>NC_060142.1:594308768-594621863 GCF_021461385.2 Schistocerca piceifrons | reverse complement strand
CTTGTAATTTAATCTTACGTAACGGAAGTGTGGGGCAATCGTTCGATTTGTTGCATTTGCTAAAAGCTGTTTCACTAATTATTGTAATGGGACTGCCAGAGTCAAGTACTGCCGTAAATTTTACGTCATTTACAGTAATGTGAATCACAGGATATGCAATGTCGTTATGTTTTACGTCGTGTTCCTGGAGTAAGATGTCCCTAATGTCTTCCATTTTTACGTAATTACTAGCTACGGCAGCTGCGTCGTTTCATAAGTATGCTTTGTGGCTGCCAGCGGTGTGAGTCATTGCCTATTGTCTCTTTGTTGGCAAGCGTCGTTATTGGGATTTGGAGACCTAACTTCTACAAATTCACCGTGACGAGAATCCCGCCAGTTCTGATGCAGTTCAGGTCTGTCGTTACGATCATATCGTCTGTCGTCATGTCGGTAGATTCCATAGTTTCTTTCTTGTCGGTCACGTGGTGGAGAATTTCTCCCTGAGTCGTAACTGCGCGCTGGACCGTTGCGTCTAAAGTTATTCTGTCTCCCTTGATAATAATTGTTTTGGTTCCCATATTGTCTGTTTCTCTGATTGTCTCTGTGATAGTCATTACCGCAGAGAGGTGATCTTTCCCTGTAATTATTACTACTCTGCCAACGGTTGTCATACGGGTGGTGTCTGTTTTGGTCACGATTTGTGTTGTGAGAATAGCCTTTTCGTGTCCAGTTATTGTTTCTGTCGTCACGGAATTGTGACGTATGTGACCTGTAATTGTTGTGTTCCTGGTTTCGCGTTCCGCGATTGTCAGTGTCAATTTCTAATTCTTGTAACAGTCCCTGAAAAGCTTCAATGTCGTCTTTGCAACGTCCTGCCAAAATAATGTGTCGTAAATGTTCAGGCAATTTGATTAAGCAAATGCGAATAAGTTCTGAGGGGCTGTATGGGTTTGAAAGATACTGATTCTTGTGCAACATGTCTTCAAAATATTTGACAAGACTGGAAAATTCAGATTGTTCGAAATGTTTCATCATTATGATGTTATGTTTTACGCGGTCTTGTGTGGCTTGAGACCAATATGCTGAGAGGAAGGCATGGTAAAATTCTCCTTCACTGTGGCAATCGTGAATGACCGATCGCATTCTTACAGCTGGTTCATTCTCTAAGTAGCCACACATAAATTCTAACCTGTGCTCCAATGACCAGTTGGGAGGGAAACAATGAGAGAATTGATGGAGCCACGCTTGTGGATGAATGTCGTTGGCAGAATTCTTAAACGTTTTGAATTTACGTGTAGTAATGAACAGTTTATAGTCAAAATCATCGTGTCGGCGAGTAGCATATCGGTCATTGTTACGTCGTGTCGGCGGTTCCATCTCAAAATTCGGTGTACCTTGCCAATTTCTTTCATAATTACCGAAATGCCCTGTGTTATTATTTTGTGGCTTTTGCGTATTTCTAAGTTCCTCTTCCCGTGTTGGAGCGCGAGTGTCCTCTGAAATACGTAATTCTTGTATTACCTGTGTCAGCTGTTCTTGTACTTCCCGGATTTCTCTTTGGTGTTGCGTATTAATTTGATTCAGATTTTGTTTCAGTTTCTTAATTTGTTCGCACTCTTCTGTGTCATTAAAGACTACCGGTTTTGTGTCATTCAGATTATCATCTACCTTCGTAGATAAGTTAGTGACCTGATCCGAAAGTTCGGCTACTTTCTCTGATAATGAACTAATTTCCTCCATGTGTCTTTCTGAACCAATTTTCAAAGTATCTACTGTGTCCCTTAAGTTTTCCTGAGTTTTTGCAAGTTGCGTAACCGAATCGGTAGATGCAACTGAGTCCATTTTAGTTTGCAAGGTCTCATGATTTTCATGAACAATAGTTTGCAGTTCTTTTATGGCTGCTTCGTGATTCTGTAATGCATTTTCATGCCGCGAAAAAATAGGCTGAAAATGCTCACAAATTTGTGTTTTTACGTCATTACACACTTTTTGACATTTCGATTCAATGTTATGTAACTCAGTAGTTAAATCTTCACGTGTTTGTTCAAGTGTGGTGTCTAACTTTCGAAGATTTTGTTCCATTGTGTCTAACTGTTGCAGCTTTTGCTGTGTTTGTCTCTGATTTTGTTCCACTGTGTCTAACTGTTGCTGTGTTTGTCTCTGATTTTGTTCCATTTGTTGCATTAGTTGTAATAACAATGCATTAGTGTCTGGAATCTGTTCCTCTACTCTTTTCGGCAGTGCATTTGCACCGGCAACATTCACATTTTGACAAGTTGAAAATGTGTCTTGACTTATTTGAGAAAACGGTGAGGACGCAAAACCTGAATCTACAGTATTTGCAAAATTGTGTCTTGTCATTTCGGATTCCTGAGGCGAGCTGTTGCCGACCGATCGATCGATAATGCTTCCCTGTTCACTACCTGTTTCACTGTCTACACCATTATTTGACGCCCGCTCCATTTCCCTGTGCACAGTTACCAAATTACTACTTTGAACATTAGTAAATTCATTACTCGGCGGCGCTGATAAGCTACGCTCGTCGCCACTATTATTTCTCAATTTAGTTTGGAGCCTAGTGTTACGTTTTTCACACGCCATTATTGTCACAATATTTCACACGATAACACAGAAAATCACAATTTGAATAGCAAAAATAAGAGAACACATTAATATAGCACTGAAAATAATATCTAGTTAATTGCAGCTGCGAAATACTTGGTGCAAATCTACATGCATGCCACAACTGTTTTACAGTACAACAATGAAAGACTGCAACTACAAAGGAGATTCTCTCTACAATTACGCACTAGCAATAAACAAAAGCTACACTAAATACACAAACTACAAGAAAAAATCAGAAGATTCCAGTGAGGTATCCTAGGCTAAGGGTCGACATATGAAACGTCCCCTTAGAACTATTTATACTCGAGACTTCCCCTTTAGAACAATTATACACGACTGTGCTTAACCTGACACACAATATTTTGTTAGCGCAACGCAATCTGACTTTTAAAATTCCCTACAAAAGAATGGCCCTGACTAACATTAAACTATACCTTTCACAAATCACTTACCTCACAAAAATCTTCGCTGCTCAAGCTACTGCAATACAGCGAGCGCCACTACTGCCAGCTAAATAAAAGATTCAAACTATGGAAGGCACTAACTACTGATAGGGATAGTTAGCAAATGAAAGATATTAATAGAGAACAAACAATGTATTTACCTTGATATCATCATATATAAATATAGCAGTTCATGAAGAATTTCAAAACTCCGCCATCTCTCTCTCCACATCCACCACTGCTGGCGGCTCACCTCCAACTGCGCAACGCTACGCGCTGTTCACAGCCAGCTGCCTAACACTACAATGGCGAGTATTACAACAATGCAATGCAAAGCAACCACAGACTGCCCACAGCACAGCCAGTGATTTTCATACTGAGCGCTACGTAACGTTGCCAATAAGAAAACATAAACAGCCTACTTACATAGAGAAAACATAAACAGTCTACTTACATAGAGAAAACATAAACAGCCTACTTACAAATGTGCTGGCGCCCCGTCATGTTGGAACCACATGCGTTGTCTTGTAGGGAGTGGGACGTCTTCCAGCAAGTCTGGAAATTTAATGGCCTAAGTAGCAGATACGTCCCAATTAAACAGTCCCCAACAACACCGACTCACACATTAACGAAGAACCGCACTTGTTGTTGATCAACCCGCTGTGCGGCTCGTCCGTTGTGGTGCGCTACGTAGTACGCACCAACCATATCAGTGTACTCATTCCAGGTGTATCGCTCCATTAGTAAACAGAGACAATGCACTACTACACTGGTGGACAGCAGTGGCCTACAACTGAAGAGCGTAATACGGCCTCCACCGGTTTAAATAATGCTCATAGGAAAAAATGACATTGGGGAAAAATATTTGTTTTGATGTCCCCTACAACCTCCCAGAGTTTGTCGGTTTATATACTTTTCACCCTGTATAAGACAACAAGTGACTGACGCAGTTGTTAGATCGGCTACTGCTGCTACAGTGGCAGGTTGTCAAGATTTAAGTGTTTTTGAACGTGGTGACATAGTCGGCGCACGAGCGATGGGGCACAGTATCTCAGAGGTAACGATGAAGTGAGGATTTTCCCCGTACGACCATTTCACGAGTGTTCCGTGAATATCAGGAATCCGATAAAAAATCAAATCTCCGACATCGCTGGGGCAAGGAAAAGATCCTGCAAGAACGTAACGAATGACGACTGAAGAGAAACGTTCAACGTGACTGAAGTGCAACCCTACCGCAAATTGCTGCAGATTTCAATGCTGGACCATTGACATGTGTCAGCGTGCGAACCATTCAACGAACCATCATCGATATTGGTTTTCGGAGACGAAGGCCCACTAGTGTACCCGTGATGATTGCAAGACATAAGCTTTGCGCGTCGCCTGGGCCTGTCAACACTGACTGGAAACATGTTGCCTGGTCGGACGAATCTCGTTTCAAATTGTATCGAGTGGATGGCCGTGTACGGGTATGAAGACCTCATGAATCCATGGACCCTGCATGTCAGCAGGTGACTGTTCAAGCTGGTGGAGGCTCTGTGATAGTGTTGGGCGCGTGTAGTTGGAGTGATACGGGACTCCTGATACGTCTAGCTAAGACTCTGACAGGTGGCACTTACGTAACCATCCTGCCTGACCACCTGCATCCATTTATGTCCACTGTGCAGGGGAGCTGGTGCCAGTGCCATAGAGACTCGCTACTTGCGCGAGTTCCACCAGCGCCACTGGCGGCGCTGATGATGAAGATAGCGACTTCTCTTCGGCCAGCTGCCGGCTGACTCCAGTCCGCCAAAGACCGGATAGCAACGGACAGAAGCCTACTCGGAAGACAGATGAGCAGCTCTCGCAAACTTGGTTACGGATCAACGTCCAGGGCTGACTTAGACAGGGAACGTCGTTTAGTGAACTCTTGGAAGTGAACGGTCAGTTGGAGTGCGAGTATATTCCATTTGCTATGTACTGTGAAGTGTACCTGCGATTATTTGTACTTGGCCATTGAGGGCCTCTTTTGTGTGTTATATTACAAGTAGTGTTGCAGACTTGCTTATTCAACTAGTCACAAAGATAAGTAAAGCATTTTAACTCATTTGTATGATTTGTTACTTATTTGTCGGGGTGTTGTAGAACCTTCGTTCTTGTTACCTGACCCTCGAGCATCAGTAGAATGATTTTGTATGTTCTGGCTCACTAGCTCGTTAACACTCGCATTTTTTATTTTTTATTTAATTGATCTAATTATCCAGAACATACAAAATCATCCTCCTATCCCTTTTACCTAATAATAATATAAAATAATAAAATAATAATAGCTATAATAAAAAATCATTTACTTTACATACATTTCACATAGGTGAACGTAATAAAATAATTAAAATGAATTAGTTAACAAGGTACATTATTTTAAAAATCATATTGTGAACGTGAGTAAATAATTAAAATGTATTAGTTAAGAGAAGTAATTTTTGTGAACGCTATATCATGAAATTCATTATTTCTATTTTTAAGTTTCTTCATTCCTTTATATTTCAGTTTCATTTGCCCTTTTCTATTTATTTCAAGTTCCCAAAGATCAATTAATTTGTAATGTGTATTTGGTAAAATACCTTTAAAATCATTATTAAGCTTCATAAGACGTCAATTGACGTTTTATGTTAACGTAAATTAACATACGTTTTTTATATTAACGTTTTATGTTGACGCACATTAACATACATTTCTTATATTTATACAAAACTGGCAACGAAGGTTTACGAAACCCCCTCCTACTTGAGTGCACTTTTTATAGCGTCTCTGCCAGCCCTCTAACAAATGGTGTAGGCTATTCTTTGTCAGCTTCTTGAGAATCGTCTGACTTTTCTTGAGCACTATTTCAGAATTCTCAAACCGAATGCCCCGAAGCTTTGCCATTAGTGATGGGAATTGTAAAGATCACAGGATGCAAGATAGGGCTATAACGCGATTGTGGTACAAACGTAATGTTGAACTGAACCATAAACTGCATGTCTTGAATTGCGACGTGATGAAGTCACCACCGAGTCCAACAAAATTGTGGTCGATTTCTTGTAATGAGCTTCCTCAGTTTAGCCAATACTGACGTGTGATATACTACAGTTGTATCACCCCACCCGTCACTTATCTGGTTTTGGCGTGTGTTCACCCCAGCTAATTGACTAGCAGATCAACAGAGAGTGCAAAACTGCCGCAATATCGGATAACGCATAAAAGTAATAAGGCCCTCTGACTCCTGATTGAACTGCGGTGGCAGTGTTGACATTAATATATTCAGACTTGATCACTTTTAATTAAAAAGGGGTGCACATTGATGTTATATTCAGCTAATGAACACCAGATGGAAATATTGAACATAAAATTAATTAAGAAAGTGACTTGGGATTTCAACTACTTAATTGAAAACAGATGCAGTCGATTAGCACAAATTTATTTTAGCTCCCGACCTTCAATCATCACAAGACTCTCCTATCAGGCAGTGGTAATAAATTGCGTTTACGTGGAGTAAAGCGCGATAAATCAAAATTAATTCCTATCGACTACGAAGTGCGAGAAGAATTCCCCAATACACAGCCCATGAAACCCTCGTGGAAACTTTGCCGACGTGATCCAACAAATTAATCAGTGGCCGGAGAGGGCGCAATATCACCGAATACAGCGTGGTGGAGCGGCGTCGTTGTGCAGACGTCGGCCCACCTCGTGGTGCTGCAAGGCTGCGCTCGTCTATTCACTCCTAGCTATCTTGCTCAGTGCATAGCTGAACCAAAACTTTCTATCTCCAAGCTCAATCATTCCGTTTGCTAAGTCCTAAACTGCAGAGATGCTCACTCTCTCTCAGGCAAGATGAGTAAAGAACGCCACGTCCGCACTCTAGGCAAGCTGGGAACAGAAGACCTCTCCGGAGACTTCTCCCAGTCCACTCTTCGCCTCGGTTTCCCCTCCGGCAAAATCACTTACGCCAATTGCAGCGTAAGTCGCGTTAATTATGCGTCGCTTCCCAGCGCTGACCAATGCCTGCTCTGGGATGTGAACAAATTCCCACAAAATTTCCCTTCTTCTCAACTTCTGCTGTTTAGCTCCTCCCAGGCCACCCATCAAGGTTAGCGTCTGCACAAAACACCAATTTTTCCGAAATTCTGACTCCCAGCAGAGTATTTCAAATTCCTTGGTCCTACGTTCCCATTGGAGGCCAGCGTATTTCATTCTATCGCTCTTCACCTGATTTTCTTCAGACTCTGCGGACCGTGAATTCAGCGTGAAGTTGCTATAGTGACGAACACGCATATTTTGGCCTCTGTTAACCGCTCCGACATTAATTATTTCAATACGTCCATACTATACCCTCTACAAGATGCATTGTGCCTTGCCAGTCATTTTTGTTCAGCCCTACTGTTCGCTCATCGTGAGTTAGGTGATCTTTAATGACTTCATGTAAGGGGCATAGTTCTTGCCATCTTACACAGTAACAGTGGCGTGAGGGGGATTTGCGTGCTGGTAAATCGTTCCATGATAGTCAAAAAATCTTATCACCATCACTTTCGCTAAAGATGGGAACAACTTTCGGCTTCTTTGGTGTTGGAGAAGCTAGCGATTTCCACACTTTGCTGGCTCGTTTCCCTTAAGAGTCATATTAATTTAGTCTTGACTAATCACTGCTTAAAATCGTTTCCACTAAAGCATCCTCTCCACCAGCAAAGACACACAGTACCTCATGCTTGTTCCAATTCACACAGCTTTGTTCTGGAATCAACAGACTTGGCACCGAACGGGCACATGCACGGGTCGTATGGAGATGCCTTATCGTAAAGACATTGCCATGCAAAAGTCTCAACGCTTCACCGAGGTTACGTGGTGTTAACTGTCTTTCCTCACGGACAATCATAGCAGCTGTGTTGATGTTGACTACAGTCACAGCAGAAGCCGACACACCAGGCTCATCTTTCTTAACACAGACAAAGTCGACCTTCCTTCAAGTTCTTGAACCGTCTAAAAAACGTAGCACGAGGTAGAACACTTTCACTGTAAGCTTGCTGCAGTGTCAGTTGCTGCATGGTTTAAACGAACACAGAATTTTATTGTGCTGTACCGCTCCTCTCTCGTCGACTCCATTGTTTAGAATGCGAAATGCAAAGAGCGTCTACAAAATAGAGCATTAGTTCCAACCTACCGATACGAGAGTGCTGCCGGCTATGGACAATATACATGAGTAGCCCATTTGCGGAACCAGCTATGAGGCCGGCCGGTGTGGCCGAGCGGTTCTAGGCGCGTCAGTCTGGAACCGCGGGACCGCTACGGTCGCAGGTTCGAATCCTGCCTCGGGCATGGATGTGTATGATGTCCTTAGGTTAGTTAGGTTTAAGTAGTTCGAAGTTCTAGGGGACTGATGACCTCAGATGTTAAGTCCCATAGTGCTCAGAGCCATTTGAACCATTTGAACCAGCTATGAGTGTAATAAGCAGTTTGTAAGAAATCAGGAAAAACGGCTAAAATAAAATAACAGTGTGATAAAGAGCTGATTTTTTATAAGCAATAGTGTGCCAAAGCTCTGAAATATCTGATGAATAGAAAACAAGTTCTTTGTATATTTTATTTGCATATAGAGGGTTTTGCAACTGTATTGTTGACATTGCAGTTTTGGCAACTCTCGTGGAAGGCATGTTGATTGTGACTTAGTTTGCAAAATCAGCTACACTTGTTAGTGGCGGAGTTTAATTAATCACACACTCTTGATGATGGAGTTATTTATTACGTTACAATGCATAATGCATATCCATGTACTTGAAGAACACACTGAGCAGTGTGGAGTATGTTACAACGTAAAAGACATCCTTGTGTTCTGTGTGTCTTAATATACTATCAAAGTACAGTCATTAAATTTTTTAGGCTATGTCTGTTTCATCAGCTTCCATTAGTTCAAAGTCCAAATAGTGATTATCATCGTCATCATCATCATCATTATTTGCATCTTCATTCGAAATGCGAATGTCGAGGTCCTGTTCTGTAAATACACTGACATAGAACACCAAATCCGGAAAAATTTCCCATGCTTCCTCAAAGTGAAGGGCAAGAAGTCTTTTAACATCCTTGATTTTAGCCGGTTTCACAGTAACATCTCATGGGATATCAGAGATATGAGCAATCTTAAAATTCTTCCCCTTCCTGCCAAGCGTTTTACTTCACCAATGTTAAAATTGTAGAATGGTCCTTCCTGAACTAGGAGAGATTTATTGCTTTTGCTTGTTGTGACTATCAGTGTCTTTGCTTTCTGTAATTAGAAATGCAATTTCCGAGGTTTTTTTTAGAATATCATCTGAACATGCTTTCCAGTCCTTAACAGGTGCATTTTCTTCAAGACGTGTAACGATTCCGTAGCTCTTGATAACGTTCAAATACTCTTCTGGATTTGCAGTGACACTTCGAATGTTAAATTCTCTGCCTACCATAGGAAAACTTTTGTTCAATTTGTTCAATATTATGTGGCACTTCAGGAAGAAAGCAGCGTAATGACATCCGTAGCAATGTTTTATTCTTGTTTTGGCCACCACAGCCACGAGAGAATGATTTGATCGTGGTGACGGTTTTCAGGTCCGTATTCACCAAGCGGTGGTGAACAGCAGATGCTATTTGATTAGACCCTTTTCGGAATTCATTTTCAGGTAATACGTAAGAAAATCTGTTGGCTTTACTTTGAGAAAATTTGGAGGGACCTTCCCAAATTGTAAATCTGTAAAGATAGAGTTGTACATACATATAGCGGGTTTTGTAAATGTAAACACTGGAATGTGAATTTACAACTTTGTAACGGTATATGACATGCATGTAGCAGGTTTCGCAACCATTCGCCGTTTTTTAGCTGAAATTTAAAGTCATTACACATTGTTTGGGAACCCGAAACATGCTAAATTAGAAGCCAGTAGCATAAAACAGCATGGGGTACAATTACCTCATTTTATACACACAGCTCGTTTTCCAAAAGGGCTACCCACATAAAACCCGCTGTTCTCGAATATTCATGGTTCAGATAAGAAAATATCTCGGAAGCTATAGGAAAAAAATAAGTCTCAGACTTTGTTGATCAGCCCTCGTGTTAGTGGGGCGCTGGAAAGAACACGCCGGTCGCTTTGGGCCGTGACGTAAGCCGTGGCAGTGACGTGGTGTGCACGTGACAGTCGATTGTATGGAATCAGCGCAGTGATACTGGTCAACTTGGAGACGCGACAGAATGTTAGAATGGAGCTGTTGTGTCTGCACGTGCCCATGAAACTACCGTCAATGAAGTCGCCCACTGGCCGGAATACAAATGCGGACTTTCGAACGTTATAAGTTCCTCATTATATATTTCTGCATGAAATTTACCCCAAATTTATCTCCCACTCTATAAAAATCTATTTATTACCAAAACCATGTACCCACAAAGTGTTATGCAATTTAAACTCGTATTCTAATCTTTGACTCCACAGAACCTAATTTGAACTGAACTGTAACTGGCCCGAATACAAATTCTCTTTATATTAAACGCGGAACTGAAATAAAACAATTATCTAGCCCTACCCAAAATTTCCACTTACTTCGCGTGTTGACAATATTGGTGCAGGTTTCTCGAGAGCACAGCAGCAAACAGCAAGTAGGCAGCAGGTAAAACTAGATTTTTATTCTTAAACAAAATTTCCAAACAATATTCAAACTGTTGGATACCATATGGAGCAGTGTGATAATGCGTATAATAAACTTTGCTTAAAAAGTGGGACGTGGCGCGTAACTAATCCTATGAAATGATATTCCAAGACAACGCTCTTAGAATGACGTATGTATTCAAAAAGACAGAGTAAAATATCACGTAATCTTCACACATAACATTGGCCTGAACAATACTATGCTTAACAAAGTGAATAATGATTTAAAAAACGTAAACTGTTAACAGAGAATTTCTACAGAAACCAAATAGCTTAATCAGTTGATCTGTTAATGTGCGACTCAGGAAAGTGGGGTCATCTTTCTCTCAGCTCTGAGCAAGTTAACTGGCTGACAATAATCATTCCGACAAACTAGCTGCGCAGTGTTGCAGTCTTACCTCAGACTTCTTCTCTTCAAAAATAATGACGTTATTCAAGAAGATGGAAATGAGCGTATGGCATCGTTGGCAGTGAGGCCCCTACTCGGGGAAGTTCGGCCGCCAAGTGCAAGTCTCATTTCATTCAACGCCACACTGGGCGACTTGCGCGCCGGTGATGAGGATGAAATGATGATGAGGACAACACAACACCCAGTCCCCGAGCGGAGAAGATCTCCAACCCGGCCAGGAATCGAACCCGGGTCCACTTGCATGGGAGGCAAGCACGTTACCAGCCAGCTAAGCAGGCGGGCACATTATTCAAAATTTATATTCTTTTCGCCTTCCAATATATACATAAAGTTCATACTTGCTGCCCATGACAATAAATCTTTCTTCGTCTGACAGATACAGTCACAACTCAACACAGCACTACTTAATACGTGCATCACCTACGACATTTCAACTAAGAATGTATCGGACTGCGCAGAGGCAAAGACTGTGCCACCACAAGAGCAGTCCGCCCCAGTAGCTGAGTGGTCAGCGTGACGGATTGTCGTCCTCTGGGCCCGGGTTCGATTCCCGGCTGGGTCGGAGATTTTCTCCGCTCAGGGACTGGGTGTTGTGTTGTGTTCATCATCATTTCATCCCCATCCGGCGTGCAGGTCGCCCAATGTGGCGCCGAATGTAATAAGACCTGCGATATGGCGGCCGGACCTGCCCCGCGAGGGGCCTCCCGGCCAATGACGCCAAACGCTCATTTCCATACCACAAGAGCAAATATTGTTTAACAGTAACATAACTTGCTTTCTCTCAGACTGCACACCGATAATTTACAAAAATTAAAATGACGTTCCCACCTTACAACGTGTCTGCAAGGGACGGTGTTCCACTCGCAGTCGTGCAAAATGGCGTAAGAACGGAGGTCTTAAAAAGATCCGTGTTCCTCATTGCGAAGCAGATATGGTTTTCGTACAGGTTGGTGCACGCTTAGAAGATGGCTGGTACACACACACACACACACACACACACACACACGCAACGCTCTCCTCATCGTGATTCGCGATCGCAACGCTCTCCAGCGACAGTTGTCGGCTCGCAATCACAAAGTTTGGTTGCGAAAAACGACGAACATAAAATTGCTACTCTGGCTCTATTAAAATGCACATTTCCTGTCTCGTCCAGTGCTAACCATGTTGTTCTCTCTGTTGCATACATGAAAGAAAACTTCAGTATCCAATAACATGTTACAAAGAAAAAGGAAATCTCCATGTACAGTCAGTAAGGGCATCAGCTTTTAAAGCTGGTATTACAGACAGTGCGATAAACAGCCTTCCACATAAGATATTATTTATTTCATCATTATCACTGTTTAGTAAAACTGTAAGGTTATTCTTATTAGAACACTGATTCTATTCATTAACAGAATTTTTAGAACACCCCAAATAAAGGACTCGAAACAACTTAGCGTAAAATGCCTTACTGCAAGTAGCGCGAACTCCGTCCGAACAGGCCTCGGAAGGCTCACCATTACCGACCGACCGCCGTGTCATCCTAAGGCCATTGGCCAGTGGAAGCTCTCTTGTACAGTATTTGTCAATGAATCGTCCATCTCACAATCCGAATACATTTCGGATGAATGAATTAATACATAAATATTGAACTGTACTCTATTCAGACAGTGACATAGAAATCAATTTCGTAATTCGTTGATACATTTTCCTTGGTGTGTCACAAAATGGAACAACCGCTCTCTCGGCTGTTGTGAGCGAACCACTGTGAAGCGCATGGAATGTTCGAAGCAACATTGCAACGTTCTTCTTAACAGGCAGCCACTTTCAGTTAAGATTTCCTCCCTGCAGTGTAGTGTGCGTACGAGTACCGGTTGTGACTCAGGAACGAGGACACTGGAAGTTTCTGTGTGAACGCGGGTCGTTCAAGGATAGCTAAAGCTCGAGTAAAGCGGCATATCCGGGTTCGAGTCCCAGTATGGCACAAATTTTCAGTTTCGTCACTCTCTTGTACAGCTGATGGTTGTGCGTATTCACAACTGCGAATGCACTTTATGTACTTCATAATTGGTGCGGTCGCCGCAGAGCCTGTTCCTTCGGAGGCGCATGCGTGTCCGTTGCTCTTAACAGCACAGGTACTGCAATATCGTTATTATATTTTTGACGTGGTCTGCTTTTTTATGGCAGTTTATTTTACCGAATTAGTTTCTGGCATTCGCTCATTATCAGAGGTATATCTATTACGGAAGACAAATATTTCGTGAAATCTGTTGTTAATAGTTGATAATAATTGTCTGTGCCAATTGCTGCACATGAAAGGTGCGTATAACGTAAGACATATTACGTTAATATATCAAACCACATATAAAATACTGTGTAGTACGAATAATGATATAAGAAATATTTGTCAAACCACATATAAAATACTGTGTAGTACAAATAATGACATAAGAAATATTTGTCTTATGTGTGGAGATAAGGCCAATGATTGGAGATCGCCCCTAACGAGTTCGTAGATTAAACGATCATTAGAAAACGGCTTAAGCCAAATACATAATTACTAATATGGTATATGGGCCATTTCTCCAAGTTTCAGTGCACCAAATGTACAAGACACTCTTAGTAAATACTTTCTCAAGTTACATGCCTCTCCTTTGCCGTCAAGTGAGTGTGGGGGGGGGGGGGGGGGGGGCGCTCCTTGTGAATTTTAAAAATGACCTCCTTGTACTTGTTATTGAAGTAATTACTGAGAATCCATAGTTACGTGCGTACGATTTTCCTTTACGTTTTGGTCATCACAGGAAAGCAGCATCGCTTGAACACATGGTCCGTCTGAAAACATTGGCTTAACGACTCTACTTCGTTATCTCTGAAAACAGAAATAATGTATTCGGCTGTTAGCACTGAATGTATTCCAGTTCCAGCCGTATTGATAAAATGCAAATAACATGAGGATCTCATGAAACAAAAGTAACAATGAAGTTCTATAAAATGAAACATACTAATGTCAGTAGTTAGGTGCAGACTTTTTTGTCACACTCTTTCACAACACGGCGGTTTCGATAGATATTAAGGAAGGAGACAGTGTTGTTATGTGCAGCACATTCTCATGCCATTTTTAAACATCGACGGAAGCGGAGTTAGATGGCTGAAATCCATTTACGGCAGCTACCGCACCATCAGACAAAGGAACAGCCTCGGCATTTCCTGTAAGTGTTATAAGGCTCATTATGGTTTTTTTTATTTTAATGCTGTAGGATTATTATACAATGGACAGTCTTTTTTCAAGCTAGCAGTTGACGTGCAAGACGCTCACATGATTCTTATATCGCTAAAGACGCCAGCGGATGAATTCAGGAAAACCGAAAGTTATTTCTAAAATACTGATAGACTTGCTCTTCTTTGTACATCACAGCCGAACATAGTTACAAAAATCTTCTTAAAAGAATCTGTTTTTTTTAAGGTTGAGATCATATGCGCTTCTCAGGGACAACTCGAGTTAAACATATACACTCCTGGAAATGGAAAAAAGAACACATTGACACTGGTGTGTCAGACCCACCATACTTGCTCCGGACACTGCGAGAGGGCTGTACAAGCAATGATCACACGCACGGCACAGCGGACACACCAGGAACCGCGGTGTTGGCCGTCGAATGGCGCTAGCTGGGCAGCATTTGTGCACCGCCGCCGTCAGTGTCAGCCAGTTTGCCGTGGCATACGGAGCTCCATCGCAGTCTTTAACACTGGTAGCACGCCGCGACAGCGTGGACGTGAACCGTATGTGCAGTTGACGGACTTTGAGCGAGGGCGTATAGTGGGCATGCGGGAGGCCGGGTGGACGTACCGCCGAATTGCTCAACACGTGGGGCGTGAGGTCTCCACAGTACATCGATGTTGTCGCCATTGGTCGGCGGAAGGTGCACGTGCCCGTCGACCTGGGACCGGACCGCAGCGACGCACGGATGCAAGCCAAGACCGTAGGATCCTACGCAGTGCCGTAGGGGACCGCACCGCCACTTCCCAGCAAATTAGGGACACTGTTGCTCCTGGGGTATCGGCGAGGACCATTCGCAACCGTCTCCATGAAGCTGGGCTACGGTCCCGCACACCGTTAGGCCGTCTTCCGCTCACGCCCAACATCGTGCAGCCCGCCTCCAGTGGTGTCGCGACAGGCGTGAATGGAGGGACGAATGGAGACGTGTCGTCTTCAGCGATGAGAGTCGCTTCTGCCTTGGTGCCAATGATGGTCGTATGTGTGTTTGGCGCCGTGCAGGTGAGCGCCACAATCAGGACTGCATACGACCGAGGCACACAGGGCCAACACCCGGCATCATGGTGTGGGGAGCGATCTCCTACACTGGCCGTACACCACTGGTGATCGTCGAGGGGACACTGAATAGTGCACGGTACATCCAAACCGTCATCGAACCCATCGTTCTGCCATTCCTAGACCGGCAAGGGAACTTGCTGTTCCAACAGGACAATGCACGTCCGTATGTATACCGTGCCACCCAACGTGCTCTAGAAGGTGTAAGTCAACTACCCTGGCCAGCAAGATTTCCGGATCTGTCCCCCATTGAGCATGTTTGGGACTGGATAAAGCGTCGTCTCACGCGGTCTGCACGTCCAGCACGAACGCTGGTCCAACTGAGGCGCCAGGTGGAAATGGCATGGCTAGCCGTTCCACAGGACTACATCCAGCATCTCTACGATCGTCTCCATGGGAGAATAGCAGCCTGCATTGCTGCGAAAGGTGGATATACACTGTACTAGTGCCGACATTGTGCATGCTCTGTTGCCTGTGTCTATGTGCCTGTGGTTCTGTCAGTGTGATCATGTGATGTATCTGACCCCAGGAATGTGTCAATAAAGTTTCCCCTTCCTGGGACAATGAATTCACGGTGTTCTTATTTCAATTTCCAGGAGTGTACATGGTGTTCCCAGAAAAATGGTCATGTTCAGGGCTGTGACAGAAAAGATCATTCGAAGCAAACATGGGCTCTAAAACGTCTACCTTAAGAGCCATGAGCACGTCATCATCAATTCATCGAGACTGTGAAACAGATCTCTTCACTCCAAGTTCTTTGCTTCCTATATTTTGGGAAGAAGCAGTATGGACAAAAAAATAGATAATTGGGAAGTAAACATGGGCTCAAAAATGCATGCCTTAAGAGCTATGAGAGCTTGTTCATTAGAAGAGATGTATTTCAAAGCAGCGAAGGTGAATAAGTGCTTGCAGATCTTAAGGTATGTGTCTTAGAGACCGAGTTTGCTGGATTTTTGTTGTTGCTTTGGTCCATATTACTACCTTTCAGCATATGGAAGGAAAAGAGCTTGCAGCAGAAGAGATTTGTTTCACAGTACCGAAGATGAGGAAGTATTCTTAGTTGATAAGATATAAATTTTAGAGGCCATGTTTACGAGACCTTTATGCTTCGACTGAACATTGGAAGACATATTTCTGAATATTGATCATTCCTCTTGGCACAGACTATATTTAACTATTGAAATACGGTTCTACTGTGAGTAAACACAAATTATTCTTCTTAAACAACCGAAGATGCTTCGATGAAGTTTCACCATTGTCACTGGGTTCATTTATCTTCTACCAAACAACAATTTAAGAAAATTTGCATCACAATACATACAGTTTTGAGATTATGGCCTTTACATTTACGATATTATTAACAGAAAAATATATACCTCAGTTCCACATACTGATATTTATGTGGTTGTACAGCTGCAGTACAACCGATATTTTGTTGCAGTACGTCATCTGCTACTAATCAGGATTTTTGAATACTGTGGTTCCTATGTTTACCGAAATGTTAGATCTAAAATGAAACTACGAGTACAGTAACGTCATTATCTGCCGGCCGTTGTGGCCGATCGGTTCTAGGCGCTTCAGGCCGCGCTGCTGCTACGGTCGCAGGTTCGAATCCTGCCTCGGGCATGGATGTGTGATGTGCTTAGGTTAGTTAGATTTAAGTAGTTCTAAGTCTAGGGGACTGATGACCTGAGATGTTAAGTCCCATAGTGCTTAGAGCCATTTGAACCATTTCTCATTATCTTATATTCTGCTGTCAACACTGGTTTGTTCTTTAACCATCATTCGTCAGGTTAATGCACTAGGCTAATTTTCGAAACAGTTGTGGGGATATTTTGATTATGAATTAGCTTTGCAAACAAGTGAGTGGCCTGGGGGCACACACTCGCACTTTACGTGCCTTCATCTTGTTCCAGTTCTTTCAGAGCGGACCAGACGATTCAAACGCACAGTGCTGTGGATTCATTCATAGTGACATTAACATTTCAACATATGGTACTTGGTGCACTGATGTACTTGGAAAATTACAGCAGCGCCAAATGCAAGTACACTGACATTTCACTGGTAGGTCAGACAAGCAATTGTCAGAATAGTGCAAAAGAAGTCTGTGTTTGCTGAAGGAGATCTCACGTCCTCCGCACCTGAATCCTATGAGGCGTTAGGCCCCGTCATATCGCTCTTCAAATTTCTTCAAAGCTCGGCATTTCAATCCTTCTGCTGCGATATCCGGGACACCACTGGTGTCATTCAATGGCTGAATACTGTCGAAAGAAAGTTCTTGTTCATTTATAAAAGTCTGTTTTCTCGCGTTTTCCCGGTGAAGTGGAGTTACTGGGTAAAAAATCTTCAGACTGCTATTGGAGTGTCGTTCTCGTTGAGTAGATACTGAGAGCAGATATTGAAAGGAGGGGGGAGGGGGAGGGAAGGAATCCAAAATATCGTTATTGTCATGCCGCCTCAACTCTTTATTAGTAGTTGTTCATGCTCCTCGCTGTCCTTGGCTCCATGTTTACTTCCGTAAGAGTTGGTAGCCACGAAGGCGGACAATGGACTCGCATTCGGGAGGACGATAGTTCAGTCCCGCGTCCGGCCATCCTGATTTAGGTTTTCTGTGATTTCCCTAAATCACTCCAGGCAAATTCCGGGATGATTCCTCCGAAAGGGCACGGCCGACTTCCTTCCCTAATCCGATGAGACCGATGACCTCACTGTTTGGTCTCCTCCCCCAAATAACCCAACCCAGCCCACGAAGACGGAAGCCTGTAGCCTCCCATTCTTCGATATTTCTACCGCTTCACCGTCTTTCCTTCGATAAGTATTAGTTCCTGTAGCTGGCACTCCTATGTTCTTAAAGTCGATAACCTAGTCAAAATCTTCTTGTTGCTGTGATATCGTTGATTTTACGATCTGTGTTAAAAGTATGTGACGTTCGTGCTCTTGTCCGTGCAGTTTCGCTGACATTCATTTTGCCACAGTAACACGTCACTTCTTACGTCCCCGCAGTCTACACGCGATGAGGTACGTCTGTTGTACGTCGCAGCAAGTATTTTATTTCGTGTTGACAGAAAAACGTAGTCTTTGTACCATCCTGCCGAAGGAAGATCAGTTACACTTGTAACAGACGGCAATCTTATAGAATGTGCAGGAGGTTCCTCGATTTTCTTGTTTACGTTTTTATTACCGCTTCGTTTGAGGATCATATTTATGAAAAGATCATTATGACTGTTGGCCTACAATGTTTCACTTAGAAAATCTAGCTCGTAAGCTCTTACTATCACTGATGCAGAATGCACACTGAGAAATTGTGTGTCAGAGCAGATTTCCTCTGGGCTGATTGGTGGTGCGAAGCGGTTGCTAAACACCGTTTTATAGGCTTCCTATGAACTCAGCGTTCTACATTATTCTAACACATCAGAGAACGAGAACCCCCACCTCTCCATCTACAAGCTGAAGCTGATGATCTGACGAAATCTTGGAATCTATTTCTTTTAGGGGCATCTTGTCTTACCAACAGCAACCGAACAGAAACGAACATCAAGGAACGAACAGCAGTGAGAACGCAATGCATGTATTCCCTCTGAGATTCGACAGTGAATATTAAGATGAGAATGAATGAGACTGTGATCTGCCGCCGGCCGGGGTGGCCGTGCGGTTCTAGGCGCTACAGTCGGGAACCGCGCGACCGCTACGGTCGCAGGTTCGAATCCTGCCTCGGGCATGGATGTGTGTGATGTCCTTAGGTTAGTTAGGTTTAAGTAGTTCTAAGTCTAGGGGACTGATGACCACAGTCCCATAGTGCTCAGAGCCATTTGAACAATTTTTTTGTGATCTGGCCAGCAGTCAAGTACGGTTCAGAAACCTGGAGCACGGAAAAATGCAAACAGGAAAAACTATTATATTTAAAAGAAGAGTAATAAGGGAGACTTGGGGAACAATGTTAGATAACGGAGAATGGAGAAGGAGTAGGAATAAGGAAATCTACCTCTTAATGCAACAACTAGCACTACTGCAGAAGCTGAATAGCAAAAGAATCCAGTGGGCAGACTATATAGTCCATATGCCAGAAGAAAGGCAGGCGAAGAAGACATTTAGCAGAAAACCAAAGATCAGACACTCCATAGGACGACCGAGGCAACGCTAGAAGGACGATCTGGCGAAGGACCTAACAGTCTTGGAGACTGAAGATACCTGGAGGAACCGAGCGCAAAACAGAAGGGAATGGAGGCAGTTTTGTAAGCAGAGCGTGGTTTGCGGGGCCTGTGACCACTGGATATGCATGTAGTGTAACAATACAACAAAAGTATTATCCTGAAACGACTGGCCATTAGTCGACCGTAATATTACTGTACCTGGAAGTGAGGGCGCTTTGATCAGCTTACTGAGCGTCAGCGCATAATCGGAGTTGATATCATATGCACCACTAACATTAAAGCGTTGGCACTGCGATGCATTTTCCTTAGCCACCACTGCCCTCGGTTACTGTAACGTCGCCGCCTATTTCCGGTAACTGCAATAACTATATGCTTATACGGATATGGTACCTGTTCTTTCGGACATGTCCGAAAGAACAGACCCCATTGATGACCTGCAGCCGTCTAGAACGAAATTAGAATTGTATATTAATACATTCAGCTGCTGATGGGCGTTGATATATATCAACGGGGACAGGTGAAAATGTGTGCCCCGAACGGGACTCGAACCCGGGATCTCCAGCTTACATGGCAGACGCTCTATCCATCTGAGCCACCGAGAGCACAGAGGATAGTGCCACTGCAGGGACTGTCTCGCGCACGCCTCCCGCGAGACCCACATTCTCACCTTATATGTTCACACACTACAATCATACTGTCCCTACCCAACACACTCATCACTCGTGGAAGACATTCTTACCAAGTGCCGTAAAAGTTCGGGTAATATGTGTGCATCGGCACAGAAGAAGATTATGGCCGGTATTTCCAGAACTACACTACTGGCCATTACAAGTGCTACACCACGAAGATGATGTGCTACAGAGGCGAAATTTAACGGACAGGAAGAAGATGCTGTAATATGTAAATGATTAGCTTTTCAGAGCATTCACACAAGGTTGGCGCCGGTGGCGACACCTACAACGTGCTGACATGAGGAATGTTTCCAAGCGATTATACACAAACAGCAGTTGACCGGCGTTGCCTGGTGAAACATTGTTGTGTTGCCTCGTGTAAGGAGGAGAAATGCGTTCCATCACGTTTCCCACTTTGATAAAGGTCGCATTGTAGCCTATCGCGATTGCGGTTTATCGTATCGCGACATTGCTACTCGCGTTGGTCGAGATCCAATGACTGTTAGCAGAATATGGAATCGGTGGGTTCAGGAGGGTAATACGGAACGCCGTGTTGGATCCCAACGGCCTCGTATCACTAGCAGTCGAGATGACAGGCATCTTATCCGCAAGGCTGTAACGGATCGTGTAGCCACGTCTCGATGTCTGTGTCAACGGATGGGGACGTTTGCAAGACAATAACCATCTGCACGAACAGTTCGACGACGTTTGCAGCAGCACGGACTATCAGATCGGAGACCATGGCTGCAGTTACCCTTGACGCTGCATCACAGACAGGAGCGCTTGCGATGGTGTACTCAACGACGAACCTGAGTGCACGAATGGCAAAACGTCATTTTTTCGGATGAATCCAGATTCTGTTTACAGCATCATGATGGTCGCATCCGTGTTTGGCATCATCGCGGTGAACGCACATTGGAAGCGTGTATTCGTCATCGCCATACTGGCATATCACCCGGCGTGATGGTATGGGGTGCCATTGGTTACATGTCTCGGTCACCTCTTGTTCGCATTGACGGCACTTCGAACAGTGGACGTTACGTTTCAGATGTGTGACGACCCGTGGGTCTACCCTTCATGCGATTCCTGCGAAACCCTA
Organism: Schistocerca piceifrons; assembly: GCF_021461385.2. NCBI lineage: Eukaryota > Metazoa > Arthropoda > Insecta > Orthoptera > Acrididae > Schistocerca > Schistocerca piceifrons. The sequence goes on along the minus strand of NC_060142.1, from coordinate 594,600,498 downwards.
CATTTCAGCCGGATAATGCACGACCGCATGTTGCAGGTCCTGTACGGGCCTTTCTGGATACAGAAAATGTTCGACTGCTGCCCTGGCCAGCACATTGTCCAGATCTCTCACCAATTGAAAACGTCTGGTCAATGGTGGCCGAGTAACTGGCTCGTCACAATACGCCTGTCACTATTCTTGATGAACTGTGTTATCGTATTGAAGCTGCATGGGCAGCTGTACCTGTACACGCCATCCAAGCTCTGTTTGACTCAATGCCCAGGCGTATCAAGGCCGTTATTACGGCCAGAGGTGGTTGCTCTGGGTACTGATTTCTCAGGATCTATGCACCCAAATTGCGTGAAAATGTAATCACATGTCAGTTCTAGTATAATATATTTGTCCAATGAATACCTGTGATTCTTGAGTTTCTCCCGGCGTATTTGATAATCAAAATATCCACGGGTGTGCTGCCGGTCTATAGTGTCCAACGGGCACAATATTTCGGCGATCATACATGTCGCCATCATCAGGTGAACTGACGGACTGAGCTCCTGTGAACGTGCCGGCACGGAGATCCGTACGCTATGGCTGCTCAGAGGGAACTGGGTTCGGTCGCGGCGGCGGCCGATTTAAATACCCTCCGCCCGCGGCGCGCTCCCTCCGACGTCCGCGCCCCGCGCCACGGTCGCGCGGTGGAACAGATTGCGACGGGGTCTCAGATGACGTCGGGGTGATGGCTCTGTCAGCCGTGGTCGTCACAACTATACGTTTGCTCGACTTACTCTTGATTAACCCAATGGCTGGTTCCCAGGCCTTGCTAAGATTATAGCCACAGTCTCGGTTTATGAGGTCGTCATTGGTGCGAATTTCGATGGCCTCTCTAACAACGCTGTCCCAGTATCTCGACGTCTGTACCAGAATCCTCGTGCGGTCATACTCCATGGCGTGATTTTCCGACAAACAATGTTCAGCGACCGCCGACTTGCTCGGATACATCAGTCGAGTGTGCCTCTGGTGTTCACGGCATCGATCATCGACGGTACGCATCATCTGACCAATATACGACTTGCCACATTGACACGGAATCTGGTACGCGCTTAAGCACAAAAGCTACATGGCAGTCATTTAAGAGGGACGCCGCAAGCAGAAATAAACTCCCCGACTGTGGCCCCCCTAGGACCCGCAGACTGAGTGGGGACCAGGCGCCGCTTGCGCCAGCCAGTGGCTCTCTGCGGGGCGCAGACTGTCTACACAGAGCGGCCACCTGGCGGCTGCGTGGGCGGTCCGTGCCGCCGACAAAGCGGCCCGCCCCCTGTCCCCTGCCCCCCGGCACCCTCGCTGCTGGTGCGGCCGCGACACTTTACGGCCCGGCAGGTAGCCGGCCGCGGCGGAACCCCCTCGCTGCCGCCGCCTGCCCGCCTGCCGCCTGGGGACTAATTTATGTCCCGCGCAGCGAGGCGCCGCGTAGTAAACGGCGAAATATCGGGGCCCGGAATGCCGCGCCCCGCGGAGCTCTGCAGCCTCTCCTGCCAGTCGAATCCCGCCTAGCGCCGGAGACTCCCGCACGCCTTTTGCAATCCCCGAAAAAGTATTACTACTTGCGTATCTTCCTCCTTTTTACATGTTATGTTATATAAAGATCCATTCCCTCTATATCTACACGGCGCGTTTTTTAAGTAAGTACCGTTTTCAAATTAAAAAAAGACATGTAAGATATCTCAATAATTTTATTTTTACATGAAAGCCTGTACCTTTATCTACTTTTCTACATAATTTCCGTCAATACTGAGGCACTTGTGATAACGTTGTACCAGTTTTTGAATACCCTCCTCATAGAAGTCTGCCGCCTGAGTTGTTAACCACAGCGTCACCACTGTTTTGACGTCGTCTTGAAGACGCTGACCGCCCAGGATGATCTAGAGTTTCCATCGAAAAGATGTGATGAGATCTTTGGTCTGATTCGCGAGATAAGGACGGACGTTGTCTTGCAGCAAAACGATGCCCTTGCTCAAATTCCATGGACTGTTGCTCTGACTCTGGCGTGACGTAGACTACCCATGTTTCATCGCCCGTAACAATTTGGCTTAAGAAATCATCACCGCCGTTGTCGTACCGCTCAAGGAAAGTCAATGCACTGTCTAAACGTTTGGTTTTGTGCACATCCGTCAATATTTTCGGTACCCAACGTGCGCACAATTTTCGGTAATTCAAGTGCTCGGTCACGATGCCATACAAAACACTACGAGAGACATTAGCAAAGTCATCCCGCAAGGAGGAAATCGTAAAGCGTCTGTTTTCTCTCACCTTATTGTCCACTTCCTGCACCAAACTTTCATTAACGACCGAAGGACGCCCACTCCGTTGTTCATCATGCACATTTGTGCGGCCATCTTTTAAAGCTCTCACCCACTTTCTTACCATTCCATCACTCATAATGTTTTCTTCGTAAACTGCACAGATCTCACGATGAATATCGATCGCTTTTAGGCCTTTAACACTAAGAAATCTCATAACATCCCGTACTTCACAGTCGGTGGGACTCACGATTACCGGAGGCATCTTAAACATTCAGTACACAACGTAAACAAGGAAGAATCTGACTGTAATGGCGTCAGTGTATAGATTAAGGTAAGGGCTTTCATGTAAAAATAAAATTATTGAGATATCTGAGCACGTCTTTTTTTAATTTGAAAACGGTACTTACTTAAAAAACACGCCTCGTATATCCGGATCCCTCTCCAGCTACTGCCAGGTCTGGGTGCTGACGAGTCCTCTCCGTTTGGCTCGGTCCTCCCACCACTTTTCTGCCTCCACTTGCTGCCAGGTCACACCTCTCCTTTCCACAGATACTCTCACTCCCATTTTCCACTGCGTTCTTGGGCGCCCTCTAGGTCTTTTTCCATCCATCTTTAGTTCTTCCTAATTTTGGGGAGCCGCTGTCCGTACCATCTTAATCTCTCTTTTTAAATCTCTTATCTGATACTTCCTTGTTTAACGTCCTTTCTAATCTCTACATTCCTTACTTACTCTGTCCATTCTTGTTTTTCCCTTAACTGCTCTGAGATATTTCATTTCCCCTGCTTCCAGTCTGCTCCAGTCCCTTTCTGTCACTGTCCATGTTTCTCCACCATAAGTGACAATAGGGAAGCAATAATTCTTATACATAAGGACTTTTGCTTTTTCTCCCGGCGGGGTCAGGGATTTTTTCTGCCTCGTGATGACCGGGTGTTGTGTGATGTCCTTAGGTTAGTTAGGTTTAAGTAGTTCTAAGTTCTAGGGGGCTGATGACCATAGATTTTAAGTCCCTTAGTGCTCATAGCCATTTGAACCATTTTTTTTTTTTGCTTTTTTTCTGAAACTTCCTAGTTCCAAATCAGGTGTTTTATTGTTTGGTAGAAATTGCCTCCCTTCCGTAGCCTCCTATTACTTTCGTCGGTTATTCTTCCATCCCTAGATATTTCACTCCCTAAATAAGTGAAACTTTCTACCACTTTGAGGGGTTCTCCATTCAAGGTAATGTTTCCGTTGATCCCTTTCTCTCTTCCAAATACCATTACTTCACTCTTATGTTTATTTATTTTTAATCCATACCTTTTCATTATTTCCTTCCACGCATCAAGTTGTAACTGTACATCTACCTCTTTATCGCCCCATATTACCATATCATCTGCAAAAATCATCTTTTTCTCTTTTTCTTTTACTATATCTTTAACTGCTCTATTCATTCCCTCCATCACAACATTAAAAAGTACAGGAGATAGAATACTTCCTTGCTTAGGTCCTTGTCTTGTTTCGAAGTATTCAGAGTTCCCCAATGGTGTTCTAATTCTACGTGTCCCCTGTACATTGTCTTTATTACATTAATGTATCTATCTTCTATATCTATCTACTTCATTTCTTCCCAGAGTCTTTCCCTGTTAACTGAGTCATATGCTTCTTCTACGTCTATAAAAACCATTATCACCCTTTTGTTATACTCCCAATTTTTTTCCATCAGTTGACGGATAGAAAATATTCCCTACTAGTTACAATAATGGACCGTGCTACTACTTCACTAAACAATGCTACAAGAATGAAAGTGGGAAAACTACTAATTGTTTACTGTTATCACTCTACTGACCATAGCCTGCTCCTAGCATATTTCCGTCCCTGGGGGGTCGACCACGGCTTTTGCTATAGCACTTAAGTGTGAATTGCAGGGCAGCCAAGTTGATGCAGAAACGCCTGCCTTAAGACTGATATACTAGAGACTGAATTTAAACAGTCACCATCACTTCTCCTTAAGGTCATGTACGAGGGTTGGAACTTAAATAGTGGCAACTATTTATTCACAACCGATAAAAAGAGTTACATGTTTGCACCTGTTACTGTCCTTCGAAGTAGTCACCAGCGTTGTGTAGAACCGTTGCCAGCGATGTGGAAGACGTAGTATACCATTAGCACAGCCTGTTCTGTTGATGGTGCGAATGGAGCGGTCTGCTGCCTGTCTAAATCTCTGAAACAGTTCTGAAGCGAATGCCACGAAGTGGTTCCTTCATTTTCGGAATCAAATCAAAGTCACCATCACCTGCGACCAGCTTTGCGAAAGAAGCGGCGACACTTTCTGCGCAACCCTTGTGACTTTGATTTGATTCCGAAGATGAAGGAACCACTTCGTGGTATTCGTTTCAGGAATGTTCCAGAGATTCGACAAGCCGTACACCGCTCAACTTGCACCATCAGCAGAACAGGCTCTGCTAACGATATACTACGCCTTCCACATCGCTGGCAACGGGTTCTACACAACGCTGGTGACTACTTTGAAGGACAGTAACAGGTGCAAACATGTAACGCATTTGTATCGGTTGTGAATAAATAGTTTCCACTATTTAAGTTCCAACCCTCGTAAATGGAAGGTAGAGAGGGTGTAAGGTGCCAGGACATGGGCACTTACACGTTAGCTCACCAACATTAGTATTAATAATAAAGGAACTGGAACGGGCATCAGATCATGACTCTATTGAATTATGATAAATATGAGGCATTCTCGAGCAGTACTCCCTGCATGTCTGCATGATTGAGCCACTAACGTAAAGCGTTGGTGAAAGGTATCGGAAGTTGAGGATTGTGCAATGTAAAGTCTGCAGATGGCCGGGCCGCCGTGGGCGGCAGGTAGAGCTCACCGGAAACGTAGGAAAATACGGCGCTTTTGGGGATAGCCCGGCATCCGGAGCCACCTGTGCTGGGCAACACGTGGCGAAGACGGGAATTTCGTTTGCCTAGAGACGGTATGACCTACTCGATCATTGGGCAGATCTCAGTGGAGGGATTTCGGCGATGATAGAGCGTTCGACATTGGCCGAAACTATTCTTCCGCCGCGTGGAGTGGAGGACTTCGCCTTCAGCCATCGAGCGGTACGGACTTGGAAACGGCGACTTGGTCATCGTCTTCAAAGGGAGATATACGGTCTGTATCGCAGCACTGCACCAACGCGTGTTCCGTGCAGAGTTCTGCTGTTAGAGCTCTTTGTGTGCTCAGAAGCGAGATTTTCACCAACGCTTAACCACTTCCAACAACTTACCTAATATTCTTGATCTGGTAGTTATCCTTGAGAGGTGCCGAGTATTTATTAACGTAGCTGCCGGTAATAGGGGAGCGTAATTGCAAATTGTTAATGTGCCAATCTCAGGAGTGTGTGGGTGGACAAGGAAATTCAGATTTTTTTGTAAATTTTGTCAGTTGTGGGGGATATCAAATTAAAATGCCAGTATTACAATAGAATTATCGACTTCATTGTAGCTAGCATTTACCCTGTCCCAGTAGGCTTTACATGTACTCTAGTCACTGCACAGCTTGCCCAGACGGGAAGGAAAGAAGGTTTGCGGTCTTCTATATCAGCGACGGACAATTAAGCTTACAAGGGGAGAACGGAAAGGAACTAATGATATCAGCTGCATCGTGACTTGATGCGGAATCAGCGGCGACGAGTGAAAAATGTGTACCGGATCAGGACTCGACCCCGAGATCTCTTACTTGGTAGGCAGTTGCGTTGACCACCTCGCCACCCAGAAGCAGTGTTTATGGTCACACTCCCAGGCCGACTCACATTTCCAACTAGCGCCACATGTCCACATTCCACGCTTGCTAATTTTAGATCTAATTTTAGATTCCCGCTGGACGTCGAACGTAAACGTGCGTCCGCACTGAACGTCACCCATCGAGTCGAATCAGTTATGTGAATGTGTGGTGTCTGTTCTTTCGGGCATATTCAAAAAAAAAAAAAAAAACAGACACCACGCACCCATGTAATCTTCTTAAGTTGTCTTCTGCTGACGGAGTTTGGTAGCCCACGTAGCCACCTCTGGATGTGACGTTGTAGCATGAAAGGTATCTTCTGACGTGTAATTGTACCATTTCCGAACGTCCTCCAACTACGACTTCGCTCGTCTTCCAGCAGACCTTTTACCTTTGTACTTTCTTTTCAATGATGACTTGTAATAAATCGTATCTTTCCCCTCTCATAATGTGTCCTACATTTTGGGTATTTCCATGTTTTCTACTGAGCAATAGTTCTTTTTTTCTTTTTTATCCCATGAAGGACTTTTTCGTTAGAAATTTTCAGCAACAATGTATGCGCTAAAGTACGTTTATGTGGGCCATAAAAACTGCATATTGCCGATAATTTATGCCGACAATGCTGTCGGGAAACAATGCCCACCACACGAACTGCAGCCACACGTACAATAACACTCCAGCCAGTGGTAGGCTACAATATTTGCGGCGATACATTTCCGGGCCGGAAATGTTTCCACGGCGCCACACTCTTGCCACAAAACGGACGAACGGGAGCTAGAGGAAGTGAGTTCGGTTCTACTGCTTTTAAGTCACACAAGTAGTAGAATTATTAAAAATAAGAACAAGAGAAACCCGGTTGTGTCGATGCGTCCATATTTAAGTAGACAGAATGAACCAGGTAAGTTAACTCGTGAACTGATGCTGGATACGTACCTGTTCCAGAATTTTGTTAGAGTGTCGAAAAACGATTTCGAATATCCCGTCCAAGGAATTGATTCGAGAACTCCTAAAACCAATACAAACATGAGAGACTGCATACCAATTACAACACGACTTGCCATCACACACCGGCGTTTAGCTACTGGTAATTCACATAGACGTTTGATGTACGTCTTTAAAGTGGACTGTTCTTCTATACGTCTCATTGTATCAGAAGCATGTACTGCAATGTTTTGGCTGGACTGAAAGATGACATTAAGGGAAATTTGAAAGAAGAATACAATTTTTATTTTATATATGTCCATTATCAGATACACTGCTTACATTATCAGTTCCTGCTTCAGGTACACCTGGAGCTAGTACGAAACTCATGCCATCAAATGCAAGGCATGTGAATGAAGAAGCACCTGTGCGCCATTCGTCTTATCCAACTTCTTTGCCTGGAATTTAGCATAGGTTCAAGACTTGAGAATTTTTTATACGCTTTATCAACTCACTGATCACAGGTTCCCAACTATCTTTTCCCATATTGCGATCTTTATAGACATTACTTTCCACGTCTCATACCTCTGGTCATAGATAAATCACATTTAAAAAATTATAGTTTTCTAGTTTGTCCATTCCTCTGTTGCTGCACAGTAGACAGCAATCTCACGGCAACAAACTACGAAACTAGGCACTGTACGTGTGCGCAAACATTTGAACAAAAGCGCAACGATACTGTTTTCGCATAGATACGTGACTGCAGCGTCGTAGGCGAAAGATACAGAAACAAGAGTGTGTGAGGACAGAGAGATATATTGCCCTGCAGTAAAATATTCTCCACCTTTAGTGGACTACACGTTAACCAATCGGCAATAAGTCGGCAACTACCTGCAACAGGCCGCAACATCAGCAATATTTTTCACCTACATCGCAAAACTGTTGCCGTCTTTTGCAGTGCAATTGCAACAATGTTGATGCCAACGTCATTGCTGCCAAATATTTCCGTAAAATACCGTCCATCTAAAAGTACCTTAAGAGACGGCGATACCGAGACATTTCAAAAGAACCAGTTATTTTCTCTAGGTATGGTCAAGCATCTAGCTTTCGCAGCCATAGAGGAAAACAAAGAACATGTGGACATGAATCACTCGCAGTCTCAGTTGCACACTAAGATCCGATTTTATAAAAAAAGTTTTTTTTTCGTTTCAATAAATCGTCTCCCAGCCTGTTCTGTTCTAAATCGGATCTCTTTCCAGCAGTCACACTGCTCATCCATCAGTGCCCAAGTATTTCAAAGAGGATAGTTGTTCAATCTCATTTCCTGTTACGAACGAGGTTTCTTAGATTCTGCTCTTAGAGAATACTTCAGCTTTTGTCTTTTAAATGTTGAGAAACAGGCCTAACTCTTCACTGTGCTGGACTAAATTGTCTGTCATGTGCTGGAGCGCAGGTAAAGCATTTGCTGTGACAAAAGTGTCATCTGCGTACCTGTTATTGTTAATTATATTCCATTTATAGTGATCCATTACTTTTTCCGCCAATAATTGCTTAAAAACTAATTTAGAGAGTCCGCATCAGTTTTACTAATATTTATTTAAAGCACGACCGCGTTTCGGAATTTCCAAACCCCATCTTCATGAGTACGAAAAAATTGTATTTGGTAATAGCATATTTAAAGCACGACAGCGTTTCGGAATTTTCAAACTCCATCTTCAGGAGTATGAAAACATTGTATTTGGTAATAGCCTACGGTCGGGACGGTCAGTGCAAGAGTTCGAATCATATGTCTTGTAAAATGCACCTGAAGGTGGGAGTTTAAAATCCCGAAGTCGGCCGTGGTTTGAATAAATATTAGTGCTGCTGTAGCGGATCTCCCTAAATTAATTATCGTGCCTCTCAGTTGCAGATGTACTATGTAGCAGATTTTGTTCATTTCCCTGAAAATTGCTTCGGAGTAAAGTGGTGACAGTATACAGCCCTGAGGAACTCGTCGATGGTGACCCTGCCGAGTACAATCATTATCCTCCAAACCCCTGTCCATTAATAGGGGATGGAGACAGCAGTTCTGATGCAAACCTCCATCTTAAAGTCAAAAATAAAAATTGGCAGTGGATGGATAGCTAGAAGTGTTATGTCAGTTAATGAGCTGTCGTTATGCAAAATACTATTGTTGTGCCATATTTGATATTATTTCCACAGTTTTGTTAGTATTTGCAGTAACTCCATGTTACTTACATGTTGTGTAATGTGGAGTGTTTGGGTTTGCCTTCCATACAGAGTGTTTCTCGTCAGAGTCGTCATGCCCATTTTCTCTGGTGTTCGGCAGACATTTGCAATTTCGTTTTTGCAATGTGTAGCTGGTGTCAGCCAAAACAAATACTGTTCGTCACGTCTTTCGTGCGACGCTCAGCGTCGACGGAATGCATCGGTTTGTTTCCTGTCAAAAACAAATTGGTTTTTATATTGGAATTTCTTACATGGCTATTCGATAGAGAGCTACCATATTAGTCTAGTGCGATATCTGTTTTACCGATATGTGTTAAAAGGAGCAGTAAAACACGAAGGATAATCAGTACTCCACCAGCGACTGAGCAGCGCTTCTGCACGTCGGTAGCAATCAGTGAGGGCCAGGGCAGCGCTGCCGCTGCTAGAGTCCTCGTTATTCCTCGTCTTTTACTATTCCTGCCAATATACATCGGTAGAAGGAGTATCGCACTAGACTGATGAAAGGTCTCTGTTGGATTCCTTTAAAAATGGAAATGGAAATGTCGTGTGGCTAGGGCCTCCCGTCGGGTAGACCGTTCGCCTGGTGCAGGTCTTTCGATTTGACGCCACTTCGGCGACCTGCGCGTCGATGGGGATGAAATGATGATGATTAGGACAACACAACACCCAGTCCCTGAGCGGATTGACACTCTGTCACGCTGACCACTCAGCTACCGGGGCGGACGTTGGATTCCTTTCATGTTAATTTTTTAAAACTGTTGTCATTTACGGCATACATTCCACTACTAAATTTACTGTGGTGTTTCTGACTATCTGGGAGGAGACTGAGCAGTGGCACGTGTTACTTTTACACATAAACAAGAACGATCTGCCACACTACTACACTTTAAAACACAGTTTATATGTAATTCATGTCACACAGTCTCATATGGAACCTACATCCGCTTTCTCTCATATACTGTATATGATAAGATACTGTCATCCCCCTTCCCTTCTGTGTGAAAGGATGAATGAGCAAATGTATTTCTAGTTGCGTGCTTGATGGCAGCAGACAAGCCTGTCTGCTGGAGAACAGTAGGACCAACGTCAGAACAGGAAGCTACGCTCACTAAAAGCAAAGAGGTTTCTATTCTTAGTATGGTCCTGTCCGTCCCTTGTCATGTTGGTATAGGAAGCTGCCTCTCTGGTCACTTCCGTTTTGTATCTGGAAGCACCCTCGGTAGGGGCCCACGGTAGTCGGTCCGCAGCGAGCGTCTGAAGTGGTAAGATCTCCGGCTAAGCGCGTCTCTTCTAAGTCCGTAGGACAATGGATTTCTTAATTTCAGACTAACTGAAAATTTAATCACCTTTATTTCAGGTTTAGATCTAAAATATCTAATGTTATCTTAAATTGCAACGCAGTGTAATTCGAGTGTGAAGTTCAGAATATTTTGCGGTAGTTGCTTTGTCACTACTTTGTGAGTAAAGTGGAACCACGTTTGGATGATCCGTAACTCCTAACTAAGATAATCAATCTTAAATGCGAATGTGCGTGAGATTATAACGTCTCGTCTTGACAATATTTTTCAATACAGCAACTTTTCTTTATGTTCAAGCCACATGAGGTGTACTTTGTGAGACCAGTACCACGTGATTATATAATTGTTTGACCCATCAGGTTAATAGTAAGATGATATTAACCAGTTCGAGGTTTTTCTTTTGTAATTTGTGTTTCGATGTAATTTATTTTAATTATAAAAATTATTGTCGAGTTACACTCTTTGTGTAAACCAAGTTGACCACGTGAAGCATGTAGTGAAATCATCAAAGTAGCCCTCAGCTATTCTTTTCGGGAAGATTTCACAGAGAGTTAGTATGAATTTAGTATACCAGTGTGTGGTAATTTCATGACAGACAGGATTGCGCTACGAACGTAACTTCTTTGGGTGAAAATTTAATCGGTTGGTTGTGGTTAATTTGCTATTGCATATGTTTTAACATTCTTCGTGTGTTATTTTATGAATGCAGTGTTGTATGCAGTCTCCCAATCTTGGCTCCATATTTGATGTGTTCCGTAAGATTACAAACTCACATTTTCACAATCCTAAATAACTCACCAGTTTAATTATGAATCAAGTTTAATATGCTGAAATTTTAACGGAACAATGATCAATGTTGAAATAAATGTCCAAATATAAACTGATTTATTTCCTTTTATTTAAATTGTCTTTTTATACATATATCACCGGTTATCGTAAGATGAGTACTAAAAGATTATAATTAATGTTAGTCTGGTTGTGAATTTGGTAAGCTAGACTGGATACCTGGTGAAACAGTTGCTGAGTAAAGCAAGATTAACTTCCCCAGATAGCTCACAGCTTTTAACCCGCTTTTATTGTCTTGAATATCAGCACCGCTTTCAGAACAAATTAATGCATCAACATTACACTGATATGGTAACGGTCTATCAACTGAGCACGTACGATTACACTTCGAAAGCCATTTTGTTTTTACAGGAAACAGTGCGACGCTTTGCAAATAGCTGCTGAAACACCAGAGAAAGTGCACCTTAGGAGAGACATCCTGTATGTTGCCACCACCTCATCAAGATCGATACCACAGGGGCATCTTTCTGACTCCTTTTTACCTAAGCCGTACAATTACACAGGCTATTGGCTACGGTCAGTAAAAAGATGCACCAAGCTCTTACACGGTTTAAAATGTTTCAATTTGAATCTGTTCCAGATGTTTCGGAATAGCTGATAAACTCTCCTGACAGTGGTTGATGTGCTCCAGTGTCTCTTTCAGGTTTTTACTATTTCCTGTCTGTTTTGCCGTTTACTCCGCATAACTTTCCCATTATGTCTTGGGCCTTTTCAAAATTCCTTTCCCGAAGCTAATAGTTAGCAATATTTTTACGTATTAATAGACTGTAGGTCAAAAGCAAAACAAGGATAATGGAATGTAGTCGAATTAAGTCGGGTGATGCAGAGGGAATTAGATTAGGAAATGAGACACTTAAAGTAGTAAAGGAGTTCTGCTATTTGGGGAGCAAAATAACTGATGATGGTCGAAGTAGGGACGATATAAAATGTAGACTGGCAATGGCAAGGAAATCGTTTCTGAAGAAGAGAAATTTGTTAACCTCTAGTATTGATTTAAGTGTTAGGAAGTCATTTCTGAAAGTATTTGTATGGAGTGTAGCCATGTATGGAAGTGAAAAGTGGACGGTAAATAGTTTAGACAAGAAGAGAGTAGAAGCTTTCGAAATGTGATGCTACAGAAGAATGCTGAAGATTAGATGGGTAGATCACATAACCAATGAGGAGTTATTAAATAGAATTGGGGAGAAGAGGAGCTTGGGGTACAACTTGACTAGAAGAAGGAATCGGTTGGTAGGACATGTTCTGAGGCATCAAGGGATCACCAGTTTAATATTAGAGGGCAGCGTGGAGGGTAATAATCGTAGAGGGAGACCAAGAGATGAATACACTAAACAGATACAGAAGGCTCTAGGTTGCAATAGGTACTGGGAGATGAAGAAGCTTGCACAGGATAGAGTAGCATGGAGAGCTGCATCACACCAGTCTCAGGACTGAAGACCACAACAACAACAACAGACTGAAGGTGCAGGAACTAATTTCCACTGGTTGTCCATACGTTCGCGAGGTGCGAGGGCATCAATGGACGTTTCCAATATACTCCGCCATGTTCATATAGCCGCAGAAGACTTCTCAATACGTAATTTGTGAGGCCATAAGCTGGATTCATAACCAACAATTGATACATGTAGGTGTCACGGTACAGCCTGACTGTCCTGCGAGGGAGATGCCCAAGACTGACCAGCCAGAACATTATAGTAAGTACTTTACCACTAACTTGTTTAATATGTAACACGAAGCTCCATACAAGTTTGTTTTTTTTAAAAAAAGAAACGTACCACTCAAGAGTTATGCAAATTGGTCACACATTGATATTCGACTGGACGAGTGTGTGACGCTGTAGCACAATTTCACTGGGCAAATGGCAAGTGTAGCAAACAGGGAACATGCCGATACCAAAGTCTTTGCAAATTTCGTTCTGTGTACTCAATTGGACAATAACTATAACTCACAGACAGGCGCGTGAACAATATACGCAGATGACAGCATTGGAGAGATACATGTGCTCAGTGGAACCGGTTCGAGTAATCGGCGAATCGCTCGACATATGAATAGGAGCGATGCCATTCTCCAACCATGTTGGCAGGACTGGGTTAACAATGGCCGAACACAGCATCAGTGGCAAGGCAAAGTTCATACGACCACATATTGCACTGTTGCCAAATTTATTCAAGTTGGCAGATCCAAGATGGCGGCCATAGATGTGACAATATCTCAGTGACATTATGGCGGGAAGTTCAAATTTTGGCGGGGAAATAGGTCAATTGGGCTACTTCCACTAACCTAACACCCCTCGCCTCCCCATCTGGAAACTGCCGGCAAAAGGGCTGAGTCTGTGCTGTGCTGTTGGATAAGACGGACATAAGTCTTTATTTTGTATACATTGCTCCCCTCCTCTCTCCACTCTTCCCCTCCCTTCCCCATCTGGAAGTTGGTGCGGAAAGGACTTAGTCAGTGCTGGGCTGCTACAGAGGATGGACCTAAGTAGGCATTGTTTATTTGAACAATTTGAGCTGTCATAGACAGTAGCTCCATGCGGTATGTTCACCACGATGTCTGGAGTCCAACTAACCTAGTTCATAACGCCACCACCAGAGGGCACTGTCGCCCTCCCACTCTTGCCTCCTGTGATGTAATCCAAAGTGGAGGTCTCAGGGGAAAATGGCGGGAAAGGGACTAAATCTGTTTCTAGCTGCTGGACTGGGAGGTTGGACATAAGTCTTTATCTTGCATTAATTGTCTATTTAAACAATTTGAGTAGCAATTGATCGAGTACTAAACAGTAGCCCAGTTTCGTTAATGACAGGTGGATGTTTTTGCTACCAGCCTAGAACCAGAGATTGCCCAATAGCCCTATAAAGAAACTAACAATAGGACAGAAAATTATCACTGAAGTACAGAGGAGGTAGCCTCCTGCCAATCTTAAAGTGAATACTTGCTGGATGTGGAAAGGATATTTTCGCCATTACTGGAGAGTCACCCAGTGAGAGCAGCAAACAGCCCTATATGGGAAATAATGATAGGAAGCAGGCAGTCACTGAAGTACAGAGGAGTAGCCTCCTGTCAGTCTACAAGTGAATAGCTACTGCTGGGAAGAACATAACAACAGGTGAAAATAATATTAGAACAGCGACCCACTGTCCTGCTGTATCTTTTTTTGTTTCTTTATTGTGATTTTATTACCTGGCCCGATAAGGCGAGATGAGGGTTGGCAGTGGCAATATCTGCCACTCTTCAGCGGAGAGACAATACAGTTGTCAAAAAGATAAAACAAAACATATAAAAGGGCAACAAAATTGGGAACATTAGAACATAATAGGAGGGAGACAATGGTGATTAAAATGGATTCTTACACAGACACATTCATTGAGGGACACAGTTAAAGAGAAAATCACAGTTTTGTATGATGTGCATAGCACGTAAAATACATCAAAGTCACAAGCACAAGGTAAAAGTTGGGACAGCATTAAAAATCCACACCAGAGTGAAAGCACTTTAAAACCACTGTGCAAGACAAAGCACCCAAGACAAACAGTAAAAGCTGCTGGAGTGTCATGCCAAGGGAGGGGAGGCCTGAGAGGAGGGAAGAGAGAGGAGAGGAGGGGTAGAGGGAAGGGGGGAGGTGGGAGAGGGAAAGCAAGCCAGAGGGAAGTGCAGAGACACGAAACGGGTTAGCTGGAAAGGTGGGGGCCGTAGAAGGGAGGAAAAAACTGCTCATGGGAAGGGAAAATGAGAGGAGAGGGAGCCCTGAGGAGGTGGAAAGGTGGGGTTAGAGTTGGTAGGAGGAGTAGATATCAGGCAAAGCTCATTATCCAGGAGGAGAATGCACTGCAAGGTGCACTCTAAAGGAAGTGGCAGTGTGGAGATGGTTAGAGGGTGGGACACAACAGTAAAGTCGTGGCAACAGGCTGGGAGCAGAGAGGATAGGAGACACCAGGGGGTAGGGTGATTGAGTCTGCAAATGATGTGCAAGGTTTGGATGTGTTCGAGGAAAAGGAGAAGATATGGTAAATGGATGAGGCCATATATGATCTGGGTGGGGGACGGGAGGCCGATATGTAAAGCGAGGTGGAGCGCATGGCAGTTGGGGATTTAGAGGGCTTTATAGAATCTGTGTGGGGTGGAAATCCAGGCACCACTGGCGTAGCAAAGGATGGGATGGAGCAAGGATTTGTAGGGGTGAAGGATTGTGGAAGGATGCAGTCCCCCTGTCCAGCTGGACACGAATTTTAGGAGGAGTCTATTGTGGGCTTTTTGTTGGAGTGTAAGGAGATGGGGAGCCCAGGTGAGGTGACAGTAAGGGTGAGGACCATGTATTTCAGAGAAGTAATGAGTTGGATAGGATGACCAAAGATGATAAGGTAGAAATGGTGGAGCTGGAAGGAGAGGCTGGTACATCCTATGATGACTGTCTATCTCTTGGAAGGGCTGATGTGAAGGAGCCACTGGTTGCACCAAGTGGTAAATTGGTTGAGGTGCATTTGAAGGGTATGTTGGAAGCATTAAATGGGAGGATAGAGGAGCAAGATTGCAGTGTGGTCAGCAAATTGGAGGAGGTGAACAAGGTCAGAGGTTTGGGCATACCTGCAGTATACAGGAGACAGATGAAAGAGGAAAGGACAGAGCCTTGGGGCACTCCCATGGTGGGATAAAACAGAGTTGGTATTGTCGATACTGGCATAGTAGGGACGATGGGAGAGGAAGGAAGCAACAAGATGGAAGAAATTGATAGGAAGGGCATAGGTCTGGAGTTTAAAGAGGAGCCTGGAATGCAATGCACAGTCATAGGAATTCTGGAGGTAGAAAGGAACAAAGATAGAGGAATGATGGGAGTTAAATTGGAGGGAAAGAAGACTGGTAAGGTTAAGGAACTTGTAGTAGGCAGAGAAGGAGAGCCAGAAGCCACACTGGGCAAGGGGAAGAAGGTGGTGCTCGTTGAGGATGGACTTGAAGACCTTACTGAACGTGAAGATGAGGCAGATGGAACGATAGGAAGAGGTGTGGTGTCAGAGGGGAGTTTGCTGGGTATAAGGAACAGCAGGATGCTGGAAGTCTTCCACGAGTCAGGGTAAAGGCTGGTGGAGATGATGACGTTATAAAAGGCAAGGTAGCAAGGACAGCCAGGAAGGAGGGGGGGATTCCTTGAGGTGGCGGTAGGTGACACAGTCATGACCAGGGGCAGTGTTGCGTTTGTAATGGACACTGTGTGCTGTAATGGGAGAGTTTATATCTGAGAATTACTGGAAACTGGGGGCAAATGGTGGGATGAAGGTGTTGGCGCCTTCAAGAACTGTGGGAAAGAGGTTCAAATGGTTCAAATGGCTCTGAGCACTATGGGACTCAACTGCTGAGGTCATTAGTCCCCTAGAACTTAGAACTAGTTAAACCTAACTAACCTAAGGACATCACAAACATCCATGCCCGAGGCAGGATTCGAACCTGCGACCATAGTGGTCTTGCGGTTCCAGACTGCAGCGCCTTTAACCGCACGGCCACTTCGGCCGGCCGTGGGAAAGAGGGAGTAATCATAGTGGGGATCATCGAGAACGGAGAAAACCTCATAGGGGAGGGGAAACAAAATGGTTAGCCTTACTGAAGTTTTCAGGGAAGGGGCAGTCGTTGTAGAGAAGGGGGTATTGCAATGTGGGATGTTTGCCAGTAGCCAGCCGCTGTGACCGAGCAGTTCTAGGCGCTTCAGTCCAGAACCGCGCTGCTGCTATGGTCACAGGTTCGAATCCTGCCTCGGGCATGGATGTGTGTGATGTCCTTAGGTTAGTTAGGTTTAAGTAGTTGTAAGTCTAGGGGACTGTTGACCTCAGATGTTAAGTCCCACAGTGATTAGAGCCTATTTACCAGTAAGGTGTTGGGATACAGACCAGTACTTGGAGAAGTTGATGGGGAGAGTGACATTGAGTCATGTACATGTCTGGCGACAGTCCCAGCGTTTCTTTGCTGTTAGGAGGCTGTGTATGTGTCATTGTAATTGCCAATGACAAAGGAGTGTATCCTAGTCATGGGTATAGAGAAAGGAGCAGTCGAGCCTGCAGGATTCGAGGAGAAAGACAGCCTGTGGGAGAAGAATGGGGTTATGAGGGTAGGAATGTGAGCCTCCATGGTGTCAGTGATGGTCTATTGGAGGAAGGCCAAGGCATGGGTGATGTCTGCAGGTTGTTTAAAACTAAGTGTGTGGCTTTCGACCTGGGTGACAATGGATACCCATTAGGCATCCCAGTCAGCTCAGCAGTAGGAGAAGGGCGATGGGCTGAGGACATGGTCAGAAGGAGTAGGAGGTAGTGGCTACCAATAGGGTGTAGGACTTCTGTATTGATACAACCAAGGAGGTTGGGGAAGTGAGGACAACATTCAGGGTGGATGCAATTTTGGGACAAGTGTATTATGGGAGGGGAACAAGGTCACTTTGGAGGGTAGCAAGGAACTTGTGCCACTGCTGAAGGGCGGCAGGGTTGTGGCTGTGGATGTTGAAAGTCTGCAGCAATCACATAGGTGGTGAAGATGTGGTCAATATGGGAGATGAAGTCATAGGGGAGAGGAGCCTCTGGACAGACATAGATTGTTGCACAAGTGATGATGCGGGAGTGAAAAAAGATACTGAGGATGAGGTGTTTGGTCAGATCATTAAGCAAGGTTTGTGGCCAGAAATGTATATGCTTGAGGTGGCCAATAGCAACCCTACCTCATGCTAGGGAAGAGAATTGTCAGTGCTGTGAAGGAGGTAGGGCGAGAAGTGGACGAAATGGTGAGGTTGTAGGAAGGTTTCATTAAGGATGAAGGACTCGACATGGTGCTGGGACAGGGTATGCATGGCAGTTGGGTGAAGCAAGGAACACATTAGGGGGCGTTACTTTCGGAACAGGCATGCTGTGGGTGGGGAACAAGGTCACTGTGGAGCATAGTGAGGAACTTTTGCCACTGCTGAAGGTGGCAGGGTTGCAGCTGTGGATGTTGAGGTCTGTGGCAGTCACATAGTTGGAGAAGGTGCAGTCAACATGGGAGATGAATTCATAGTGGAGAGGAGGTGCTGGATATAGTTAGTGGTGCAGGTGATGGTGAGGGAGGGAAAAAAGATGCTGAGCATGAGGTGTTCAGCTGGGTCATTGAGCAGGGTCTGTGGTCAGACAGGGAGACCAGTGGCCAATAGTGGCCCCACCTCAACTAAGGGAACAGGATTGTCTATGTGGTGAAGGAGGTAGGGAGAGGTGCAGGCAACATGGTGTGGTTGGAGGAAGGTTTCATCAAGCATGAAGAAATCAATTTGATGCTGGGACAGTGCATGTATGAAGAGGTATTTGTTGGTGCAGAAGGAGCAGATGTTTAGGTATAGGAGATGACACTGCTGGATAGCCAGGATGGGGAGGGGGAAAGGGAGGAGGAGAGAGGCATAAATAAGGGTGTCAAGGTGGGTAAAGGAGAAGAGGGCCTAGTTGTGGGAATGGGTGGAATAAGTGTTCAAATGGAAGATGGAGCAGATGGCAAGGGACACCTGCTGTAGGGTGTGTGGGGTTGGAAGGGATGGATGTTCTGGAGGGCTATGGTGAGGAAACAGAGGATGTCTTAGGCCTTAGGTGGAGGGTGGAGGGAACTGTTGGGGTGGAGGGCTGATCGATGGGATGGAAGGGGACAGTTGACTAGTTGGTGGGAAGGGCTTGGCCTTGCATTTGTAGAGTAGATGGGATGGAATTCATTGTAGGTGTTCCAAGGAGGAGGAGAGGTGAGGTTAGGACACTGCTTGAGGAAGTGAGAGGCTTTACAGTGGGAGCAGATGGGGGTTTTTGCAGTTTTTGGTGAGATGAATATTGTAGAGGAAGCAGTTTTGACAGCAGTAGGATTGAGTAGGGGAATGGGAGGTGTCAATGTCATGGCAGCAGTTAAAAATTAGGGCTCCCTGGGTGGGGAGGTGATCTATGGAGAAGGCAGACTCTGTGAACACATGCATCAGGTAAGTAGAGCCAGAATCATTATAGATTCGTCGGGCTGAGAGGATTTCCAGGATGGGGTGGGCATCCAGTTCCACCAACACCTCCATAACCATGATCATGGCAGTGAGGGTCAGTGGATGATGACAGGTTGGGGCTGACAGGAAGAGGAGGAGGGAAGGAAAGGTGTAAGAGATGCATGGGAGCCAAAGGTGATAAGAAAAGTTCCCAGAGGAGGTCAGTGCAAATGAAACGTCCCCTTTTTGAACAATTATACACGACTGTGCTTAACCTGACACACAATATTTTTAGCGCAACGCAATCTGACTTTCAAGAATCCCTACAAAAGAATGGCCCTGACTAACATTAAATTATATCTTCCAGAAATCACTTACCTCACAAAAATCTTCGCTACTCAAGCTACTGCAATACCACGAGCGCCACTACTGCCAGCTAAATAAAAGATTCAAACTACTGAAGGCACTAACTACTGATAGGGATAGTTAGCAAATGAAAGATATTAATAGAGAACGAACAATGTATTTACCTTGATATCATCATATATAAATATAGCAGTTCATGACAAATTACAAACCTCCGCCATCTCTCTCCCCACATCCACCACTGCTGGCGGCTCACCTCCAACTGCACAACGCTACGCGCTGTTCACATCCAGCTGCCGCTGCCCAACACTACAATGGCAGACAACAATGCAAAGCAGCCACAGACTGCACACAGCACAGCCAGTGATTTTCATATTGAGCGCTACGTAACGTTGCCAATAAGAAAACATAAACAGCCTACTTACATAGAGAAAACATAAACAGCCTACTTACATAGAGAAAACATAAACAGCCTACTTACATAGCCCCCATGCTCCCCACAAAAAATTTTACAAATTGGTTTGGGCAGTGCCCAATACAGATTTGAAAAAATTTTTCATAATTACAATAACAAAGAAATGAAATGCACACACTTATTGATACAATGTTGGTCAAAAGCTCAAATTTTCCCACAGTCCATAAAGATGGTCCTGATCATTCATCATAATAGTAATTACAGTTTTTTTTCACAAAGTCTCATTAGTAAAAGAAATTGCACACAGAAGTAGTGGATTTCCATGCAGTCTTGAAGAAGTAGTGCTGTCCTTCCAACGGAAAGACAGTGCTGACTCTCGACATGCAGACAAGTAATGGGTCACAACAGAGCAAACCCACAGCAGAGTCATTCGAAGTTTTGAAGAATATTGGTAGGTAGGTCATCACAGAGCAGACCCACTGTAGACCTGGTAGAGATTGTGGTATTGGTGGGCCACCAGAGGTGCAGACCCACTGCAGTCCTTGTAGAAATAATGGTATTGGTGAGTCAGCAAAGGTGTAGACCCACTGTAGTCCTTGTAGAGATAATGGTATTGGTGGGTCATCAAAGATGCAGACCCACTGTAGTCCTTGTAGAGATGGCCAGCAGCCATCTGTTGTGACTGTGCAGGTGCACAATCACCATTGAAGAGTCTTGCGGATAATATAGCAAGTCCATAACCACCACTTGTGCACTCACAAAGTTTTTGGAATTGTCCTTAGAACCAGCAATGCTGTTATCCAGTCCCTTGCTGAATTATTAACACACGTGCAAACACTAACAGTCCCTACTTCTCACATATTGTCCATATACTATGACCAACAGAAACGTGTGCAGTGAAATGTAACTTACAAGTTAATAATATGATGAACTGGTGACAATTACAATTTTATAACATAAGAATACAATTACAAAGGTACAAAATACATCATTAAAAACATAATAATACAGATAACATTTGTAGTAATACAGGCTTTACAAAAGAATTGAAATAACATATACATCAGTGTTACAGGAATTATAAGTACCTACATAAAGATCAGAATAGCTTTGGAAACAACAACTTCACACATGAGCATTAAAACAGAACAGAATTAATAATGTCTAACATCTTTACAAAGTAAATAACATATTATTAATGCAAATTATATTTGAGGATAACAGTATTCCTCATCATAGTTCATGTAGCTGAGTATGAGAAAAATTCTACAACATAAGTCTTATGAGGTAAACATATAAAGACAGGAAGAACATATATACACAAGGGTACCCAAACACATAGTGGGATAACACAAAAGGAAAGGACAGGGTTTGTTTCATTGCAGTATTTTGCAAACAAAACTTTCTTTGCTTCTTGGAGATCTCCCTTCATTCATCATTATTCCCAAAAGTCCTATCTAAGCCTGCCTTCTGTATTTTGTTCACATCCTCTGTCAATAATAGTTTTTCTCCACTGTACAGTATGCTTTTTATTTTGCCAGACCATTTTCTGATAGCTTCTCAATGCATTTTTATAAATTTATAATAGTTAGTTTCTTATATAGTCTACTCCTCTTAAGCTAACTTAAATCTACTGAGCTCAGATGCTAAACTAAGGGACGAGGCAATGCAGCAGCACATAACAAATTAACACAAATAGCAATGCAAAAAAAAAAATGGAAAATTGCAAAGCAAGCTACAGTAAATATAAATTACCAAGCAATGCAACATTACAACTAATATGAGCCAATGTGCAGCAACAAGACAAATAAGTCAGTAGTAAAACTAGCTTAACAGAGTAACACAATTTAAAATTCAGTAGCACTATGTCTGGCAAACAGCAGCAGCAAATATAAAAAATATAAAACTTACATCTATACATGACAAAGCTCAAGCAGAAAAGATATTACAGTAAAAACAACAATGCAGATAAGGGAAGTGTATATTCACATCTTAATGTCTATGTAAATTAAAGTGGTGCACCACAACAACTTACTGTAAAAAAAATATTACCATGTACTTGAAAAGAAAATTATGTGTCCAGTTACTGTTACTAGTCCCTTCTTATTGTTCTTTCCTTTCCAAGTGCTCCTTTTTTAAAGAATGTGGATTACAAAATTATTATTTAATAGATCTGTTGACAGAAAGTGTTCATATTAGCAAATGCATTTTATTTTATAAAAGCAATGCTGCAACACAGCTGGAAACCAGATATCAAGTGAAATAAGCAACTACGAAAAGCAAAGCATAAAAATATCATTCAATAGTCATGTGACATTTCATAAATTAGTAGAAATTCTCTCAACTCTCGTAGAAAGACGCTTGTCGTAATCAGGTGTGCAGATGTAAAAAATATTTCTCGTCATTTCATTAGGCATTTCAGTAAATATCATAAATTACGAGCTCCACAGTATGCTTTCGACAAGGAAATATCAATAGCGAGGATAATGGCCTCCCCCTTTTTTTCTCTACCTGTGCTTCTGGAAAGGCACACCCTAATGGCTTGTTCTCCAGGTGTCTGACACAGCTGTGTGCCGACGACGCACGTGCAGGTGGTCACTTAACTTTCTTACGGAAATATTTACGACAGCAGTTTCCGCTACAGTGACAGTCTCATATAAAATATTTCACAGGTCAAGAATTTGCGTTGCAAATGTGTAGAAACAAAATGCTATTGATATAACAGTGTCCAAAAAATTTTCGCCGGTATTGTGATACATTCACGCATTTACACACATTTCATAACTCTTAAAGTACGATTCTTGGTTTCCAACATCCTTTTTCACAAATCAAGAGTCCCTACCCACTATTCATTATTCCTTACCTTATTACACATATACATATTCGTATTCATCAACACATAATAACTACATAGCATAATCAGATTCCTCATATAACATCAGCTTATTGATCATAAACATACCTCAACAGCATAATACACATCGTCGTCGTAAAAATAACATCATTACACCTCAGTCAAATCTCAAAAACGTCGTAGCTTTCTGCATTAATGTCAAAACCTAAAAAAATTCTCTGCTCATGTCAAAAGTGTCATCTGCCTCAAACGTACTTTAAAAATCATGATCTCATACCAAACACATCATTCAAAGCTCTCATAATATCACAATGGGCCCAAAAAAATATGAACAGTTCACAAAGTACAGACAAAATACAATTTCGTAAGTGTGAAGTTATACAACGGTGTAATTACGTAAACATCTGTCACTGACGTAATAAAAAAGTTTGTCTCTCTCAGTTAAATGATCAGATAGCTGTGTAATTTGTGTTAGAGAAATATGGTACCGATGTGTAAAGTTGTGTAAGCAAATACCATATTAGCTAGGGCTCCTTGTGCCTGCCAAACACATGATACACAAAGTAAACGTGTACCCCCCTGAGGATTAATGTAATTATACCCTCAGGTGTTACAGATTACAGCAATGGAATGAAATGTATCACAGAAAACCTTTGTATCATTGTACTCCAAATATCTTGAAAAATAAATATTTTAAGTACAAAATCAATCACTCAAATACGTGTCCTGTAGCGCTAAATGTGCGTCTTGTTGCAACATAATCTCTGTGGAAGTGTCGTAGTTATCGTCCTCCGAAAGCTAAGTTCTGCAGAAGTCAATGTACTTACCTCATGATAAACAAAAGTGAAATGCTTTGTGTATAGATATCGTAGTTATTACGCTTATTGTTGTGATGAAGAAATTACTGTGCTGTAACGTATTGTTGTGCTACGGAAACGGCAGTCTCATTGTAGCTATACCACAAAAGTTACTACTAAAACATGTTTTACTTTCCAGAATAAAACAGAAAAACTGTGCAGATATAAAACAGAAACACCGCAAAAGCAACATTGTATATTGTCACTCATTAGTAGCGTTGTGATAAAATCGTGTAGCTGTCACATAAACTAACCACTGTGTCATCTGGTATGTCACAGAAAGTACTTTAAACCCAGAATGTATTTTCAAGTAAACCAAAACGTTGCATTAAAATCTCATTAGCAGTACCAGATATAATGTTATTTTTCTCGGAGCCAGCCGGCGCACGTGTATGCCTGCAGTGCGAGTCATTGTCTGTCTCTTTGTTGCCGCGCGTCGTTACTGGGATTAGGAGGCCTAACTTCCACAAATTCGCCTTGCCGAGAGGGCCCAGCTCTGTTTAAAGCTCGCCAGTTCTGATGGAATTCAGGTCTGTCGTTTTGTCGGTAGTTTACACAGTTTCTTTCGTGTCAGTCACGTGGTGGAGAATTTCTCCCTGAATCGTAACTGCGCGCTGGACCATTGCGTCTAAAGTTATTCTGTCTCCCGTAATAATAATTATTTTGGTTCCCATATTGTCTGTGTCTCTGATTGTCTCTGTGATAGTCACTACCGCGGAGAGGTGATCTTTCCCTGTAATTATTACTACTCTGCCAACGGTTGTCGTACGGGTGGTGTCTATTTTGGTCACGATTTGCGTTGTAAGAATAGACCTGTCGTGTCCAGTTATTGTTTCTGTCGTCACGGAATTGTGACGGAAGTGACCTGTAGTGATTGTTTTCCTGTTTTCGCATCCAGCGACTGTCTGTGTCAATTTCCAGTTCTTGTAACAGTCCCTGAAAAGCCTCAATGTCTTCTTTGCAACGTCCTGCTAAAATAATATGTCGTAAATGTTCAGGCAATTTGAGTAAGCAAATGCGGATGAGTTCTGAGGGGCTGTATGGGTTTGAAAGATACTGATTCTTGTGCAACATGTCTTCAAAATATTTCACAAGACTGGAAAATTCAGATTGTTCGAAATGTTTCATCATTATGATGCCATGTTTTACTCGGTCTTGTGTGGCTTGAGACCAATATGCTGAGAGGAAGGCATGGTAAAATTGTCCTTCACTGTGGCAATCGTGAATGACCGATCGCATTCTTACAGCTGGTTCATTCTCTAAGTAGCCACACATAAATTCTAATCTGTGTTCTAACGACCAGTTGGGAGGAAAACAATGAGAGAATTGATGGAGCCATGCTTGTGGATGAATGTCGTTGCCAGAATTCTTAAATGATTTGAATTTACGTGTAGTAATGAACAGCTTATAGTCAAAATCGCATGTCGGTCATTGCTACTTCGTTTCGGCGGTTCCATCTCAAAATCCAATGTGCCTTGCCAATTTCTTTCATAATTTCCGAAGTGTCCTGTGTTATTATTTTGTGGTTGTTCCGTATTTCTATGTCCCTCTTCCCGTATTGGAGCGCGAGTGTCCTCTGAAATACGTAATTCTTGTATTACCTGCGTCAACTGATCTTGTACTTCCCGGATTTCTCTTTTGTACAGTGTATTGATTTGATTTTGATTTTGTTTGAATTTTCTTATTTGTTCATACTCTTCTGTGTCAGTGAAGGCTACGGGTCTTGTGTCATTCAGATCATCATCTACCTTTGTAGATAAGTTAGTGACCTGATCCGAAAGTTCGGCTACTTTCTCCGATAGTGTACTTATTTCCTCCATGTGTCTTTCTGAACCAATTTTCAGGGTATCTACTGTGTCCTTTAAGTTTTCCTGAGTTCTTGCAAGTTGCGTAACCGAATCGGTAGATGCAACTGAGTCAATTTTAGCTTGCAAGGTCTCATGATTTTCATGAACAATAGTTTGCAGTTCTTTTATGGCTGTTTCGTGATTCTGTAATACACTTTCATGACGCGAAAAAATTGGTTGGAAATGCTCACAAATTTGTGTTTTTACGTCATTACAGACCTTTTGACATTTCGATTCGATGTTATGTAACTCAGTGGTTAAATCTTCACGTGTTTGTTCAAGTGTAGTGTCTAACTTTTGAAGATTTTGTTCCATTGTGTCTAACTTTTTGAGATTTTGTTCCACTGTGTCTAACTGTTCCTGTGTTTGTCTCTGGTGTTGTTCCATTGTGTCTAACTTTTCAAGCTTTTGTCCCATTTGTTGCATTAATTGTAATAACAATGCACTGGTGTCTGAAACATGTTCCTCAGTGCTTTTCGGCAGTGAAGTTGCACCGGCAACATTCACATTTTGACAAGCAGAAAATGTTTCTTGACTCATTTTAGAAAACGGTGAGAACCCAAAACCTGAGTCTACAGTATTTGCAATATTGTGTTCTGTCATTCCCGATTCCTGAGGCGAGCTGTTGCCGATCGGTCGATCGATAATGCTACCTTGTTCACTAATTGTTTCACTGCCTACGCCATTGTTTGCCGCCCGCTCAATTTCCCTATGCGCAATTACCAAATTACTACTTTGAACATCAGTTAATTCATTACTCGGTGGCGCTAACACACTGCTTTCATTTTCACTGTCATTTCTCAGTTTACTTTGGAGCCTAGTATTACGTTTTTCACACGCCATTATTGTCACAGTATTTCATACGACAACACAGAAAAACACAATTTGAAGATCAAAAATAAGAGAACACATTAACATAGCACTGAAAATAATATCTAGTTAATTGCAGCTGCGAAATACTTGCTGCAAATCTACATGCATGCCACAACTGTTTTACTGTACAACAATGAAAAACTACAACTTCAAAGGAAATTCTCTCTATAATTACGCGCTAGCAATAAACTAAATCTACACTAATTACACAAACTACAAGAAAAAATCAGAAGATTCCAGTGAGGTATCCTAGGCTAAGGGTCGACATATGAAACGTCCCCTTTTTGAACAATTATACACGACTGTGCTTAACCTGACACACAATATTTTTAGCGCAACGCAATCTGACTTTCAAGAATCCCTACAAAAGAATGGCCCTGACTAACATTAAACTATATCTTCCAGAAATCACTTACCTCACAAAAATCTTCGCTACTCAAGCTACTGCAATACCGCGAGCGCCACTACTGCCAGCTAAATAAAAGATTCAAACTACTGAAGGCACTAACTACTGATAGGGATAGTTAGCAAATGAAAGATATTAATAGAGAACGAACAATGTATTTACCTTGATATCATCATATATAAATATAGCAGTTCATGACAAATTACAAACCTCCGCCATCTCTCTCCCCACATCCACCACTGCTGGCGGCTCACCTCCAACTGCACAACGCTACGCGCTGTTCACATCCAGCTGCCGCTGCCCAACACTACAATGGCAGACAACAATGCAAAGCAGCCACAGACTGCACACAGCACAGCCAGTGATTTTCATATTGAGCGCTACGTAACGTTGCCAATAAGAAAACATAAACAGCCTACTTACATAGAGAAAACATAAACAGCCTACTTACATAGAGAAAACATAAACAGCCTACTTACATAGAGAAAACATAAACAGCCTACTTACACAAACTTAAACTAACTTACGCTAAGGAAAGCACACACACACCCGAGCCCAAGGGAGAACTCGAACCTCCAACAGGGGGAGCCACGCAAACCATGACAAGACACCTCAGACCGCACAGCTACCCTGTGTGGCTGTGCTTTCTTGGAGGAGTGGGTAGAGGCAAAGTCACTACTGAGGCATTTGGGTTTTTTGGTGAAAGGTTGAGGGATTGGTGGTGTGGGAACTGTGTGAAGTGGAAGCACTTTGATGAGAGCGTGGGTGCTCCTTGGTGGCGACTCTGGTGCAGTGGGTGGTGACATGGGCTGGGGAACCAGGGGCATTGATAGCAGGGCGAGTGGGGAGTGGGAGAAAGTCATCATGCCATGGTAGCAGCGAGAGTGGGGCAGTAGCATGAGTGGGAGTAGGAGGTGGAGGAAGAGGAGGAGGAGGAGGGGCAGAAAGAGGAGGAGCAGGAGCAGGGGCAGTATATAGATGGTGTTACAGGGTATAGGAAGAGATGGAAAGGTGTGAGGAGGGCAAGTGAAGCAGAGGGGGAAGCGCAGAGGAGGCACTCCAGGAGGTATTGTTGGGGGCAGGGGAAGGGGTAGGGAGAGAGAATGAACATAGGGAAATAAGGTGACAGGGATGGGAGGGTGGCCACAGCAGGCACCAGCAGCTGGCGGAGACAGACGGATGGATGGATGGATGGCAGCAGATGGCGACGAAGGACAGTAGCAGACTACTACAGACAGCAGCAGCCAGCGATGTACAGTGATGGACGACAGTAGATGATGATGGACAGCAGCAGATGGCGAAGTGGGTAGCTTCCAAATCGTCGATTTTGCGCTTGAGGGTAGCGTTATTGTACCAATCTCCATTCTCCTTCGATTGGCTTATGGAAACATTGTCACCATAAAGTTATCAGCCCTCCACGAAATTTTTTCGATATCAGTGAGCAGCAAAACCACAGGATTATCCCTGACATAATATTTGTAGCAGTTAAGTCTCGAATCATAGGCCGATACAATTCGGTACACTGCTGCATATGGTATGTGTTTTTCTGCAAAGGTTGTGTGTGAATCGTTGGGTCGCTTTCACAGTGGGTCACAGGAGTGAGGAGGCATTCAAAGTCAGCGTACACCACAAATGGTGGTAAGCAGTTTTAAACTTTATGAATTTGTTTTCCTCATTGGGGATAATAACACATACCAGCTACTTCGAGGCGCATCTACTAGATGCTCTGCTAATAACTTGTCTGAGGAAAAATGATTCATCCACCTTAAGCAAATTTGATTTGCACGATGATTGGTTGATAGTCGGACAGAAAGGAGTTGGGACATGTCTTTGTTCGAAACCAAGTGATAACTATCACCTTCAGGGTAGAGTAACATGTTTACATGCATCTCACTCTCACTGGCAAATTTTGAGAAATGTGAGGGGCCGACAGCAATATACTTGCTATCCTTCTCCAAGCCATAAATATGAACTGACATCCAGTATTATGCACCTAAAATTTATCTATGTCATAGATCTTGATGGGAACTTGATGCCATCAAAGTTATAACACCCAAGAATATTATCAACTATGTGAAACCTATCAGGATGCTCAGGATGATCTCTGGAATTATAATTTCTCTCACAAGCCAGGGATGACCATGCAAAACAAGCTCGATCCTTTCTATTTTCGACATTAATGCGTGCCTTCTTATTAAATATATCCTTAGGGAGCTTGTTGTAGCTAGACCCTCCATTTACCGGATCATAGACATGTGTATGGATGCACCAATGTAGTATTTGGCTGAGAGCTTTAGCTGACCCTGTCTCAGCTGAACTGGGCCATATAGCACTCGAGGTGGATTTACGAAACCACTCTACAATTGACGTGCTCCACGTTATCACGCCATCCCCCCCCCCCCCCAGCTAATGAAGACTTGTCTCTTTCTTCAATGCCAGAATCAGGTTGGGGGGGGGGGGGGAAGGTATGACAGTTCGACACAGAGAACCGCACTGTATTTACTGGCGGGATGCTGTGGATCATTGACTACTATGAGGAGTTCCTTTTCCATGACAGGAAGGCACATACTTGCAAAACAAACAGGGTCGCAGTAGCCCCCTACCAGATTCTCGATCCTCGTGAATGAGATTTGCTCCTGAAAGGCGTCTACAATCACCGAGTATTCTAACTGTGGTATTGTGTTACTGACCTGATGACCTTCACTAAAAGGACGGGAGAGGGAACTGTCGCTAGCCACAGATCTTCTTGTCTATTACTACTACTACTACTACTGCTACAGGATGACAATGATGTCCATCCTGTCAACGTAGAATTGGTGATGTGCACAGGGGTATGCGCCATGGCACATATGCCTTCCGTTTCCGGTGAGGGTGACCAGTCAAAGGTAGAGTAGGATGAGGTGGTGGCAGTGAGGGCCAAGGGGAAAACCCAGTGATGGTGTGCAGCGATGCTGCTGCTGCTGCATGCCAGCATCTTCACCACCGCCAGCCTGGGGGCTGAGAGATCATTGCTGTTGTTCTTCTCACTGAACCACCCATAGACGCCAGGCGTCCATGACGGTGCAGGAGCAGGCACTGCGGCAGCCGCAGCTGATGCTGCCGTCTATCGTGCAGCCGCCAGTGGAGCTTTGCATAGCGCTGCTTGCTGCTAGGCGCATGTTTCAATCCTGCGCCCACAACCACCACTTTAGGCACTTGTGCCACAGCCAGCTGTTGTGCTGGTGGCGACTGTGGGTGCCTCTGTGACATACGAATAACGAAAAACATTAAGTACAACGCTCATATATACATACACAGGGTGAGTCACCTAACATTACCGTTGGATATATTTCGTAAACCACATCAAATACTGACGAACCGATTCCACAGACCGAACGTGAGGAGAGGGGCTAGTGTAATTGGTTAATACAAACCACAAAAAAATGCACGGAAGTATGTTTTTTAACACAAACCTACGTTTTTTTAGTGGAACCCCGTTAGTTTTGTTAGCACATCTGAACATCGCAATCAGTGCCGTTTGTTTCATTGTAAAATGTTAATTACATCCGGAGATATTGTAACCGAAAGTTGACGCTTGAGTACCACTCCTCCGCTGTTCGATGGTGTGTATTGGAGAGCACCGAATTACGTAGGGATCCAAAGGGAACGGTGATGGACCTTAGGTACAGAAGAGACTGGAACAGCACATTACGTCCACATGCTAACACCTTTTTATTGGTCTTTTTCACTGACGCACATGTACATTACCATGAGGGGTCAGGTACACGTACACACGTGGTTTCTCTTTTCAATTACGAAGTGGAATAGAGTGTGTCCCGACATGTCAGGCCAATAGATGTTCAATGTGGTGGCTATCATTTGCTGTACACAATTGCACTTCATTGCAGGGGCCCAAACAGCTGCAACATATATCGCGTTTCTACAGAATGATCCGCCAACGTTGCTCGAAAATGTCCCACTGGGAAAGCGTCGACGTATGTGGTATCAGCATGATGGTGCACCTGCACATTCCACAATTAACACTAGGCTGACCCTTGACAGGATGTTCGACGGGCGTTTCATAGGACGTGGAGGACGCATAAATTGGCCAGCCCGTTCTCCTGATCTTACACCTCTGGACTTCTTTCTGTGGGGTACATTAAAGGAGAATATGTACCGTGATGTGCCTACAACCCCAGAGGATACGAAACAACGTATTGTGGCAGCCTGCGGCGAC
Source organism: Schistocerca piceifrons (assembly GCF_021461385.2). Lineage (NCBI taxonomy): Eukaryota > Metazoa > Arthropoda > Insecta > Orthoptera > Acrididae > Schistocerca > Schistocerca piceifrons. The sequence goes on along the minus strand of NC_060142.1, from coordinate 594,569,385 downwards.
ATTACACCAAATGTACTGCGGCTTGTACGACAATCATTACGCCAGAGATTGCAATTGTGTGCAGCAAATGATGGCCACCACATTGAACATCTATTGGCCTGACATGTCGGGAGACACTCTATTCCACTCCGTAATTGAAAAGGGAAACCACATGTGTACGTGTACCTCACCCCTCATGGTAGTGTACATGTGCGTCAGTGAAATAGACCAATAAAATGGTGTTAGCAAGTGGACGTAATGTGTTGTTCCAGTCTCTTCTGTACCTAAGGTCCATCACCGCTCCCTTTGGATCCCTACGTAATTCGGTGCTCTCCGATACACACGATCGAACACGGAGGAGTGGTACTCAAGTGTCAACTTTAGGTTACAATATCTCAGGATGTAATTAACATTTTACAATGTAACAAACGGCACTGATTACGTATTTGTTTATATGTTCAGATGTGCTAACAAAACTTGAGAGGTGGCATGAGCCCCCTCTCATATTTCTATCTTACGATTTTCCTCTCTAATTGCATGCAGTGAAAAGTCGCTATTCCTTCACACGCGGACTTCCCACGCAGCGTCTCTCATACCCCCGGGTGGTCCAGTGACAGGCGGGCTCTTCTGATCTGGAAAGGGTTAAGCCGACGGGTGTGAGGAAGTCGAGTGAATGCTTTGCAGACGCCGACATTGTCAAAAGACACGGCCGGAGGGGTCTGAAGTAGCGACTGGGCTAGAGGTTCCGTTACTTCGCAGAAACTTAGCGAAAACACTTTCTGGCGGGCTACCAGTGAGGCGTGGGAATGACTTGTGTACCCAGGCAGTTGTGGCGGGAAAATTTTCCGCGCTTTCTGCAAAATAGTAACTGTGATTGGCTTGCTCAGGGCATAGCTCCGTGACGTAGCAAAATCAGCGCAGAAATTGGCGCCAATAATCTCCAGTGGTGGAATGGTAGTGCTCCGGCAATAGAGTGGAATTTTCCGCCGGTTTTCGAATTGCTGATTGGAACGTTTAACCACGGCCACTGTCGTGGGGGCGGGAATGTTGTGTGTTCGGCCTGTGCGGGTGCTCTAGGGAGTCGGCTCTCGCCTTTCGGTCGAGGACGTCGAAGCAACCAACCATCGCCTCCGGTACGCCAGATCGTGTTCTGGCAGTTAAGAAGACAGTTTGGTAATGTATGTCCGTAGCACCGGCAGATAGGGATTTTCCTAGGTGATAATCAGAGCTCAGCAGAGCGCGCCTGTTCGTCTTTTTCTAACTTTGTTCTGTCTTGAGTAGCAGCAATTAATGTTGGGTTAGCTGTGTGTCTCTCTTAAGATTTGAGTGGCAAGGAATTGGCTCCACATACCACTTCGTCATAAACCTCCCAATCTAGTTTAGGGACAACTTCACCTTCACAGCGTTTGTTTGAGTTTCCAATTTGAGCCAATTTGATGTATTATAAATGTTTCATGTGTTTTTGTTTATTATTTTGTGTTTGGTCTTAATAAAACATATTGTTATTTTGGACAGAACTTTCATTCTGTTAATCAGTAGAGCAACCCATCATTTCTCACTACGTTAATGAAACCTTCCTTTATTTAACTTATTTATCAAATTAAATTATTGCAGGTGCCAAACTCTCTTCTACTCCACTGGCAGGGTTGATTAAAGTCAGTTCGCGTATATTTTTTAATCCTTGTGCAACAGCAAAAGTCGGAGTTAGAATAGGGGGGGCTTAGAGCATCATTTACATATGTAGATTCTAGAATTTAGTGTTAAATACACTGCTAGCCCCGGCACCTCGCATAAAATGGCGACCCTTAGCCTCGGATCTTTCCTGTGAATCGCTGATAAGCAAGTATTATTAGTAGTAGGGACATTTAGAATTTTTTTCGCTTAATTCTTTTTATTGATTAATACCCAAGTTTTTTCTGGTAGTTCCGCGTTTAATTTTAAGAAGCGGCGCATGATTACAGTTTTTGTTTTCAGTGTATATATTCTTTTGTTCATTGTTTTTGTGTTCCTTTGATGGTGTGTCCGTATCACATCCCACTTTGTCGGGTTTGTGTGCGGTTTCTGTACCACAACAAATCGTGCGTATAATTACAGCGTTGGAGAGGTGTTGTTGAAATTTTATGTCTATGTGTAAAAAATATATGGAGGAGGTTAATTTTATTGTGCATTTTAGATAAATTTGTTTTTCATGAATGATAACGAGAAGTAAGGCACGACTATTATCGAGCGAAGCTAAGACAAAAGCGGATAGCATAATGGATAAGGGGCAGTTTACTGACGGGAATAGGTTCAGAGATGAGATGGGCACATTTTTAGCAGGACAGGACGCCAGGGTCATTGATGAGGAAGGTGATTTGGACACGATCTCAGAGCAGCGTTGCGGCCGTGATTATGATAGTGAAGTAGAGGATGAAACAGAGACAGGCAAACAGGTCGAGACGGTAGCAGATGTTTATAATCAAACGAACGAGAGCAGACAGGGGGTAGCTCGGCCACGTCAGAGCTCTAGCGCCCAGGTGTCCAGAGTTACATCTCCCACGTTTGAAGAGAATCAAAAAGATGACGTAAACCCAATACTGAGCTTCCTACGATCAATGAAAGAAGAAGCTGACGAACAGCGTAAGAGGGAGAAGGAAGAAGAGGAGAAACAACGTAAGAAGGAGAAGGAAGAAGATGAGAAACAACGTAAGAAGGAGAAGGAAGAAGCTGACGAACAGCGTAAGAGGGAGAAGGAAGAAGAGGAGAAACAACGTAAGAAGGAGAAGGAAGAAGCTGACGAACAGCGTAAGAAGGACACTGAGGCAATAATTTCCCATATAGGGGAAATTCGTGGAGAATTACTAACAATAAAGAAAGAATGTGGAGAAGTAAAACAAATGTCAATGGCTGCACAAAAAGTAGTAGGCCTGGCCAAAACGGCAGCAATAGGGGCAATGAAAGTCGCGGAAGCAACTTCTAAACTCGCTGGGCGCTTGCGACGTACAGCACAATCCCACTCAAAATCCCTAGCATTCTTGAAAACTCAAGGTAATATCGCGGTTGCGAACACCACGAAACGAATGGAAGAAGTAGAGAGTCGGATAGCAAAACTAGAGCAAAACGGGCACACGAGCACTGCACGTTCGGATACCAATGATGGAGTACACAGAATTGTGTCTCCGAGGAAAAGCCCGCCTTGCTCTAGCCCAATGGCCGAGTGCGGAACTAACAATGCACACGCAGAAACAGCGAGTAATAGCTCCAATAATTATAGCCCACTTAGGAGAGTGAATTCTGAGTCCCACTTCCACTGTGATACAGAGGTAGCACATCACAGTTATCAGCAAGATAGAACAGGACACTCAGCAGACGTGCAAGTATCGGAAACGAGTGACAACACCAGTGCGAGGATCAGACAGGATTTTGATCACAATCACTTCCTGTCGATACTAAAATTCCAGAAGATCAAAGAAAATGGAGGGTCGATGCATCCAAAGAGCTGGGTGATGCAGTTTACAAATTCATTACCGGCATCATGGCCAACCCAGGCAAAATTAGAATTCATGTGTGGCCACATCGAAGGCCAAGCCGCGGAAAAGATGCGGGGTGTGGCAGTGACGTGTCGGACTTATCAGGAATTTGTTGGTGCATTCCTGCGGACCTACTGGTCAAAGGAAACGCAAGATAGGATTAAAGAGGAAATAATATTTTGTCCTGAACTGAAAGTGTCCGGGCATAGGAGCGCAACCAAATTTCTTGATGATTTACTCAAGAAGAATCAATATTTAGATAGTCTATACAGCAACGGAGAAATCATGAAATTTTGCTTTTCCAAATTGCCAGTTAGGTACCAACAGACACTTGTCGGGAAGTGTGGATCTGACATAGAAGCATTCAAGAGTCTATTGCGCGAACTCGAAGTAGTCTTTGATAAACAAGACGCAAAGGACAGGAAGAAGGGGCAAAGTAACAAATACCACGGGCCAGGAAGGGAAGACGACAACAGATCGCATAGTCGCACTGGTCAGTTAGGAAACCAGGGTTACGGAAGTCAAGGTTACGCTATTCAAGGTTATGGAAACCAAAGACACGGAAACCAGAACGTCAGGGAGCAGGGTCAATCTAGACAAGGAATCTGGGATAGGAGGAATAACGAACGGCAAAGCGACCGTAATTGGAGAGAGCGAAACCAAGGACAACAGTGGAACCAGGAGATTGAAACTAGACCCGCAAATCCTAATGCACGTCAGAGGAGGGGAAGCTGAACAAGGGATTGACGCCAGACTAGTGCGAACACAGGCCGCCGGAATTTCGCACGTAATCTCGGACCTGGCCAACTACGGATGATACATTACGAAGATTTATCAGAAATCCTGCTCGAGGAACATAAGCAACTCCTCGACAAGATCGGCAGCCTCTTATCACAGTAGCAATAGCTGAAAAGAGTATGAATGCGATAACAGATAGTGGAAGCTACATAACAGCAATATCTGAAGCAGCATACAAGAGGTGCTCTCAGGAGATGGACTGGCCTGTCCTATCGGTTAAGAAAACCAAAATAAAAGGGGCATTAGCGGGTAAATGTACGGAGGTCACCCAACAAACAAGACTGGAATTCTACTGCCAAGGACACAAAATAGAGTCTAACTTCTGGATCGTGCCAAATCTGGCGATCGACATGAAAATAGGAACGGACTTCCTAAATGAACATGAAGCGATAGTTGATCTAGGACGAGGTGAAGTGGTTTTGAGGAAAGGGAATCGCGTCCACATTAAGTTCGACGACCAGCTGATCCCAGCTCAACTACCGCCTAACTGTGTACGGGTAAACTAAGCGTGTCTGAAAGACAGAAAGGAGGAACAGGTCGACGTTGCGGGTAGGGGAGAGGACACGGATGAGAATGAAGTCGGAATAATGGGAGAAATAAAGTAGAAAATAGGAGAAAAAGTGGAAGCAATAAAGAATATAAGGTGCGACCACCGCAAAGAACTTCATAAATTACTAGTAGAACACGCGGAGGTCTTCCTTCCCAAGACAGGATAAATAAAGAACTTCCAATATGAATTTCGTGTACGTCCGCACAACCAGTTTCGTGTGCCACCCTATCCAATCCCCTTGGCATATCGACAGAAAGTAGCAGCTGAAATTACGCGAATGCTGAGTGAAGGAATAATAGAACCTACGGCTTCAGCCTATAATAACCTGTTAAGAGCAGCCGAGAAGGCAGATGGTAGTATTCGTTTAGTCTTGGACTCGCGACAAATTAATACCATAATAGAACCCGAAACAGACAGACCGGAACGATTAGAGGAACTCTTACAAAACTTCCATGGAATATCAATCTTCTCATCAGTTGATCTAAAATCGAGTTTCTGGCAGATCGAGCTCCATCCAAATTGCAGACAGTACACAGCCTTTTTAGCATTTGGAAGATGTTACCGGTTTTGTCGTCTACCATTTGGTTTGAACGTTTCATCTGCCGCATTTATTCGGGGGCTGGACGGCATACTAAGCGATAATTTGAAACGTCATGTCACCAGCTATGTGGACGATTTGCTGATCGCGGAGAAATCTTGGGAGAGCACAATGCGGTCCTCGGTGAACTCCTTGCGACATTCAAGGAATACGGAGTGACTATCAATATCGAAAAATCGAATTTTGGGACGTCCTCTGTCAAATTTCTAGGACATATCATCACGGGTGAGGGCATTGCGCCAAATCCCGAAAAGATCGAAGCGATTGAAAAGTTTCCCATTCCTACGACAAAGAAGCAGTTAAGGGGGTTCTTGGGGATCATAAATTTTTACAGCCGCTTTATACATGTCAAAACTCAGAGCAGTCCTAGGTTGCATCAACTTACAGGAAAGAAGATTCCTTGGAAATGGGATGAGGCGGCCGAATCCGAATGGAAAGCATTAAAATTCGCATTATTACAAGCACCCATCCTATCACACCCTAATTTAGCAGAAGAGCTTTGCATAGTAACGGACAGTTCATACTCAGGTCTGGGTGTCATGGTGTTCCAAGACTATGTACATGAAGGAAACAGGGCGTGGAAGACAATTGCGTTTGGTAGCAGAGTACTAGCCAAGAGTGAGAGGAATTACTCAGTAACCGAGTTAGAGGCGCTGGCTATTGTATGGGCGTTTGAAAATTTCAGATACCTTCTGTTTAGTCGCAAGACGAGGGTCTACACAGACCACAAGGAACTCGAGTTCTTGATGACTGCAAAGCTTAATCACAGGCGGCTCATTAGGTGGGCATCATATCTGCAGCAGTACAACTTTTCGATAGAATATATCTCCGGCAGTCAGAACATTATTGCAGACGCCTTATCACGGTCACCGATCGGATTTGAGCACAACATTGAAGAAGATCTGGAGGAAAATCACTACTGCCTTTTCTATATGCAGAAAGTAGCGTTTGAAAATTTTATTACCTGTAGTATGCAGAACATCAAGAAGGAGGAAGACAGGGACCCTGCCCTAGCGTTATTGAAACAGAAATGGATAGACAGAAGACACGCCACCATCAGGCAGTTCTACCTCTTGCGGAAAGGACTAATTTTCCATCGAAATTATGCAAATGACACTGAATGGGGGGTATGCATCCCTGAACACCTAATAAACAAGGTTATATGGCATACTCACCTCAGCTATGGACGCTTCGGACCACGCAAGTGCAATCTCAAGCTAAGGACCATGTGTTACTTTCGAAACATGGAGCGTCGAATTCGGAGGGTACTGTCGGTGTGTAAAGACTGCCAAAAGGCTAAGCACACCACTGTGAGCATGCAGGCACCATTATACCCAATCGTACCGACCAAATTAAGACAATTAGCAGCAACAGATTTGATGGGACCTTTGCCAAGAACAAGAAGAGGATATACTTACGTATTAGTGTTTGTTGAACTAACGTCCAAATACGTTACCTTTACGCCACTGAAGAGGGCGACAGGACGAACTGTATCACGAGCCCTAATCCGGGATTTCCTACCACAGGTTGGTCATGTGAGTAGAATTATTTCTGATAACGGGCCACAGTTTAAGTCAAAAACATGGAAGGAGACGTTGCGTCGATGTAAAATTGATCCCATTTTTATATCTTCACAGCATCTGAGCTCGAATGCTGCAGAACGGGTTATTAAAGAACTCGGAAACTTGTGCCGGTTGTATTGTAACAAACAGCACACGACATGGGACGTTTTCCTTAAAGACTTCCAAGAGGTGATCAATGAGGCACCCCATGGGATAACAAAATTGGCACCCATTACAGTACTGAAAAACCGGATTCCTAAGGACTTGATAACCGAGGTCGTAAACTTCCCACTTCCCTGCGGCAGACCATGTTGTCGTGAGTACACGAAGATCACATATCGTGTCAGAACCTGCGCCTCATGTGCCTCAGGACAGAAAGGGACGCTATATACTCACCTGTTTGGGTTTTTACAACTCACTAGCATTGGCCGATCTGCATACACAAAGCAGTATCGTGCCACACTAACAAAAAATATGGTCTCATTTCTAACTTCTCTTCTCTATTAGAGAGCAGTTTTAGCAATCGTCGCTCCTAGGTCGATCCTGTATGGATGACCTCACACACTTGTGGAGTCACTCCACGTGCCATCATTCCTCGTCGAACTGCAATATTGGGAAACGTAAAGTACTGTCCAGCGAGAGAAGAGACCTAGACTAGTGATGTATCCCATCAAGTAGACCTCAGAGACAAATAATCGACGTGAGGAGAGCCTATCACTGTGTCTTCCTACCGTACTGCCGTGACCATATGCGTGGGTCTTGGTGCCATCTCAACAGAGTACTGCAGATGCTCCAGCACACCCTATTGCCGTTGCAACAACGTAGCAACAACACCCGACGTTTAGCCCTATGTGATGTCAGTACTGTGGAATTTGTGAAGTACTTCGAATATTTCTAACAATGTGATTTAGTGCCTCATTCTCAGCACAGTCGTGAACTTTGTGCAATGTGCACGCACAACTTGATGCCCCATGAACCTTGTTTTTTTTCTTAAATTTCTTTCTCTAGTGTTGTTTTTGTAATGTATGTTATACCTTGTATGTGTTTGTGTTTTACTCTGTAATTCTTATTACAAATTACTGTATTGTTCTCCACGCCATGTTTTTTTTGTATTTTGTATTTATTGTTGTGTGTATGCAAACAGTGTGTCTAAGTCCCCATAAACTGAAGCAGATACCACCACTGTCATTGTGAATGGACCATCAGTTCAGGGAACATTTTGTAAAGGTTATTCTTGCTGCAGGGAGACAGAATGAATCGGAGGTTGTAATTAGATTCTGAAAGCTCACAAAGAGATTGTTAACTTAAATAGTATCATGTGTGAGTCTAGGCGCTCAGTCCGGAAACGCGCGACTGCTACGGTCGCAGGTTCGAATCCTGCCTCGGGCATGGATGTGTGTGATGTCCTTAGGTTAGTTAGGTTTAAGTAGTTCTAAGTTCTAGGGGACTAATGACAACAGATGTTACGTCCCATAGTGCTCAGAGCCATTTGAACCATTTGAATGTGTGAGTGAGTTCAGGTTAGTTTAATGATTAAAATTGTTGTAACATCTTGGGCATTTAATTACAGAGCACTCCAACTCTGATTGTAAAGAATAAATTGCTCCATATTTGGCTCACATGCCCGGGCCATATTTAGAGAGTGAATGTCTGTGTGAATCGGTGTTTGGAAGGGGCTCCCTGGGTATGGATGTGTGATGTGAGTGTTAGTGTTCCATATTAAGAAGGTGAAGTTGGCTACATCATAAATAATCCTCCCTCTATGAGCTGCATTTTTCAGTTGCAGTGATTTTCTTTATAGAGTGCGGCATGTGCAGCCAGTTTGCGAGATTGTTCTTGGGCGATTGACTCACTACCTTGCTCCTAAGTGAGCCAACCGCTCACCAATTACAATTTAAAATGGCGTAGGGGCTATGAGAGGTGGCATGAGCCCCCTCTCATATTTCTATCTTACGATTTTCCTCTCTAATTGCATGCAGTGAAAAGTCGCTATTCTTCCACACGTGGACTTCCCACGCAGCGTCTCTCGTCACCCAGGTGGTCCGGTGACAGGCGGGCTCTTCTGATCTGGAAAGGGTTAAGCCGACGGGTGTTAGGATGTCGAGTGAATGCTTTGCAGACGCCGACATTGTCAAAAGACACACCCGGAGGGATCTGAAGTAGCGACTGGGCTAGAGGTTCCGTTACTTCACAGAAACTTAGCGAAAACACTTTGTGGCGGGCTACCAGCGAGGCGTGGGAATGACTTGTGTACCCAGGCAGTTGTGGCGGGAAAATTTCCCGCGCTTTCTGCAAAATAGTAACTGTGATTGGTTTGCTCAGGGCATAGCTCCGTGACGTAGCAAAATCAGCGCAGAAATTGGCGCCAAGAGTCTCCATTGGTGGAATGGTAGTGCTCCGGCAATAGAGTGGAATTTTCCGCCGGTTTTCGAGTTGCTGATTGGATCGTTTAACCACGGCCACTGTCGTGGGGGCGGGAATGTTGTGTGTTTGGCCTGTAGGGGTGCTCTAGGGAGTCGGCTCTCGCCTTTCGGTCGAGGACGTCGAAGCAACCAGCCATCGCCTCTGGTACGCCAGATGGTGTTCTGGCAGTTAAGAAGACAGTTTGGTAATGTATGTCCGCAGCACCGGCAGATAGGGATTTTCCTAGGTGATAATCAGAGCTCAGCAGAGCGCGCCTGTTCGTTTTTTTCTAACTTTGTTCTGTCTTGAGTAGCAGCAATTAATGTTGGGTTAGCTGTGTGTCTCTCTTAAGATTTGAGTGGCAAGGAATTGGCTCCACATACCACTTCGTCATAAACCTCCCAATCTAGTTTAGGGACAACTTCACCTTCACAGCATTTGTTTGAGTATCCAATTTGAGCTAATTTGATGTATTATAAATGTTTCATGTGTTTTTGTTTATTATTTTGTGTTTGGTCTTAATAAAACATATTGTTATTTTGGATAGAACTTTCATTCTGTTAATCGGTAGAGCAACCCATCATTTCTCACTACGTTGATGAAACCTTCCTTTATTTAACTTATTTATCAAATTAAATTATTGCAGGTGCCAAACTCTTTTCTACTCCACTTGCAGGGTTGATTACAGTCAGTTCGCGTATATTTTTTAATCCTTGTGAAACAGCAAAAGTCGTAGTTAGAATAGGGGGGGGGGGGGGGCTTAGAGCATCATTTACATATGTAGATTGTAGAATTTAGTGTTAAATACACTGCTAGCCCCGGCACCTCGCAAACTAACGTGGTTCCATTTAAAAAAACGTAGGTTTGTGTTAAAAAACATACTTCCGTGCATTTTTTTATGGTTTGTATTAAACAATTACACTAGCCCCTCTCCTCACGTTCGGTCTGTGGAATCGGTTCGTCAGTATTTGATGTGGTTTACGAAATATATCCAGCGGTAACGTTAGGTGACTCACCCTGTATATGCAGGATGACTCACAAAGATATGAAAATATTTTAATATGTTATTCTAAAAGTAAAACTAAAGAAAAAAGTTCGAATAAACATAGGTCTGCAAATGTTTAGTTATGGAGTTAGGGGTAATAAAAGTTTTTGCCTGAAATTTAGGAAGTTCGTTAATATGAAGCTATTGCAAAACTGTACGAGGTTAAAGTAAAGCATGATTTCCATTTATTTCGTTGTTATTGGTTTGGCGAATCTAGTAAGACATGTCCAAGATGTGTATCTGCAATAGTTTTCCAGAACATCCAGAGAAGCAAAGAAGTAAAATATTTAATTTATTAACTACTTGGCCCAAATTGTTTTATAAATTCCGGACAGTTGCACAAAGTTTTCAACAGAAGTTGGAGATAATTTAATTGTGGGAAAATGATGGTAATAACGTTAACTGAAACAATATGAATGTGTCAGGTAATCTGCTTTTATTAATGCCATAGCACACGTAAATTCCATTTAAACTGGAAAAAACAAAACTCATTGTTATGGAAGTTGTACAGTGTACATGCAGTTTCACAATACATTCACAATAAATGTTCAAAAATGTCTCCAGCGGGTTCAATGCATTTAGTTGCACGTGTATGAACAGATTTTGTTGCTCGTTTCAGTTCCACAGGGTTTTCAATCTGTGCTTCTCTGGATATTCTGGAAACCTGCTGCAGATACACGTCTGGGATGTTTTATGAGATTCATCTGACCAATAATAGCATAACAAATGGAAATCGTGCTTTACTTTAACCTCTTACAGTTTTGTGATGGCTTCATATTAGCGAAGTTAATAAATTTCAGCCAAAATCTTTCATTAGCTGTAAATGGTTCAAATGGCTCTTAGCACTATGAGACTCAACATCTGAGGTCATCAGTCCCCTAGAACTTAGAACTACTTAAACCTAACTAACCTAGGTACGTCACACACATCCATGCGCGAGGCATGATTCGAACCTGCGCCCGTAGCAGTCGCGTGGTTCCGGACTGAAGCACCTAGAACCGCTCGGCCACCGCGGCCGGCTATTAGCTGTAACTCCGTAACCAAACATTTGTGTGTGTGTGTGTGTGTGTTCCTAAGGGACCAAACTGCTGAGGTCATTGGTCCCTAGATTTAGATACTACTTAAACTAACTTACACTAACTTATGCTAAAAACAACAGACACACCCATCCCCGAGGGAAGACTCGGACTTCCGGCGGTATGGGCCGCGCACTCCGGAACATGGCACCTCAAACCGAGCGGCCACTCCATGTTGCAAGTAAACATTTGCGGACCTATGTTTACATGAACTTTTTTCTTTAGTTTTAATTGTAGAATAACATATTAAAATATTTGCATATCTTCGTGAATCACCCTGTATATGTAACAAATAACATCAGTTCAGAATAATAATAATTATACGCTGTAACGACGATGGTTGCGTTATCATCACCTTTTCCACTCTGGGTCCAAGGATTGAGCAGTTCAGTCGAGCTTTCCAGAATCTTTACCACGCAACCCAGAGTTTCATAGTCCTCTCCCGAAAGGGGAAGATCGCGCTGTCTTTCAGCTTCCTCTGCAGCAGCCGCCATCTCATGTACCCATTCTGGTATGTTACCCTCGCCTTGGGTCCATTCATCTTGCACACTGGCGCTACCTACAATAATAAGATATTGAATGTAATTATTTCTTGTTCCTGCTGAAAATCGTTTAACTCACTGAAATATAAACAGGAACTCGTATTCTCTAGTTCACTGAAAATACTTGTACATGAAACACACTGAATTTGAAAATCGTACTCTGCTACGTACAAGACTGATTCGATCGTTCCTGGCTCTCGACCTCAACACATATCCCTACGTCTCCTTCCTCATCCACAGAAACATCGCGAAAAGTAAAGAATATGTCTCAGACAACTGAATACATCACGTTACGAAAAATAAATATAAATACATTCCCACAGCCCACGTCATTAGAACTTCAAGATTGTTCAAATGGCTCTAAGCACTATGGGTCTTAACATCTGAAGTCATCAGTCCACGAGACTTAGAACTACTTAAACCTAACTAACCTAAGGATATCACGCACATCAATGCCCGAGGCAGGATTGGAACCTGCGACCGTAGCAGCAGCGTGGTTCCGGACTGAAGCGCCTAGAACCGCTCGGCCACAGCGGCCGGCCATTAGAACTACAATACGTTATGTGAACAAAAAATTCCTCTAACAGGCACATGTTAAAAATAAAATATATATGATGGTAGTATCCGTTCCCGAAAGAACAGTTACCATGGAAGACCATGCAGCTTTGCTAGAAATGAAATGATAATTAAATGGACACCCTAGCTGCAAACAGGCGTTGATGTATTTCATTGAGGACACACATTTTCAACATGTCCCCAATGAAATACATCAAAGCCTGTTTGCAGCTAGGGTGTCCATTTAATTATCATTTCATTTCTAGCAAAGCTGCATGGTCTTCCACGGTAACTGTTCTTTCGGGAACAGATACTACCATCATATATAGTTAAAATATGGCTTACCGGCCATTGACTTTCATGTGCGAACGCACATGCTATGCCCGAACTCGTACGGGACTTGGTAGATTAATCTGCCACGAGTAATGAGTATGATGGGCAAACATCTATTAGGCGCACTACGAATGTAGTGGTGTGGACATATTGGGAATGTGGATCTCACGGGGAGCGTGCAAGGGATAAGTCCCTGCAGACGCACTATCCTCTGTGCCCACGGTGGCTCAGATGGATAGAGCGTCTGGCATGTAAGCAGGAGTTCCCGGGTTCGAGTCCCAGTCGGGGCACACATTTTCAACATGTCCCCAATGAAATACATCAACGCCTGTTTGCAGCTAGGGTGTCCATTTAATTATCATTTCATTAAAAATAAAAGATAAATGCACTTACGTTGTTTCTGCAATAGTCTCTCAGCCTCCAGGTGACGATCTACATCAGCCAGCATTTCAGGGATGAAGGCTATAACACAAGAAAAAATAGAAGGGCTGTAACAGCAGCTGCAGAATAAAAGTTCGTCACACAACGATCCTTTGAAAAGCCTATAATATTTACGTTTGCTTCTACTGACTAAGAGCTGAAAAAGTGCTGCGATAAGTACTAAAACTAGGAGGCATACATAGGAAGATTGAAGTAGTACAACAATTGACTTACATGGTAGACTGTCTTGGCGAAGGTGTTTGCTGCTACCGTTGCTGGTACTGTCGCAGGCTGACCGTTTTATCTTGCAGTGTAAGTGAGTAGCACACACAAACGAACAAAAGAAGACTAGGAATGCTGATAAGCACACAGTCAAGCACACAGGTGAAGTGACAAAGGCAGAACGAGAGTGAGTCCACCACGACGAGGGTTTACATAATCTCTGACCCCTCCACCCGCCATTTTACAAATGGAGCCAGTAGGAGTGCGACATTCTGCCCCACCTGCAGATGTATGCTGGTCTGAGCACACAGGACAAGTGGTGCTGATCTGGTTGGCTATGGTTTTCGAGGGCTTCTGCATGTGGGAAATACCAACTTGTTCCGCTGATCTGTTCTTCTTCAGCTACTTGACTATTGCGATCCATTTTGGTATCAAAGGAAGTGTTTACCTGGCGTGGGAGAACTCTCCAGAGACGTCACAGAAGCATCTATAACAGTTATCTCGAAAGTGTGACTCGATTGAAAAAAAACCTCACCATTAATTAAATTAATTACTTAGCATATCATTGATATTTACAACTTTTCTGTGCTTTTACCTTGAGAGATTTCGTTTGTGATGAAACATTTGATTACTTTAAGAGGGAGTTCGAAAGAGACGAGGTGTTTTTTCGTTGCGGTGAGATCTTTTAACGGAGCCTACCCACATTGCGAGATGATCATCGTAATAATACCATGTGTATTAACGAATTTACAAAGTGGCACGTAGTATAAACCTGATACTTACAACTTCTCTGTGTTGTTACCTTAAGAGGCATTGTGGGGCGGCGGATGAGTTTGTAATAATAATTAATCTATTGCTGTATAAACGCTTGCGTGTTGAATCAGTTTCTAGCTTTTAGAATGTTGTTATTGCTGTCTTTTGCCATTCTCAACACTGGCTCTCTATTTACTCCGTGACCCCCAGAAAGTGATTTAATAAAACTTGGAGCCAGTAAATAGATATCCTAGTGCCCACTTTACCTGAGAATGTTCTTATAGCTGCAGCTTATAGCTCTGAGGAATTAGGAGATTGTCCGGGATTTCTAACCAAAAACGGTTTTCCAAAATAGTTGAGTATATTCTGAAATTCACTAATAAAAACCACAAGTATCCCTACAACCTAACTAACAGAACAGTTCAGAGTCTAATGCGCTGATGCAACTATAAATGTCCGAATCAAATGTTAAAAAGAATGCTCGCCATAATTTGATGAAAATATTTCATCAAACGCCACGCAAAATATTTGGTAGAATGTCTGTCCCGCGACGGCACGTGAAAAATACGACAAAACGCAAACTGAAGCTAGATAATGAAAATCATTCCAGAATTAACACTTCACATAAAATGTTTTCATGGTTCCGCATATCTCTAGTAACTTAATACGGCACCCGAGGCTGTTTGTAGCAGATACACTGATGCGACGCGACTACCGACACAGATGGCGTGTCATTCAGCGTCTGGAGAGAACTGGGGCCTTGCTTCCTCGCGCAGTGTTCTTATATATAAAGCCGCGGTGCAGACGGCTGAGGGAACGCCTGATCAAATCCGCTATCCCGACTAGCCGCTGGGCTAGTAACGCACCACTTCAAGTTACATAATAATTTATAGCTTCTTTGGCTGATGGCCGAAGAAGCTCTTAATTTAAACGTGCATTCAGCACGCAGGTAAGTATTGATAATAAAATTTTGGCGTGGCTAAGTTAAATACTTTGAGCGAGAGAATTAATTAAATTACACTGCACGCAGCAGATGAGCTCTGAACTGTCCCTTTTGAGATCCGCTATTGCTATAATTTTATAGGTATTAAAAAGAAACTTTACATATCTTCATAATCATAGCGGACCTCCAACCTATTTAAATCTAAACATCCTAGCCTTATTTACTAGCCTACTTAATCTATCTTGCTTCCTTCAGTTTTGAGATGAAAACCACAAAATCATGAATTTCCACTAAAATCTTAATATGTGAAATCCAAAGTACTGTTTTTATTAAATCATTATGAAAAATGAATCTAAATATAAATTTTGAAGTCTCTAGCTCTTTTCTGTTGCGCCAATGATTTTTCCAGAAAAACGTCCAAATCTCGGAAATGGCTGAAGTTATCGAACTGATTTTTAACACACATTAATTTAGTATTATTTCTGACCTGCTAGAAAAGTTTTAGTTCATTTGCTTGATTTTAAGGTATTGCGCAACATTTATGACGTCAGAGCTAGTTACAGCAGACTGGCTGGCACACGATGGAAACTAATGTGAATTTACTACAGCGTGAGTAGGCTGCTTCCCTACATCACCCTCTACTTAAATTTTTTGTTTATGAATGTTAATGAATGAAAAAAAAATTTAATTACAAAAAGGGAAGCAAGAGTACAGTTTAACTCCCTATGAAAAATCAAATTGAAATATAAACCTGTAGAAACATTAAAGAAAACTGATTACCTACATTAATTATTTAAATTGTAGGCATGTTAACTGCCTTTTTAAACAATGTCATTACTCAAAATTTTAAGCAAAGTCAACGAAATATTTTGGCATACATATTGCCTTAGACAAATAAACACATACAAATTGAAAAATTATGAAAATCTTAGATCCATTAAATACATTAAATACACTTTTACATACACAAATTCAAAGAAAATAACATGATACATAAACAGATGATTATCTCTTAGCAGTCTTTTCTAAACCTGAAAGAAAAGTTCACAAATAATTTTTTTTACACACGTGGTTGTAGCCGCTTTGGCTGGCGTCCTACACTTCCATTCACAAGGGTAGAGGAGGGGAAGTTGCTATGGTGTGCGTCCTTCACGTTCTCTCTAAATTACATGGGGTAAGGGGAGGGGTCACTGTGAGTTGTGTCCAAGTCACTCCACGCTTTCACGCAGCTACCAGGCTGCCATTATCTGGTTTGTCCTGTAGAACAAACAAAAAGAGTGCCTCAGACTCTGTTCACTTAAAATCTAAGGGAGGGTCACAATGAAATGGGGATATATACATTTTATCCTTCAGTATGTTGCTGGAACAAAGTTAACAGAGTTTTTTTTTTTTCAATTCTACTCTCGTGGTTACTTAACTGTCATAAATCGGTAAACAAATGGTTCAAAACGCCATTAGTCACTTTAGAGAAAATCTATGCTCAAGGCATACAATCATAAATCATATTTAATCTGAATTTCTTATTTCTGGGCCGGAACACTGAACCAATGCTCGGTACATTCCTGACAAATCTGCATCTTAATTACTTAACTGACTCATCTTTGATTACTTTATTCTTAGAGATAGTATGAGTATATTTGATTAGTAGTTTTCTCAGCTTCCATGTACATGTGAGTAACTTTTGGTAATAGTACAGTTGTGAGTGTTCAAAACACACTACGTTTAGTTGACTACAAAATCCACTTATTGGTCCTCTGCTGTTGCCAGTTCCACATCTGCAATTAGGTATTTACTTACTTTGAAGTGTATTTATGCTGAGCTAAAATAATGTTTCACGTCTGTCATTATGTACTTACTTACTTTGCCAGTGTATGTACTTATTTAACACTCACTCTATTAATATTTAAAGCATAGGATAGCACATTTCTTTCATATTCATATTGTATTGCAGCTGATTAGTTTGCTCACGTGGCAATCCATTTCCACTCAATCGGACGCTGAAACCACAGGTAGTCTCTCTCAGACCTACCACTAAACTGCATCAAATAATTATGGACGAGCGTAATGCTAAATTCCTTAAACCTATAGGACACCATGAGCTGCTCTGTCTCATCTAACAAAAGGGTACCTATGGTCGCATTCACGCCTCCAACTCATAACCTCAATACATGTAGGTGTATCCTGTCACATACTACACTAAAATAATGGCCAGCTCCAACCTTATAAATACTTCAGGGACGTGTCCTTCACGTCTCAACCACAAACACTGCTCAATTTTATTACACTGCCTTTCCTTGCTACACCAGGTGAGTTTATCCTTACCACTTATCTGCATATTTTTCATAACACTAAGCAATCTCTTTTATTATTAATTAGTTAGCTCTATAGCACACACTAGGTTTCACTACCACTTCAGATCCTGCTTGTGCATGAATTCATGTATCTCTTTAAATTACTGTTGGTGGACCATTTCCAATACAACAACACTTTGTAGTTACTACATTACCAGGGTACTATACATAATTGTTACTCAAATACATTTTATATCTTTATTACGTCATACTTCTCTACTGTTTGTCACTATTAGGTTTGTCACATTAGGTATTTTTTTTTGTCACTAATCGGTAGATAGAATGGTTACATAACTCATGGCTTGATAGCCATGACAGAAAATTTTCATGTCTGGAAAGAAGAGGTCGAAATTTTTGTGGACAGGAAAGAGGAAGAATGAGTGAGACCTGAAATGGGAAAGAAGATCTCACACAGCTGGGACTGCACAGCTGCCACACTGTGTAGAGGTTAAAGAACAACCTCCTCCATACAGCATTCATTGGTTTAATGCTGTAAAGAAGAGTTAGAAATTTTAGGTGGATAGAAAAGATGAAGAGTGAGTGAGACCTGAAATGGAAAGAAGATCTCACACAGCTGGGACTGCACAGCTGCCACACTGTGTAGAGGTTACAGAACAACCTCCTCCCTACAGCATTCATTAGTTTAATGCTGGCTTGATAGTCATAACGGAAAATTTAATGTATGAAAGAAGAGGTCGAAATTTTTGGTGGACAGGAAAGAGGAAGAATGAGTGAGACCTGAAAGGGAAAGAAGATCTCACACAGCTGGGACTGCACAGCTGCCACACTGTGTAGAGGTTACAGAACAACCTCCTCCCTACAGCATTCATTAGCTTATTATTGACGTGATAATCATACCGGAAAATTTTGTGTTGGAAAGTAGAGGTCGAAATTTTTGGGGATAGGAAAGATGAAGATTGAGTGAGACCTGAAAGGGAAAGAAGATCTCACACAGCTGGGACTGCACAGCTGCCACACTGTGTAGAGGTTAAAGAACAACCTCCTCCCTACAGCATTCATTAGTTTAATGCTGGCTTGATTATCATAACGGAAAATTTTGTATTGGAAAGTAGAGGTCGAAATTTTTGGGGATAGGAAAGATGAAGAATGAGTGAGACCTGAAAGGGAAAGAAGATCTCACACAGCTGGGACTGCACAGCTGCCACACTGTGTAGAGGTTACAGAACAACCTCCTCCCTACAGCATTCAGTGGCTACCTATGAATCTGCCACGTCGATCTGAAAATACCTTATGATGCCTTTTTAGAACCTGTCTCAGTTCTTCCTTTGTATTGTCTGAAATCTTATAGATTTCCTGCAATTTAGCTTCTATCTTGTCTAACATAACTGCTTCTTCTTCTTCTGTGTTCAGCTTACTGTTACTAAGATTAACACCTTCGTCCCAATATCTCCTATTTTTCAGAACTCGTATAGGCAGCTCCCAAGTTCCATCATCAGTCACTACATGCTTATCACTAAAAGGTACTATAATTACTCCGGTTATTGGCAAGACCATTTTCAACTGGCTTCCTTCAAAGTCAACAACACTCTGATATTTTGACAAGAAATCTATGCCAATTAAAACCTCAATACTGAGATTATTTACAATTAAACATGGATGATCAATTAAATTACCATTAATGTTAAAGGGTAGTAAAGCTTCTTGCTTTACCGTTTTTGAAACCTTGCCAGTAGCACCAATTATTCTTAGTCCTGATACCCTCATTACTGTAAGCTTGTCTTTACCAGGTAATGCATCAAAGAAGGACTGAGATATTGCACTCACCTCACTTCCACTGTCTAAGAGACAACGTACATTGATACCCAACATATTCACTATTATTATAGGGTGGCTTATTCTAGGTTGTACAGGTGGTTCCTCAAATTCATCTAATAGTTCCTTTTGGATTTGTCTCCAACTAAAGTGATCAACATCTGTCTTCATTACATTTAGGTCACAGTGTGTAGGGGTTTCCTGAATTACATTCTCAGCTGCTTTTTCCAGTCGGTCTATTAATTTTAAATCAAAACACCGCACGACTTCATTACATTTAGTTTGCTGAACATAACCCAAATTACTGTAGTCTGAGCGATTCTGCGCCCCCAGACCGGGCATAACATTAGTTACAGCTAAACCACTTTCACCATTATCGTCGGTTTCCTTCTCAAGTGACAACTGGTCACAGCTACGGGGTTCATCGACCCTCAACAGCCTACCCTCTACATTCTCACTTATCTCCTGTCCTAAATCTATTAGTACATTATCAACATCCTGCACAGGCACTTTAGATAAGAGCACATCATCCTCATCGTAAATATAAGCATGAATTTCTTCTGCTTCTTCACCTGACAATTCAATATTTTGTAGCTCATCCCTACTGTTACACTGCTGCGCCTTCTCTTTCTCTTCCCACTTAGAAAGCGTCTCTAACACGGTATCTATCAAATACTGTGAGTGATCTAATATTTCTGTTGTATCCTTAGGTGCTACCGACTCTTCATCCACATGTTCAGTTTGAGTATTCTGATCTGTCTTACCAATTCCCTTAACTACTGGCTTAGGAAAAGTAACCGCCTGGTGAGCGCCAGTGTCCTCATAGACGGGAACTAGTTTTCCTGCCTCGGTCTACTACTGTTTCCTTTAGTTTCATTATAGTTAGCTGGCATAGCATTACTTTCCGTACTGTTGTTTACATGCATATTTCTGTTTGGAACAAAATTATTATCCCTTGGACGCCATTGTTGGCTCTGATAATTATTTCCCCAATTCCTACCTCTCTTAGGATGACGAACACCTACTGTTCTGATGTTTACATTACCATTTTGCTCGTTCCTAAAATTACTACTATTATTATTATTGGCATTTCGGTTATTACGTGCTTGCTCCTCATTGGCAGCAACACGTTCTACACGTTCCAAGTACTCAATGAAACGATCCAGATTGTCTCTAGGGGCTGATATAATTCTAGTTTGCCAGTACCATGGCAGTTTAGCTTCCAGACCTAGTATAATCATTTCTGGTTTTAGCTTTTCCGCCAAATGTGACAAACGTGAAATCCATGACCTAGCAAACTCTTTAATAGATTCCTTGCCTGCATTGAAGCGTTTCCCACTCCAAAATTCTCTCAATACTTCATTTTGCTTATTGCTAGACCAATACTCATTAATAAAAGCTGTTTTAAATTCCACTAATGTTTTACATTTCAACATAACATCAGCTGACCAACGCATGGCGTCACCTAAATGGCTTCTTATAAATGAGATTTTCTCTCGCTCAGACCAAGTTGGTGGAATCACATCTTCAAAATCGTTCCAGAAATCTAGCGGGTGGATATTTTTATCTGGATCGAACCGCAAGAACTGCCGACACCCGATAAAAGCGGCGTTTGCAGCTACAACTTGTTGTACATTACCATTACCAGAAGTTACTGAAGCTACTTTACTCTCAATGTTAGCAATGTTAGTACTTATATTTTCTACTTTCATTTCAACATTATCTACTCTTTGTACAATATGAGTAGTGTCAGTTTTGATTGCTTCTACTTCTGCTTGACATATGTTTACTTTTATATTAACATCTTTAAATCTATCTGAGCACAGTTCAGATTCCGCCTCGATCTTTTCTGTTAACTTGTGCTCCAGCTTCGCATCTTCTATTTGGAAGTCTTTGCGAACCTCAGCAACTTCGGATTTAACTGTTTTATACATTTCAGAAAACTGTTGAGCAACCTTTTTCTTAATATCCTCATGATTGCAATCAATTTTATAATTCAAACTGTCCAGATCCTCTTTCAACTTATTGCAACTAGCCTGGAAAGAATTTTCTAATTCAGCTTTATTGGATTCTAATTTATTGTCCATCGCCTCAAACCGTTTATTAAAATTGGTTTGGCTGGCCACAATTTCAGACTTTAATTCAGCATTACTGCTTTTGACCTGTTCACTTGTTTCAGACTTTAATTCAGCATTATTGGATTCTAATTTATTGTCCATTGCCTCAAACCGCATATTAAAATTTGTTTGACTGGCAGCTATTGCTTGTAATATAACATTTAGATCAACAGCCCCAGCATCTTTGGGTTGCTCACGAGCTGGCTTTTTATCACACTCAGGTGACGAAAAACTAGCTCCAATACCAGAATCATCAAAACAAAATGAAACTTCTGATTGATTAGTCATATCTAACTGCTCCTTCTTAAATTCTACCATCTCTGATGACTGTTTCATTTTTAATTCATCAGAGAAACTATCATCCAATAAATTTACAATTTCTACTTTCCGCTTTACTACAGGGGTCTCTATTATTGAATCATTGCCCCTTCCCACACTACTGTCAGGAGACAATACTTCATATTTCACTTTAACATTACTACTTTCATGCATATTTACACTCGAACCGTTGTCTGTATTTACAGTTCCCTCAACAGACATAGGTTCTGATTTAAGTTTAACCTCAGTTTCTTTTGACGGTTCCATCGCCGACAGTCTTTTAGTGCAGGTTAGTAAAATTTTTAACAGCTTTTCACTTAACTTAGTTCCTTCTGCACGACGTATGGCGTTGCCGGCGCGGCGTACCAGGATTCCTGATGCGACGTGGCACGTTGAACTGCAGACGGCTCTCCGACGGCTGTTGTGTGTTTGCGTGGCCCGCAATTGCAGGCTCTGCGCCGGCTGCTCCAGCGGACGACTGCGGTACGGCGAAAACTGGTTCCTCGCGATGCCGGCAGCACCGCTAGACTCAGTGCCAGCTCCGTCAATCCAGATGCGTTGTTAATCCAATTGCGTCGTCCACATACACACGTAACACATTCACTGTTCTATTCTCAGTTGCGTGTCGCATTTCACTCGCGAATCCGAATAGTTAAAAATCACTTTCACTTAGTTGATTTCCCGGTCGATGCACCATATGTGGGGCGGCGGATGAGTTTGTAAGAATAATTAATCTATTGCTGTATAAACGCTTGCGTGTTGAATCAGTTTCTAGCTTTTAGAATGTTGTTATTGCTGTCTTTTGCCGTTCTCAACACTGGCTCTCTATTTACTCCGTGACCCCCAGAAAGTGATTTAATAAAACTTGGAGCCAGTAAATAGATATCCTAGTGCCCACTTTACCTGAGAATGTTCTTATAGCTGCAGCTTATAGCTCTGAGGAATTAGGAGATTGTCCGGGATTTCTAATCAAAAACGGTTTTCCAAAATAGTTGAGTATATTCTGAAATTCACTAATAAAAACCACAAGTATCCCTACAACCTAACTAACAGAACAGTTCAGAGTCTAATGCGCTGATGCAACTATAAATGTCCGAATCAAATGTTAAAAAGAATGCTCGCCATAATTTGATGAAAATATTTCATCAAACGCCACGCAAAATATTTGGTAGAATGTCTGTCCCGCGACGGCACGTGAAAAATACGACAAAACGCAAACTGAAGCTAGATAATGAAAATCATTCCAGAATTAACACTTCACATAAAATGTTTTCATGGTTCCGCATATCTCTAGTAACTTAATACGGCACCCGAGGCTGTTTGTAGCAGATACACTGATGCGACGCGACTACCGACACAGATGGCGTGTCATTCAGCGTCTGGAGAGAACTGGGGCCTTGCTTCCTCGCGCAGTGTTCTTATATATAAAGCCGCGGTGCGGACGGCTGAGGGAACGCCTGATCAAATCCGCTATCCCGACTAGCCGCTGGGCTAGTAATGCACCACTTCAAGTTACATAATAATTTATAGCTTCTTTGGCTGATGGCCGAAGAAGCTCTTAATTTAAACGTGCATTCAGCACGCAGGTAAGTATTGATAATAAAATTTTGGCGTGGCTAAGTTAAATACTTTGAGCGAGAGAATTAATTAAATTACACTGCACGCAGCAGATGAGCTCTGAACTGTCCCTTTTGAGATCCGCTATTGCTATAATTTTATAGGTATTAAAAAGAAACTTTACATATCTTCATAATCATAGCGGACCTCCAACCTATTTAAATCTAAACATCCTAGCCTTATTTACTAGCCTACTTAATCTATCTTGCTTCCTTCAGTTTTGAGATGAAAACCACAAAATCATGAATTTCCACTAAAATCTTAATATGTGAAATCCAAAGTACTGTTTTTATTAAATCATTATGAAAAATGAATCTAAATATAAATTTTGAAGTCTCTAGCTCTTTTCTGTTGCGCCAATGATTTTTCCAGAAAAACGTCCAAATCTCGGAAATGGCTGAAGTTATCGAACTGATTTTTAACACACATTAATTAAGTATTATTTCTGACCTGCTAGAAAAGTTTTAGTTCATTTGCTTGATTTTAAGGTATTGCGCAACATTTATGACGTCAGAGCTAGTTACAGCAGACTGGCTGGCACACGATGGAAACCAATGTGAATTTACTACAGCGTGAGTAGGCTGCTTCCCTACAGCATCGTTTGTGGCGAAGCATCTGGTTACTTTCAGGAAGAATTCGAAAGCAAGGAGGCATCCTGTGACAGAGATGGAACATGTTCGTAGCATACCATCATGAACCGAAAATGAGTTTAATATTCTAGTCCTGTTATATAGGACGTGACAGATAAAAAAAGATATTTTTCTACCTGATGAGAGAATACTTAGAGGGTCTATAGCCTATGCCATAGACGTCTGCGGGATTTCCACAAAAAGTAACGATACTTTAGCAATGTGAAAACGCGTGTGTCGTCTGATTTCTTCTATCTATTTTTTTTTCTTCTCTTTTTTGAATTTCAATTCCCCCCGAAGGGGGCGGGCTGGCAGCAGCTTAGTACGGTGCTCTACAGCCTACAGACTTTTTAAAAACGGAAGAAGAAAATAAACTAGCAAAACAGGCGATAAAACGGAGCCTTAAATTGTAAGACGGCGGAAAACTGTGGAAAGTTGAAACACAAGGCAAAGAGGTTGGCAATGTTAATAAAATACACAGGAATCAGACAAGTAATATAGTAGACACACAATTAAAAAAACATGGCGATAGTCTGGGTTCTGTTCGCAAGAGAGAAAGAGCCACACCCAGCGACAGTATGATGGCCGTTCGCAACACTTCCCAAAAGACACACAGCACGGAACACTCACTGTAAAACACTCACTGTAAAACACTGCACGAAAATGGCGGCACAAAGATGACACTCCCTAGCCAAGGGCAGATTGGGGGGGGGGGGGGACCTGGATGAGGGGGAAAAGGAGGAAGGAGAGGAAAAAACGAAAAGGGGGGGGGAACCAAAGGAGGGAGAGGACTCATAATGGGAGAGAGGGCCAGGGCAGACGCGAGAGGGAATGGGAAAAGGCAGAGGAGGGAAATGCAAAAGGACTCGGTGGAGAGAAGGGGGCAGAGAGAGGGTAGGTGGGGAAAAAAGAGGATGGAAGGGGGGAGAGGGAGCCCAGGAAAAGGACAGAAGAAAGGAGGGGGAGTGAGGATCAGAGTTGATAGGAGGGACAAATGGAGGCAGAGAGGGCATCATCTGGGAGGGGGAGTTGATGGAAGCCACCTTGGGAAAGGAGATGAAGGGTGTAGAGATGGAGGGTAGGGAGGACACAACAGTGAAGACGTGCCAAGGGGCGGGGATGGGAGAGGGGAGGAGCAACCAGGGGGTGCGGGGAATCAAGGCGGCGGGAGGTGTAGAGTATGCGGATATGTTCGAGGACTAGGAGCAGGTGTGGAAAAGGAATGAGGTCATACTTTTATCTACGAAAATAACTCGTATAAACAGGAGGAACCTACATTTCACGTGAGAAATTCGAGGTGTATAGACAAAAGAACATCCCACATCTGATATTTTTCAAACTGAGGGGTGCACTGTAACGCGGCTGGTGGCGGGAGTTGTCAGGGAGGTCGGATGCAAAAGATTAGCCAGGCCTTTGGCGAGCGGCAGCTCCGCGGCTGGCTGCCTCATCAGTAACGCAACACAGCCGGTAGGTGGCGCTGGACTAAGCTGGAGCTGACTGAAGGTGACTAGAAGTGACTGGTCTCTTTCGTCTTGAGATACCGTCTTCAGGTAAGATAATGGCCACTACATCCATAAAAAGTATCGTACGATATATTTCCGGTGTTTCTGTTGGATAAAATGCGACTTGCCACTCGTAAATAGGTATAAGTGTGTTTCGTTCTCAAATGATAGTGCTGCAAGGGTTCTGTATAGACAGTAACAGACTGTCGCCCTGTTTTTTAAATTGTGCCTGTCTACTTACTGTGTGTCTCCATTAGCATCATCGACGTCCTGTTTTTCTATTTTAATTTCCACAACTTTCCTCAATTTTACAGTTTTTAAAAAGTCACCGTATTATCGCCTTTTTTAATTGCTTGTTATATTCTGATTATGGTTTTTTAACTTTTCTGTAGCCTGTAAAGCGACATATTAAGCTGCTTCCAGCCCGCCCCCCCCCTCCAGAAGGGGGGGGGGGGAATCGAAATTCAATAAAGGACAAAAAAACAGATATAGTACCCCAATATGCCCAAACCTCCCCCGCCTATTCATCTCCTCCAATTTGCTGATGACACCGCCTTCCTGGCTCTCTGTCCTACCCTTCAATGGTCGCAACACACCCTCCGAACACCCCTTGACCATTTCACCACTTGGTGCAACCAGTGGTTTCTTTTTATCAACCCCTCCAAGACCCAGGCGATCATCATAGACCACACCACTCGCTCCTTCCACGATTTCTACCTAACCATTTATGGTAGTCCTATCCACCTCACTCCTTCCCTGAAATACCTTGGCCTCACCCTTGACCGCCATCTCACTTGGACTCCTCATCTCCTTATGATCCAACAAAAAGCTCACAATAGACTCTGCCTCCTGAAACTCCTATCCAGCCTGACACGGGGGCTGCATCCTTCCACTATCCTTCACACCTGCAAATCCTTGATCTGCCCCATCCTTTCTTATGCCAGTGTTGCTTCGATTTCCGCCTATCCTAGATTCTATAAAGCCATCCAAATCCTGGAACGCCATGCACTCCACCTCACCTTCTGTATCCGCCTTGCATCCCCCACATGTACCCTCTATGATCTCATCCTCTTCCCCCACTCTTCTTATCCTTGAACACATCCGCACCCTGTATATCTTCCACTGACTCGATCCCTCCCACCTCATGGTGCAACCCTTCCTCTCCACCCCCAACCCAGTCTTGCGTCTTTACCGTTGTGTCCCACCCTCTCTCCATCTCCCACCCTCCGCTGCTGGTGTCACTTGCCAACTGCCACCCCGCCGCCGGTCCATTCGTTGCTGTCCATCCATCGTCCACTTTGACATGAGCCCTCCCATCTCCACTGTCCTCTATACCTCCCACTCCCCCAGGTCCACTATCACTTCAAGAGTGTCGCTCCTGGCCTCCCCCCTTACTCCTCGCCTCCCCCCCTTGCTCCTCGCATCCCCTCTTCCCACTCACCCATTCCCCTATCTCCTCTCCTGCTGTCTACCCCCACCTCTACTCCCTTCCCCAGAATCCACATCCTTAATGGCTCCCACTCTTGACCCTGCCCTCACATATGCCTCAGCTGCCACCTCCACTGCAACCCCTCAGGTGGTCAGCTTGCCCCTCTCACCTCCCCCCAATCACTTCATCATTTGCCTCCCCCACCTGCAGCATGTCATGCCAGGCCACAATTGCCACCATGGAACCAACCGCACCTCCCAGCACCTCCACCATGCCTACAGGATCTGCCACCCACCAACTCCCTCTCCTCCCCATCCCTCTCACCCCCTCCTCCCAGGCTACCCTCACCAAACGCCTACAGAAGTGTGTCAATGCTGACTCTGCTCGAGTCCCTTCCAATAAAAAATCATCTCCATGGATACCACCCCTCCTCCTGTCACATATACCAAGCCCCCCTCCCCCTCAAGGACCTCCTCCATTAACTCTCATGCATCATGTTTGGCCCCACACATCCCTGACACCCTTCCTCTCCTCTTCCTCTCCTCATCAACCCTAGCCTTCCTGTCGCCCTTCAACCTACACCGCCATGATTACCAAGCTCAGCCAGGTGATCACAGAGGATGAGGTGCTGACTGAACTCAACTCACATCCTGACATGGGAATCTGCTCTGCCTGCCATATCCACAATGCCTCCAGTCCCGCGTATCTAATGCAGGTCTTTTTGGAGTCTGCCCCTTCCTCCTCACCCAGAGAACCCTGATGATCCACCGCTGCCATGCTGTTGAATCCTCCAAAACCTTCCCCAATCCTACCACTGCCAGTGCTGCCTCATGTGTAATGATTTCCTAACTGCAAAAGACCCCCCCCCCCCCACACACACATACGCACATCTCCCCATTGCAGGGCCTCCCATTTTCTGAAAAACTGTCCCAACCTCTCCACCCCTCCTTCCCGTAACACCTGCAATGACTCCCATCCCACCTACTCCCACAATTGTAAGGCTAAGCACCCTCCTGCCACTCCCCAAGCTTACTGTCCCTGTCCATCCCATCGATCCCCTGTCCACCCCAACAATTCCCTCCATCCACCCACCACAACTGAAGATGTCATCTGTTTCCTCACCACAGTCCTGCAAAACATTCACCCTTTCCGAAGCCCCCACATGCTCCAACAGATCTCCCTCACCATCCACTCTGTCATTCATTGCAACACCCTCACCACTTACTCACCACTTACTCCCACAACCAAGCCTACCACCTTCACCCACCTCGACACCCCAGTTTACGCCTCTTCCCTCGCTCTCTTTACACCCCTTTTCCATCATGGCATGACACGAGTATCACATTCTCTTCCAGAGCATCTGCTCCTTCTGCACCAACAAATATCTACTCATGAACACTGTCTCCTGCCACTGCGTCGACACCTTCCTCCTGAGCGAAACCTTTCCCCAGCCCCACCATAGTATCCACACCTCTCCCTATATGCTCCACCAAACTGATGCTTACGGTCCCTGAGCGCAGGGTGGAGTCACCATCAGCCACCTTCAGCACATCCCCATCCTGCCACAACCCTCCTCAATGACCCCACTGAACACCTTTTCCTCAGCGTCTTCTCCCCCTCCCTTAATGTAACCTGCGCCATCATCTATGACTGCCCCACTGCTCCCATCCCCTATGGCTTCATTTCCCATGTTGGCTGCATCTTCTCCACCTATGTGATTGCAGCCAACAGCAACAGCCATAGCCACTCCCCAACCACCCTTCGACAGTGGCATCAGTTCCTCCTCATGCTCCAAGATGACCTTCCCCAGCACACCTGTCCTGAATGTCATTGCCTCTGCCAACCTCCTTTGTCATATCACCATCAACATCCTTGACCCCACAGGTAGCGACCACCTCCCTGTCCTCACCGTAGCATCTGCTCACTGCTCACCTCTGGCTGCCCACTCTGCACCCTCTCCGAAGGTAGTCCATGACTACCGTAGCACCAAATGGGATGCGTACTGGGAATCCATCGGCACCCATATCAAAAGCCACCCTCTTGCCTATCACCATCCTGATGAACATCATCCATGCCTCATCCTTCCTTCAGAAGGCCATTACTGACGCCGTGGAGGCCCATGTTAACCACCCCCATTGTCCCACTCTCCCTCCATGGGATGTCCTCCTCCGTGAATCCCGCCACCTCTATCACTCCTTCCTGTGCACTCCTGATAGGGATACACTCCCATGCCACCAGCAAATACAGCGACATGTTCAGAAACTCATTACAGCTAAGAAACGCCAGGACTGATGCCAAACGTGTACACGACTCAACGCCACCGTCCCTTAAACTCCCCCAAGTACTGGTCAGCCTTCCATCATCTTACTGGTTTTCAATTCTACACCCCACTACCCCCTTCTCCAAAACGACCACCCCCTTCTCGACAACCTCAGAAAGGCCAACCATATCGCTTCCCACCTTGCCAAGGTCTTCTCTGTCCCTGATGATACCCACTTTGATTATTCCCTTTTCCCCACTATCATGGAATGCGCAGATACCTCTGTTGCCACACTTACTCCCAGTTCAAGTACTTGATGCATTTACCCCTTCCAACATAAACACTCCAATCACAGCAAAAGATATTAAACTTATCCTCCAGTCCAAACGCAACACAGCCCCTGGTCATGACTGTGTCACCTATCACCACTTCAGAGAATGCCCTTCTCCTTCTTCACTGATCTTGCCAATTTATATGCCATCCTCTCTAATGGCCTCTACCCTGATCTTTTGCTTCCCACCTATCTGAGGTCTTCTCCACTCCTGACAATCCCAATTTTGTTTATTCCCCCTTCCCCACCATCCTTGAAAGCACTGATACATCCCTCCACTCGCCCCTAGTTTCTGGTACACTGTACAATGTCCTCTCTCCACTGACTTTTACCCTGACCTGGGGAAGACTTCCCACGCCCTGCTGTTCCCTAAACTCTGACACCTCTTCCTATTGTCCCATCCGCTTCACCTCCATTTTCATTAACGTCCATCCTTTCTTGCCACATTCATGACCACCTTAACCAGCACCACATCCTTCCTCTTACCCACTGTGGCTTCCAGCCCTCCTCCTCAGCCGACGACCAGCTCCTTAACCTTACCAATCTTCTTTCACTTCAACTTAACTCCCATTGCTCCACTATCTTTGTTTCCCTCGACCTCTAGAATGCCTGGGATTGTGTCTGGCACCCCGGGCTCCTCTTCAGATTTTAGACCTATGCTCTTCCCATCAGTTTCTTCCATCTTGTTGCTTTCTTCCTCTCCCATCGTACCTCCGATGTCAGTATTTACAATACCAACATCTGTACTTTCTATCCCACCACTGGCGTGCCCCAAGGCTCTATCCTTACCGCTCTCTTCCATCTCCTGTACACCACAGATATCCCCAAACCACCCCCACCTGTCCACTTCCTCCACTATGCTGATGACACCGCCTTCTTGGTCCTTTATCCTACCATTCAACTGTCCCAATGTACCCTTCAAACCCACCTCCACCAATTCACCACCTGGTGCAACCAGTGTCTCCATTGCAACAACCATTCAAAGACACAGCCAATCATCATAGGTTGTCCCACCCACTCCTTCAGCTTTCACGATTTTTCCCTCTGTTTATGGTCCTCCTATCCACCTCACTCTTACCCTGAAATACCTTGGCTTCAGTCTCGACCATCACGTCACCTGGACCCCCCATCTCCTTATGATCCATTACAGAGCCCACGACAGACTCCACCTCCAGAAACTCCTGTCTGGCCGAACAAGGGGACTGCATCATTCCACCATGCTTCACACCTACAAATCATTGATCCACCTCATCCTTGGTTATGTCAGCATCACTTGGATTTCTGCCCCTCCCAGATTCTATACAGTCCTCCAAATCCCAGAACACCTAGCAATCTGCCTCACTTTTTGGATCTGCCTTCCATCCCCTTCCCCATCTTCTTCTTTTCCTTGAACACATTTGCATCCTGTACATCGTTCACAGACTCGATCCCCCACACCCCCTGGTGTCTTCAGTCTTCTCCACCCTCAGCCCAGTGCTACGCTTTTACCGTTATGTCTCATCCACTCTCCATTTCCACACCCTCCACCTCCTTTCCCAACACAACTTCCAGCACCTACCCCTCCCAGATAATGAAGTTTGCCCTGATCTCTACCCCTCCTAACAACTCTAACCCCACCTTCCCCTCCTACTCAGAGCTCCCTCTGCCCTCCCATTCCCTTCCCTTGAGTGGTTTTTATGCCTCCTACACCCCCCGTCCTTCCCATGCCTCTTCTGTGTCTCTTTGCTCCCTCCTGACCTGCCTTCCCTCTTCATCTACTGCCCCACCCGTTTCATGCCTCTTGGTGTGCCCCCTGCCCCTTTTTTCTCCTCTCCCAGCCCCCTCAGCCCCCCCCCCCCCATCTGCACCTCCTTCCCCCTTTGTACCTCCTCTCCAGCTTCCCGCCCCTCGGCAGGTCCCTACCATCGGTTTTTATTCTTAATGTGTGCTCTGTAGCTTCCAGCGGTTTTTTTAAGTGTCTCTTTCTCTGTGTGTTTTTATACTGTGGGCGACTTTTAACTTGTGCATGTGGTTCCAGTGTATTTTAAGTGCCCCAAAAATCGCCAGCTGTGTTATTTTAACTTTATGTTTACTTTTTTAACTGTTTGCCAACTTTTTTTAACTGGCCCCGTGTTAGTGTATATTTTAACTTCCATTTTTTCCATTTACTGTGTTTTTATATCCCTCTTTTTCTGCCCCTTTTTATGAAGAAGTTCTCATTTTTATTTTTTGTAACGCCACTCGGCTGAAGAGCAGTGGATTGTGCCATTGCCATCCCTCCCCTTCCCATGTGGGGCAGGGGAATGAAATTACGATAAAGAAAACAAAAGATACACTACCCTTTTTCCTTTTCCTACCACCCCCTCCAGTCTCCCCTCACCCACTGCACCTTCCCTCCTTTTCCCTCCTCTCAGGCCTTCTCTCACTTGGCCGGTCCCTCCCAGCAGTTGTTTTACTTTATGTGTCTCTCGTTCTGGTGTACTGTGGCAAAATTTTAATTTGTGCATATGATCCCAGTGTATTTTATGTGTTCCACGACTCGCCAACTGTGCTATTTTAACTTTATGTCTACTTTTCTAACTGTCCTACAACGAATGACCCCATGTCAGAGTCTATTTTGTAAGATGGCAAGAACTATGCCTCTTACATGAAGTCATTAAAGATCACCTAAGTCACATTGAGTGAACAGTAGGGCTGAGTAAAAAATGACTGACAAGGCACAATGCATCTTGTAGAGGGTATAATATGGACGTATTTAAATAATTAATGTCAGGTGATGGTTTTAAAGTAATTCACATGACATGAAAACTTTGCAGAAATGCGTCGATTTACTGGAGGCAAGTTTATCCCAGGGAAGTACTCAGAATTGACCGTGGTCGCTGGGGGAGCAGCTAAGGGAAGAGACAATGGGCAGCTTAGGGCGGCTCAAGCTCTGAGAAAGCGGTAACAGGGCATGGCCTCCAGCCACCTTAAGATGAGTGACAGCATGGGTGGTTGACCCCGACCTCATGCTGGTGTACCGGGAAGCAGACAGAGAACTCGTACGCCTGTTGATAAATGTCTGTCGTCCCATTTTCAGTGAAACATGCGAGAAAGCCGCGCAAAGCTACAGTGAAGCAGTCAACAGAGGCCAAAATATGCGTGTTCGTGACTATAGCAACTTCACACTGAATTCACGGTCCACAGAGTCTGAAGTAAATCAGGTGAAGAGCGACAGAATGAAATATGCTGGCCTCTGATGGGAGTGTAGGACCGAGGAATTTGAAGTACTCTCCTGGGAGTCAGAATACCGGAAAAATTGGTGTTTGTGCAAATGCTAACCTTGATGGGTGGCCTGGGAGGAGCTAACTAATAAAAGGTGAGAGGAAGGGAATTTTGTGGGAATTTGTTCACTTCCCAGAGCAGGCATTGGTCGGCGCTGGGAAGTGACGCATAATTAACGTGACTTACGCTGCAATTGGCGTAAGTGATTTTGCTGGAGGGGAAACCTAGGCGAAGAGCGGACAGGTAGAAGTCTCCGTAGAGGTCTTCTATTCCCAGCTTGCCTAGAGTGCGGACGTGGCGTTCTTGACTCATCTTGCCTGAGAAAGAGTGAGCATCTCTGCAGTTTAGGACTTAGCAAAGGGAACGATTGAGCTTGGAGATAGGAAGTTTTGGTTCAGCTATGTGCTGAGCAAGATAGATAGGAGTGAATAGACGAGTGCAGCCTTGCAGCACCACGAGGTTGGACGATGTCCACACAACGACGCTGCTCTGCCATGCTGTATTCAGTGATATTGTGCCCACTCCGGCCACTGATTAATTTGTTGGATCACGTCGGCAAAGTTTCCACGAGGGTTTCATGGGCCATGTATTGTATAATTCTTCTCGCGCCTTGCATTACGCCTGAGTCAGGAATTACTTTTGAGTTATCGAGCTTTACTCCACGCAAACGCAATTTATTACCACTGTCTGATAGGAGAGTCTTGTAATGTGATGGTTGAAGGTCGGGAGTTAAAATAAATTTGTGCTAATCGACTGCATCTGTTTTCAATCAAGTAGTTGAAATCCCAAGTCACTTTCTTAATTAATTTTATGTTCAACATTTGCACCTGGTGTTCAATAACTGAATATAACATCAATGTGCACCCCTTTTTAATTAAAAGTGATCAATTCTGAATAAATTAATGTCAACACTGCCACCGCAGTTTAATCAGGAGTCACAGGGCCATATTACTTTTTTTGCGTTATCCGATATTGCGGCAGTTTTGCACTCTCTGTTGATCTGTTAATCAATTAGTTGGGGTGAACACACGCCAAAACCAGCTAAGCGACGGGTGGGGTGTTACAATTTTAACTCCCATTGTCTCCACTTATTATGTTTTTATGTCCCCCTTTTTCACCTTTTTTCATATATAGTTTCCTCTTTTTTAACTGTAATGTCATCACTCAGATGACGAGAGGTGGATTGTGCAGCTACCAGCCCTTCCCTGCCCATATGGAGCAGGGTAATGAAATCATGAAAAAGAAAACAAGAAATATACAGTAGAACAGTGGGTCCCTGTTCTAAAATTATTTTCACCTATCCTTATGTTCTTCGCAGCAGCTGCTGTTCCCCTGTACTTCAGTTATTGTCTGCTTCCTATCATTATTTTCCATATAGGACTGTTAGCTAGATTGGCTGGAGCAACTCTCCAGTGCTAGACTAATATCAAAAATATCCACCAATTATTTATGAAACTGGGCCACTGTTTAGTTCACGATCCATTGCAGCTTAAGTTTTTTAAAGAAACAGTACATAAAAATAAAGACTTACATCTGTCCTCCAAGTCCAGCAGCTGGACACAGACTGAGTCCCTTTCCCGTCATTTTCCCCTGAGACCGTCACCTTGGATTACATCATGGGAGGGTAGAGGGAGAGGGACGACAGCGCCCTCTGGCGGCGGTATTGTGGATTAGGTCAGGTGGACTCCAGACATGGTGAACACATGGAGCTACAACTCAAATTCTTTAAATGAATAATGCATACTTATGTCCACCCTGTCTGGGAGCCTTGCACTGACAGAGTACTTTTCCTGCCAATTTGCAGATGGGGAGAGTAGGCGAGGGGTGGGAAGTGGAGGGGAGCAATGCAACAAAATAAAGTCTTATGTCGATCCTATCCAACAGCACAGCCCAGAGTCTCTTCTCTGCCAATTTCCAGAGGGGGTTAATGTTGGTGGAGATTGCCCAATTGACCTATTTTCCCGCCAAAATCTGTACTTCCGCCATGAAGTCAGTGCAACATCGTCACACCTATGGCCGCCATCTTGGATCCGTTATCTTGAATAAATTTGGCAACAACGCAACATATGGTCATACGAACTTTGCCCTGCAACTGGTGTCAAGAAGGAAGTGATCAACATCTAGAGGGATGACAGAACCTGAGGACAAAGCAGTCATCAAAGAAGCAGTCAGGGCACCAGACTGATCATTATCATCGATCTGGCGTGCAACTGGTGCTTCATTGATCACAAGGACTAGAGAGGGGGCTGACCTCATGGCGCCCCTTGCGCCGACTACCGTAGACATTGGTACACCAACAAGCCTATTTGCAGTGGCGTTGGGCACAATCGCCCTGGAATGTTATTGACTAGAATAGAATTGTCTTCACTGATGAGTGCTGCTTCGAATTAAGCCACGATAACCATCTTAGGCGTGTCTGTAGTGGCCCTGGACAGTGGTGGAATACCTACCTACTGTCGCCTGCTGCAGGACCCAACAACAGGAGTGATGGTCTGGGGTGCCACTTCATTTCGTAGCAGGATCGGTTCGGTTGTCATTCACAGCTTCCTTTCACCATGGTGGTACCTCGATGGTATTCGATGCCCGCATTTTGTTGCCCTTCGGGGCAAGCTATCCTGGGCTTACATTTCAGCAAGATAACGTCCACCCATACACGGCGCGAGTTTCTGTGAACCCCTACCTTGTCCAGCAAGGTCACCGGATCTCTCCCCAATTGAGAAAGTTTGGAGAATTGTGGGCAGCGGCCTCCAGCTAATTCGGCATTTTGGCGATCTAAAGCGCCAATTGGACAGAATTTTCCACAAAATTACTCATATGGAGAACCAACAACTCTGTCAATCTATGCCAAGCCGAATGATTGCTTGCATAAGGACTAGAGAATGGGCCAATGCTTTATAGACTTGTGCCCTTTGTGAGGCTCTCTCTCTTGAAGAAATCATCCAGTTTTAATCGTTTGTTTGTCTAGACATGGGGCATCACATCTACCGATTTTTGTACCATTCGGATATCTCCTTCATACCCGCGTCGCCCATTCTAATTTAGGTTTCCCACGATTTCTCTAAATCGCTTCAGGCAAACTTCTGGAATGAATAGAATTGTAGGGGGTAGTGTTAAATAATTTCCTCGAGCCTATAGACCTGGGCGTAACGCTAGAGAGGGCCTTAACATACAGGCAGCATTGCCTTAACACCAAATTAAAAGTTAGTGGTGGAGGTAATATCATTTACAAGCTGAGAAGCTCTAAATGGGAAGCCAAACCCAGGATTCTCAAGACTTCAGCACTCGCACTCTGTCATTTTGCTGGCGTGTATGAGTGCCCGGTTTGGTATAGATAAGCACATTCAAAGCCACTTGATGTCGCCCTCAATGAGACAAGCACAATTATCCTCAAATGTCTGAAGCCCACAACTGTGTTCTAGATCCATTAACTAGCTGGTATCGTCCCTCCAGATATCCATTGAGAGGCAGCAGCATTTAAAGAACGATTCAGATCAGCAGAATCGGAAAGCCACCTACTCTATGGTCTCCAACTGGCTCACCAGCGATTTAAATCAAGGTGAAGTTTCCTGAGATCGACAGAAGACTGAAGAACCTAAAACCAGGGTAGGCCTTTGAGGAAGACAGATCAACACTGCATGGAGCTGAAAGAGGAACCAGCAGCAGGAGGCGATAAAAACTGCGGAATCTGGAAATCACTAAACAGATTACATACGGGCACAGCAAGATTGAGATGTACTCTTTAATAAATGAGGCTACCTAGTAGACTGCAACATCTGCGAATGCAGACTATTGCAAACAACACTTCATATGTACACCTGTACACTGCGCCACCCAAATGCACTACAGAGGACCTTTTGGCAGCAAAGCCAAATGCAGTTGATGTTGGCCATTTCTAGGGAAGCGATGCTTAACTCTGGCTTAGAATCACGATATGTATTTCCCACATTTATATTTGATGTACTGTAATCTTTGCATACTTTTACACCTACAGTTCTATGTTGTGCTTCTTTGTTCATATTCCGCGTGAGAATGTTCTATACACTATAATATGTAACTTAGTGACGTTTCGGACACGAAAAAAGGAACATCTGTTGGCGTACAGTCATATGCATGCAACGCCATTTTTGCCAGGTATATTCTAGCGCTACCTGCGACATCACATGTCACGTCAAGTATGTGAGTGGCCTGTGTAAAACTTCGATTTGAAAACTATAGGAACAGAAGCTGGAGATCTACACTGGTCAGCCAGAAAACTATGACCACCGACCTACTATCGATATAAACCCGTCCAGGCAATAGCGGCGTCACCTGGTGAGGAACGACTGCAAGTCAGAAACACACACGGTGCATATAGTATCAGTGATTGTGAAGTCTGTGTGTAGAATGGGGAAGGCGCGCAATCTCTCTGAGTTTGACCCAGGGCAGACTCTGATGCCTCTGAGGCTTGGCACCATCATTTCAGAAACAGCATGACCTGTCGAGTCTCCCAGCAGTGCTGTGGTAGTGGCTAAACCAAGGTGAAACCACGTCCAGACGTCGTGGTGTTGGGCAGCCACCCCTCTTTTCAGATGTCGACCATCATAGGCTGGATGGACTGGTAAAATAGGACAGACTGCGAACTGTGGCAGAACTAAAGTTAGACTTAATGATGGGCAGAGTACAATCACGTCTGAACACACAGTACAACGAACACTCCTAACGATGGGTCTCAAGAGCCAATGACCCATGCATGTGCCAATGCTAACATCACGACATCGGCAACTACAATTGAAACGGGCATGTGACCAACGGCATGGACGTTGGCGCAACGACAGAGTGTTGCATGATATGATGAATCCTGATACCTTCTCCATCACGTTTGTGGGAGAGTGCGAATCCATCTACTTCCAGGGGTGCCTAACATGGGGATTGCACAATTCCATGATTCATTCTTTGATATGCAAATTTACCATGAATTTCCAGTCCTTTCTTCTGTCATCACACCTTACGGAACCTCCAACCTCATGCATTCCAACTAGCCTTTTGGATCTGCTTACACTCCCCCACCTGCATCCTCTGTCAGCTTATAAAAATCACCTTCCTGCTCTTCCATCTTGAACACCCCTGAATGTCCTATACTACCCTTAAAGTCGACACAACCTACTCTCTAGTTTCACCCCGACTCACTGTTTCTGGTACTCTGCCACGCCTCTACTACCATATTACTCCAACGATACATCTCCATACTCTCCATGTCCTGCCCAACGTAACTTTAATCGACTTCCTTTGTGTGATCATGAAATCTGCCATGATATATGATCATCCTACCAGATCTAAAAGAATCCACCGCACCTCCCAAGGCCAGGTATCCCTTTCTCTCCACTCTTATCCATCCTCATCCTAAGGCTTGGTCCACAACAAGCTGGCAGAGGCTCCATTATGATCTGGGGAACTTTCACATGAACTTCCATTGGAGCTCGTGCAAGACACCATGCCAGCCAAGGAGTATCGTACATTGGTAGCTAACCAGGTGCACCCCTTCATGACTATCATGTATCCTGACAGCACTGGCATTTTCCCACAAGATAATTCGCCATGTCACAAGGCCAGGAGTGTGATGGAGTGGTTTGTGAAACAGAGTGGAGAGTTCCAATGGATGTGATACCCCCGCCCCTCCTCAATCTCCAAATATGAACCCGATTGAATACATCTGGGACGTGATGGAACGTGGCTTCAGAGCTCATCGCCCCCTCCACGGAATTTACGGTAATTAGGTGACATGTATGCAGATGTGATGCTATCAGGGAGATCCAGAGCTTGTACCAATTTGGTGACATGTATGCAGATGCGGTGTCATCAGGGAGATCTAGAGCTTGTACCAATTTGGTGATGTGTATGCAGATGCAGTGTCATCAGGGAGATCTAGAGCTTGTACCAATTTGGTGACATGTATGCAGATGTGGTGCCAACAGGGAGATCCAGGGCTTGTACCAATTTGGCGATGTATATGCAGATGTGGTGCCATCAGGGAGATCCAGAGCTTGTGCCAATTTTCGTCGTCTTTGCCATCATTCAGAGATGATGTGATGGATGTACGGAGGTTCTGCACCAATTCTGACCCGTCATCTCATTGGCACGGCACCTTTGAGCCTGTGGTGAGTAACAGTGGGAAGCTTTGCTTTGGTACGACAGATGTCCACTTGGCGACTGGGAGATGGTGGTAGCGCCCTAAGTTCTTGGATAAGAGGGTAATAGAAGTCTGTCATTTGTTGGTGCCAGAGCGATCTTTTCCTATCCTAACCAGTGCATGTGTAAGACATCATGGTCTCCTGACCTTCACATCATGGTCTCCTGAGCTTCATTGCTTACATATTCCGCCCTCACAATCATATTCCACACATCAAGATGCTGCGTTCGAAATCAAACTCGATAAGGTAAAGTCAATGTTGTATGAATTCATGTAAACGATTGCAACTAACAAGTAAGCGCACCATGGTTGAAATATTCGAGGCTGGCGTACACACACACATTCCAGACACAATGGTCACAGGAGCTTTTAGTTCGGGAGAGAAACCGCACAATGGGACACCGGTCCCTTCAGAGGACGACCCACCCTATGTCGGCTGGTGACCGCCCATGGAGCAGACAGCATGGACCCGAGAGAAAAGGGGGAACGACCCCATGTTCGACTTAAAAGCTAATTCCGCTATATTGTGTGGGAGTGGCCAGCCTACGCATTCTTTACACATAGCACGCATTATCAGAGATTTTCACACGGAGACAGCAAACATCAAACGCCAATGCTACAGGTTTCCAGATTGGTTGCCTTAAACGAAACGTCATTCTTCCATTTTAGAAGATCAATGCTGATTGGCAGACCATATTTCTGACGCCTTGAGCTGAAGGAGTAATGGAAGAGACCGAAAGATATACCCCTTCACGTCTGGTGTGGAGAGGCGCTGTTCTGTTGTCGCTCTTGGAGCAAGGAACAAGTCTCTCCTCAGTACTTCACTGGGAGAGCACCTCTGTTGAGAGCGAATGGAAGTGCGACTCCACATTGAGTCTTTGCGATTAGTGTTGTTCACTGTGTTGACCGACACACTTATTGTGCGGTGTAAATGGACAGAGTTATAGTTAAATGCCTGTGAGCGAATTTTTGAGTGGCATCGCGGTGGACTGGTTATCTGACCGGTGTAGCACGCCAATAGTTAGACTAGGGGCGAATAGGAATCCCTGACTTTATCAAGGTGTAGGGAGAGTTTGATTGGCGAAGGTCAATCCAGATAGAACGAGAGTTATCTTATTTGTCAGCAGCGAGCAGCACAGACAGCAGTCATCACAGCTTACGGTATTGTGCGCTGAAGCTATTGCGAGCCACGTATTTCCTCCACAACAGTTCACTTCACTGCGTTTCACATGCAACAGCCTTGACCATACCTAGCAACATTCTAAAGGATAATTATTCAAGTTGAGTAGGTGCAGCTCTCAGCCATTCTGTTAAGTCAACAACCATCTTAAACTTTGTAGAGAAATTTCATTAGCGAATCCTATCCTTGAGGGGTAACTTCACATTCCGAAAAGAACCAGGATATAAATTGTTCAATTCATAACTAAAAGTGCCATTGTGATTTCTCAGAATTTTTGGAAAATAAATAATAATTTTCGTTAGTTTTATGTTTTTCTTACACTAACTAGCACTACTCCAGTACCCAAGTATCCCACTAGTTACGAAAGAAATTTTGTGAATTTTTGTGTCATTTCCTTACAGTGGACGACTCCAGAAAATATTTATGGCTGAAAGTTTTTCAGGCATTTCTCTTTAGAACGTTAGGAGCGTCTGTCTGACTTCTGTAGTAGTGTGGGGGTGGAAATTGCATCTTGCAGGAGCCACAGGGTAAAGGGTACATCTCAGATTAATCCGTTGCGCAGAATAACAGAATCTCAGATCAACCCCGCACACCACACATGTTATAAAGCCCGTCTGAGACATTCGAGGCACCATCAAAGCTGCAATGGATGCTGCGTTAATCGACATTCACGTGTTGTGCCAACAGCTTCCAGCGACCTGCCAAGACTTGATTGCCCCCATGCCACGGCGGATCACCGCCGTTATCTGCGCCAAAGGTGAACATACTGGCTCTATTTAGGTGGCCATAATGTTCTGGTAATATATGGAGGTTCTGGACATTCGAAATCGAAGACGATCTCTGTTACAACCCTGTTCTAAAGTCACAATATTGTGGAGTGCTCCGGTAATTAGTAATGCGTGTGTGTGTACGACGTGCGGCGCTCGACAGAGGGCGTGCAGGAGACGCCGCAGCGCCTCAGCCACTTGGAGGGCTCGTTGCACGGCGGTGTGACGCGGGGCGGTGCGGCGCCGCTCCTACTCAAAGCGACGATATTAGCGGCGCGCGTATGTAATAAATCACGTCTGCGGCCCTCTCACAGGGGGCGGGGGCGCGCGTGTGTGCAGACGCTGCTC
Source organism: Schistocerca piceifrons (assembly GCF_021461385.2). NCBI lineage: Eukaryota > Metazoa > Arthropoda > Insecta > Orthoptera > Acrididae > Schistocerca > Schistocerca piceifrons. The sequence continues at coordinate 594,528,066 of NC_060142.1, read as the reverse complement.
CGCTAGCGCCAGCGCCGGCAGATTGACAGAGAAGTTATGCCTACAAGTTATAAAGTCATATCGCTGACATCAAAGGCGCCGCGCGGCGCAGGTAGGAGCGGAGCAGGTGGGCTGATATTTCCCGCCGACTACTTTCGCGCACAAAGAGCGGCTGGCGGCGGCGCCTAAGCCTTAATTACATTTCGAGTTGATTTCTCGCCGGCGCGGCAGGCGGGGCGTCGCGCGACCGCAGTCGCAGACGAACTCGCAGACGCGGACGCCCCGCCCGCGCCCTAATTTGAATTTCCGGTGGCGCCACGCACGGCGTCGGCGGCAGATTGCTTCTTCTGCGTCGGCGCTTAGCGCCCGGCGTGCGTGCGGTCTCCGCATTACGTCTCGCACTGCGCTTGTTTTTTTTTTATTTTTCTTATACACTTTGCCATCTGAAATCCTCTAATCCACCAACCAGAGGTCTCTGCAGGTGTGGATATGACCTAGGAAATCAGCTACACTATTGGCTCTGCGCATAAAATCCTCTGCCAATGCGGATATCCGCAGATGAGTCTCCCAGATACCCGCGATGATAATTATTTCACACACTTACATTTTTAGGGTTTCTGTATCGGACGGTGTTTCTAAAGTTCAATACAATGTTCCTTCAGAGTTGCATGCAAGTACACTGTCAAATACAGACAATGCACTAACGTATTTCATGCCAAATGTCACGAATTAATTGGGTTGTGAACGGGAAATAAATGACGTGATTATTGCACACGTAAGATGTAAAAACTGAAATATATTTACATCGAAGCGAGCACTTGTCTTTTGCTATACAACTTTCCTTTGCAGTGACTGTGGCTGAGAGCGTAGGTACATGTATATAGATTGGTAGAACGCCACGTAGCGTTCTGTATGAAAATCGCTGACTGCGCTGTGTGCAGTCTGTGCCTGGTTTGCATTGTTGGAATAGTCGTCATTGTAGTGTTGGCAGTTGGATGTGAACAGCGTGTAGCGTCGCGCAGTTGGACGTGAGCCGCCAGCAGTGGTGGATGTGGGTTAGAGGGATGGCAGAGTTTTGAGAGCGGGCGATCTGGACGTGTGTCCGTCAGAAAAAGGAAATTTGTAAGACTGGATGTCATGAACTTATATATATATATGACTTTTGAACACTAATAAGGTAAATACATTGTTTGTTCTCTATCAAAATCTTTCATTTGGTAACTATGCCTGTCAGTAGTTAGTGCCTTCAGTAGTTAGAATCTTTTATTTAGCTGGCAGTATTGGCGATCGCTGTATTGCAGTAGTTAGAGTAACGAAGATTTTTGTGATGTAAGTGATTCATGAAAGGTACAGATTATTGTTGGTCAGGGGCATTCTTTTGTAGGGATTATTGAAAGTCAGATTGCGTTGCGCTAAAAAAAAATATTGTGTGTCCGTTTCAAAAAATGGTTCAAATGGCTCTGAGCACTATGGGACTTAACTACTGTGGTCATCAGTCCCCTACAACTTAGAACTACTTAAACCTAACTAACCTAAGGACAGGACACACATCCATGCCCGAGGCAGGATTCGAACCTACGGCCGGAGCGGTCGCTCGGCTCCAGACTGTAGTGCCTAGAACCGCTCGGCCACTCTGGCCGGCCTGTGTGTCCGTTTAGTGATGATCAGAATAAGTAAAGAGAGAAATGTCTGAGTACGTTCAGTTTTGCTCAGCTGTTTTAGAATCAAATAACGTAAGAGGTTTTCCAGCACTGTGATTTATAATTTTTCTAAGGAGATGTTACACAGTGTAACACTTGTGATGAAATACACTGCCATATGTTATACAACTCGAAGCACTATTCACTGAATAGAAACCCTTTCTAGTAACACTGTTCAAAGAGAAAGTTCAGAAACATATGCAAGGACTTGCGGATTAATTTGGAGAACCTAAGTGGTTGCCTCTAATTCTGTTCTCTCCAGACACGGTACGGTTCTCACTGCTAGCTGTGGACTTGGCGTTGACTGGAACGTAGCGGAAGCGGAACTGACTTCGTGTCTGTGTGTCGGTCTACTTCAAGACAGACCATCAACTGTGACTTGGAGAACTTCTGTGGGCGTGTCTTCCTACTTCTGTCTCCTTGGTGTAGTCAGCAACGCACCGACAGCAAAGAGCATCTTTGTGGTGTCGGCAGCAGATGTCCACCCTACGCCTATCGACTACACCACAAAAGCCAAGGCAACCTGCCTAGAAAGCTAATTAAGTCTCCCCCTGTGCGGGAATCACATTATTGTGCGGGAACTATCTGAAGCATACACTGTGACATGTGGAAATTTGTATCTCTCTGTGAAGCGTGCTTGGATAGCCGAAACGATTGCAGCTACTACGTCCCATTGGGCAGGTGTCTGAAGGCCTTGAGAAGGAACAGTTTGTTCCATCTCATTACAATTAGTTTTTTGTTGCATTATACGTTCGACATTTTTTCAATTTAAATAGTGTGATATCTCCAGCGAAGAAGTGGACTACCTGTTTATTTAATTCAATTCACAATTACATAAAAGCACTTCCTTTCCCTAATCCCACTACGTTGCCTTGTGTTGATTAAGTTTGGGGTCTGCTGGTAGTGCCAAGGCAGAGATGTGGTCACCCTGTAGGTCGGTTAGTGCCAGCCTACGCCTGGAGTAAAGACAGAGATGATGCACCTGTTTGCCAGGGTGTAGTCTGGGGTTGGTAACAGGTCCCTCTCCCCTCCATGTCAGGCAAAGGCCGTTGAGAGCCACCATGATAGTCACTCTTGGGGTGGCGGCTGAACTGAGCGGAAGGAATCGAGGGCAATCTCCGTCTTTTCCCCCCAATTTCATCGTGGGATGAGGTATTATGTTTTACACTGTTACTAATCCGCTCTTTTTCAGGACTTAAATAGTTAGCGTGTCGTTACAGCCATTCATTCTTTTTTTCTTTTTTTTGGAAATTTTGCCTTTACAATTAAAGTTTTCAGTTAGGGTCTCTTTTTCAGAGGCGAGCTTTTCGCGGATGATGCTGTAGTATACAGAGAAGTTGCAGCATTAGAAAATTGTAGCGAAATGCAGGAAGATCTGCAGCGGATAGGCACTTGGTGATGGGAGTGGCAACTGTCCCTTAACACAGACAAATGTAATGTATTGCGAATACATAGAAAGAAGGATCCTTTATTGTATGATTATATGATAGCGGAACAAACACTGGTAGCAGTTACTTCTGTAAAATATCTGGGAGTATGCGTGCGGAACGATTTGAAATGGAATGATCATATAAAATTAATTGTTGGTATGGCGGGTACCAGGTTGAGATTCATTGGGAGAGTGCTTAGAAAATGTAGTCCATCAACAAAGGAGGTTGCTTACAAAACACTCGTTCGACCTATACTTGAGCATTGCTCATCAGTGTGGGATCCGTACCAGATCGGTTTGACGGAGGAGACAGAGAAGATCCAAAGAAGAGCAGCGCGTTTCGTCACAGGGTTATTTGGTAACCGTGATAGCGTTACGGAGATGTTTAATAAACTCAAGTGGCAGACTCTGCAAGAGAGGCGCTCTGCATCGCGGTGTAGCTTGCTCGCCAGGTTTCGAGAGGGTGCGTTTCTGGATGAGGTATCGAATATATTGCTTCCCCCTACTTATACCTCCCGAGAGGATCACGAATGTAAAATTAGAGAGATTAGAACGCGCACGGAGGCTTTCAGACAGTCGTTCTTCCCGCGAACCATACGCGACTGGAACAGGAAAGGGAGGTAATGACAGTGGCACGTAAAGTGGCCTCCGCCACACACCGTTGGGTGGCTTGCGGAGTATAAATGTAGATGTAGATGTAGATCCCTTTATAGTGCTGCAATCACTTGGTGCCTTCAGCACACGAGACCAGCAATAGATAAAAAAAAGTATAGTTTCACTTTTAGAAGCAGCGCTTTTTTTTCCAATGTTAAAATAACCTGGGGCCTCACCCCGCCTAGTTAACACGTGGTCGTAATGGCTGATGAGTAATTTGGATGACGATTCCGTGTGGAACCTGGTAGGAGATGCGAGTGTGACGTACTTAAGGTTCTAAGCGTGAGACGTAAAATTTTTCTAGGTCATCTAATGAATTTTGTTCTTGGTTCCTTTTTAACCCCCATTTGCAAGCATCAGGTCCTAACTACTTTGATAAACAATAGGTTGAGCGTGTGAATGATTGTTTAGTACGGAAAGCAAGAACGAACAGAGGGGTGAGCACAAAGAAATTAGCTGCTGGTGTCGGTCACCCACGTGGTGCCGAATTGCACTACCAGCGAGCTACCAGTTCGTTCTTGGAAATTAGTTAAGGAGAGGATGATTATTTGCGTGTGCCGTATTTCACAGGATGTTTTATTTTTTAAGAATTTGCTTTCTTTTGTGAATATGGGAGATGTTTGTGTCTACTTTATTCCTCCGTTTTTCCGCCAAAGAGAATTTTTGTTATTCGGTCCTAGTAGTAATCTTGGGTGCGAAATTCGATCACTGTCCCAGCAGACGGACCACAAGGGCAGCAATGTAGTCCCATCCTCTTTCCCAGTGCTTAAGTAGAAACGAGATGCCTGTTAGTTTAAGCACCTTCAGTGTGAGACAAAACTACAAGATATTTGACTTGACTTTGTTTGCTGCAATTATTAAATTTGTAAAGTTTTGGGGAATATAGATAATAAATGTCATATTAAGTTTGTAAAATTTCTGGGGTCTAGACATTAAATGACCTATAAACTGGATGTCATGGATTCAGTGGTCATTACAAACCACAGGCCTGTGTCGAGAACAACGCCATGAATTTAATGATCATTACAATCCCCAGTCCTGTGTAGAGAGCAATGTACCAACAAAGTGGTTTCCTTATAGATCAAGATGGAGCCTGGCCTTTATTGACTTGCCCACTTGGTTGTTTGAGCCCTCTCCCGCGTTACCCGTTGCGCAATATTAACATAATAATCATCAAATCATTTAACTATACGTCGGGCCGGCCCCTTAAATTCAATCCTTCCGAGCAATGTATCAAGCGGGCAAGCACGTGTCAATGAGGCGACTTGGCCACACACACGTGTGGCACGCTCTAGCATAGATAGAAAGAAACAGAGGAAGAGAGATATAAAAAGGTAACGATGCATAACTAAACAGAAGGAACCTTTCAACCTTATCACTCACGTGATGGCATGGACGGATGACATTGTCCCCAGACCTTCGGTCGAGGGTGCACAGGCGCCTGTTGCCTCGGCAGCGCAGTAGCGATAGAATGTTTTGCGCGTCGAAGGGGTGGCTCGGCGTGGTTTATCTACTGCTGAGAGTACACTTCCTCCCTTTGTTGTTATGAATGTCCCATTGCCTGCCGACGGGCTACAAGTCTACAAGACTGCCTCCCTCAGTCTCAACACGACTGACGTGTTATACAACTTCAACTGCTGCACGATATGCTCAGGGCGGCGGACGCGGATGTTGCACCACTGCAGGAAGTTCGACTGGAGGCTGTACAAGACTTCTGTGGGTTCACTGCTTACGTTACCGCTGCTGCTATAGGACGCAGTAGAATGGCTGCCCTTGTATGATGTGGAATAGAGGAAACCATTGTAATGTACTTGCACGGGGACTGGTGTTCGATATGCTAGGGACTCGAGTTATTGATGTGTATATCCGTTCTGGAACGTATAAAAGGTGGGACCAGTCACGGTTTTATGCGGAAGACATTATGACTCTTTTTGTGGGCTGCTATGACCACATCATTATTGGCAGAGACTTTAGTAGTGGGCTGTCTCAGAACGGTCAACAGCTAAACTACATTCCGTGACCTCACCTGCATCTCTTGGTACAATACCAGCGTCTTGCTGATACTTTGGAGGTATTACATGGTGATCTCCCTAGCTTTACTTATGTGACCAGTCATTCCGCCGGTAGTCTCGATCGAATCTAGGTACGCCCTGGCCTTACGATGCTCATTCTAGCAAACAGAATGCTGGCACTGATCTGAGATCAATAGAAGACAACACTTTTACACCATTAAAATTTTGAAGAAGTTCTTCCAACGTTTGCGGCCTATCTGTTTCAGGAATGATGATAGTATTGATTTGTCTCGAATCTAAGACAAGCCTGATCGATCCATTTTTCTTCTCAACAACATGTAATGGATAGTTGTATGAGCTTACTGCAGGCTCAATAATGCCCTCGTCAAGCATAGATTGTATTTCTGTTCTAAAACGGTCCCTGTAATAAGCCGGAATTACGTATGGTCTAACACAAAATTTAGTATGCTCACGAACACGAAATTGGTATTGAAATCCCTTGATTGTTCCTGTTTTGTGAGTAAAAACTGTGGAATGTGCTTGTAAAATCTCAAAAAGGTCTTGCCTATTAGTGTTATTACAATTCTGAATTGTTTAAATTTTATTCTGAATTAACTCATTAGTATCAAATGCGCCGTCGGTATCATCCCTGTCAGTACTTGCAGAGTGATTGTTAGTGTCAAGTTCCGTCGAAAATTCCGAACTGTTGTCTAACAGGAGGTAAAGCCGATTAATTTCTTCGTCATGGTTTGAGAGCCAATCTTCAAATTTCAAAGCTATTGACTTACCTTCTTTCTATAAACTTATTTCAGCATCGTGAAGGTTTAAGATTGCTTTCTGTTCATTAAAAAAGTCTACTCCCAATATAATTTCCGTCGACAATAATGGAACCATAAGAAAGTTCATAGAGAAGCTGTGGCTTTGACAAAAGAATTCTAAGTTGATTTGTTGACGTACATCTACACTTTTTCCAAAGATTGCACCTTGTAATTTAATCTTACGTAACGGAAGTGAGGGGCAATCGTTCGATTTGTTGCATTCGCTAAAGGCTGTTTCACTAATTACTGAAATAGGACTGCCAGAGTCAAGTACTGCCGTAAATTTTACGTCATTTACTGTAATGTGAATCACAGGATATGCAATGTTGTTATGTTTACGTCGTGTTCCTGGAGTAAGATGTCCCTAATGTCTTCAGTTTTTACGTAATTACTAGCTACGGCAGGTGCGTCGTCAGTTTCATAAGTACGTTTTGTGGCTGCCAGCGGTATGAGTCATTGCCTATTGCGTCTTTGTTGGCGCGCGTCATTATTGGGATTTGGAGACCTAACTTCTACAAATTCACCTTATCGAGAGGGCCCTGCCCTGTTTGAATCCCGCCAGTTCTGATGCAATTCAGGTCTGTCGTTACGATCATATCGTCTGTCGTCATGTCGGTAGATTCCATAGTTTCTTTCTTGTCGGTCACGTGGTGGAGAATTTCTCCCTGAATCGTAACTGCGCAATGGACCGTTGCGTCTAAAGTTATTCTGTCTCCCTTGATAATAATTATTTTGGTTCCCATATTGTCTGTTTCTCTGACTGTCTCTGTGATAGTCACTACCGCGGAGAGGTGATCTTTCCCTGTAATTATTACTACTCTGCCAACGGTTGTCATACGGGTGGTAGCTGTTTCGGTCACGATTTATGTTGTGAAAATAGCCTTGTCGTGTCCAGTTATTATTTCTTTCATCGCGGAATTGCGACGGATGTGACCTGTAATTGTTGTGTTCCTGTTTTCGCTTTCCACAATTGTCAGTGTCAATTTTTAATTCTTGTAAGAGTCCCTGAAAAGCTTCAATGACGTCTTTGCAACGTCCTGCCAAAGTAATATGTCGTAAGTGTTCAGGTAATTTGATTAAGCAAATGCGGATGAGTTCTGAGGGGCTGTATGGGTTTGACAGGTACTGATTCTTGTGCAACATGTCTTCAAAATATTTCACAAGACTGGAAAATTCAGATTGTTCGAAATGTTTCATCATTATGATGCTATGTTTTATTCGGTCTTGTGTAGCTTGAGACCAATATGTTGAGAGGAAGCATGATAAAATTCTCCTTCACTGTGGCAATCGTGAATGACCGATCGCATTCTTACAGCTGGTTCATTCTCTAAATAGCCACACATAAATTCTAATCTGTGCTTTAATGACCAGTTGGGAGGGAAACAATGAGAGAATTGATGAAGCCACGCTTGTGGATGAATGTCGTTGGCAGAATTCTCAAATGTTTTGAATTTACGTGTAGTAATGAACAGCTTATAGTCAAAATCATCGTGTCGGCGAGTCGCATGTCGGTCATTGTTACGTCGTTTCGGCGGTTCCATTTCAAAATTCAGTGCACCTTGCCAATTTCTTTCATAATTTCCGAAATGCGCTGTGTTATTATTTAATGGCTGTTCCGTATTTCTATGTCCCTCTTCCCGTATTGGAGCGCGAGTGTCCTCTGAAATACGTAATTCTTGTATTACCTGTGTCAGCTGATCTTGTACTTTTCGCATTTCTCTTTGGTGTTGCGTATTAATTTGATTCTGATTTTGTTTGAATTTCCTAATTTGTTCGCACTCTCCTGTGTCATTAAAGACTACCGGTTTTGTGTCATTCAGATTATCATCTACCTTCGTAGATAAATTATTTAGCTGATCCGAAAGTTCAACTACTTTTTCTGATAATGAACTAATTTCCTCCATGTGTCTTTCTGAACCAATTATCAGAGTATCTACTGTGTCCTTTAAGTTTTCCTGAGTTTTTGCAAGTTGCGTAACCGAATCGGTAGATGCAACTGAGTCAACTTTAGCTTGAAGGTGTTGTGATTTTCATGAACAATAGTTTGCAGTTCCTTTATGGCTGCTTCGTGATTCTGTAATACATTTTCATGACGCGAAAAATTGGTTGGAAATGCTCACAAATTTGTGTTTTTACGTCATTACAGACTTTTTGACATTTCGATTCGATTTTATGTAACTCAGTAGTTAAATCTTCACGTGTTTGTTCAAGCGTGTTTGTCTCTGATTTTGCTCCATTGTGTCTAAATTTTGAAGATTTTGTTCCATTGTGCCCAACTGTTGCTGTGTTTGTCTCTGATTTTGTTTTATTTGTTGCATTAATTGCAATTATAATGTATTAGTGTCTGGAATCTGTTCCTCTATGCTTTTCGGCAGTGCATTTGCACCGGCAACGTTCACAGTTCGACGAGCAGAAAATGTTTCTGGACTTATTTGAGAAGACGGTGAGGACCCAAAACCTGAATCTACAGTATTTGCGAGATTGTGTCCTGTCATTTCGGATTCCTGGGGCGAGCTGTTGCCGACCGATCGATCGATAATGCTTCCCTGTTCACTAATTATTTCACTGTCTACGCCATTATTTGCCGCCCGCTCCATTTCCCTATGCACAATTACCAAGTTACCACTTTGAATGTATGTTAATTCATTACTCAGTGGTGCTGATAAGCTACGCTCGTCCTCACTATTATTTCTCAGTTTACTTTGGAGCCTAGTGTTACGTTTTTCACACGCCATTATTGTCACAATATTTCACACGATAACACAGAAAACCACAATTTGAAGAGCAAACTAAGAAAACACATTAATGTAGCACTGAAAATAATATCTAGTTAATTGCAAGCGCAGCAGCGAAATACTTGGTGCAAATCTACATGCATGCCACAACTGTTTTACTGTACAACAATGAAAAACTACAACTACAAAGGAAATTCTCTCTATGATTACGCGCTAGCAATAAACAATAGCTACACTAAGTACACAAACTACAAGAAAAAATCAGAAGATTCCAGTGAGGTATCCTCGGCTAAGGGTCGACATATGAAACGTCCCCTTAGAAAAATTATACATGACTGTGCTGATAAACCTCTTACGTTATTTTATGTTTAAACAGCTGAGCAGAAGTGAACGTACTCAGGCATTTCTCTCTTTACTTCTTGTGATCAACAGTAAACTGACACACAATATTTTTTTAGCGCAACGCAGTCTGACTTTCAATAATCCCTACAAAAGAATGGCCCTGACTAACATTAAACTATACCTTTCACAAATCACTTACCTCACAAAAATCTTCGTTACTCGAACTACTGCAATACAGCAAGCGCCACTACTGCCAGCTAAATAAAAGTTTCTAACTACTGAAGGCACTGACAACTGATAGGCATAGTTAGCAAATGAAAGATTTTGATAGAGAACAACAATGTACTTACCTTAATAGTGTTCAAAAGTCATAATATATATAGCAGTTCATGATATCCAGTCTTACAAATGTACTGTCTCTCATGGACACACGTCCAGGTCATCCGCTCTCAAAACGCCGCCATTTCTCTCCCCACATCCACCACTGCGGGGGGCTCACCTCCAACTGCGCAACGCTACGTGCTGTTAACAGCCAACAGCCTAACACTTCAATAGCCAACAACAATGCAAACCAGCCACAGACTGCACACAGCGCAGCCAGTGATTTTCATACAGAGCGCTATGTGGCATTACCAATATAAAACCTAAACAGCGTACTTACACCATCAATCCCCAAACTTGGTGCCCCCTCTCAGGTTTTTCTTTCTTTATTGTAATCAACTCCCCTGCCCCATACGGGCAGGGGATGGCTGGCAGTGGCACAGTCCACCGCTCTTCAGCCAAACGATTTTACAAAATACATGAAAGGGGAATGTTTACAAAAAAGGGGGGATAAAAGGGGGGCATGAAATCACAGTAGATGCAAATGATGGGCGTTAAAATATACACTAATAAGAGGATATGCAGAGGGGGACAGTTAAAAAGTCAACAGAAATTTAAAAGAACACAGTTGGCAAGTCGTTGCACACTTAAAATCACTGGAGTCAAACTCAAGTTAAAAGTCAGCCACAGTATAAAAATCACACAAACAAACAATGGACTATATACAGGTCGAGCACACAATTAAAACCACATCACTTGATGACACTATATAATGGCACCAAACACAACACTAATGCAGCACACATAATAATGAATGATAACCTGGGAGGATCTGCCAAGGATGGGGGAGAAGGGAAAAGGAAGGAAGAGAAAGGGTATGAGGTGGGGGCACACCGAAGGTGGGGCTGTGGAGGGAAGGGATGGGAGAGGAAAACAGCTGAGGAGGGGGTCCAGGGACTCATGAGGGGAAGGAGGAAAATCCATTCTAGGAGAAGGAGGGGAGAGGAAAAGGGGGGCCCTGGGGTGGGGGGCAGGGGAGCAAGGCCAGGTTACAGTTGGAAGGAAGCATAGATGTTACTGCGAAGTTCAACATACGGGAGGGGAATCTTCTTAGGACAGTGAATATATATATATATATATATATATATATATATATATATATATATATATATATATATATCGACAAGCAAAGAGCTTCTGAGGACACAACTAACAGATACCAACTCTTCCTCATAGATATTGGCATCGAGGTCACAAGAGGGATAGTCAAAACTACCCTTGAGCTATTGGTGCCAGATAGAACAGTCTACTAACTTAATGGCGCCATGGCTCACTAGTTACTTTATACTTGGTTCAAAGTAACTACTTATGTCTAGGAAACATAGGTAACAATGTAAACCATAGGATTGGAGCTCCTCAAGCAATGTCTGTAGACTGCATGGGTGCTGCTCCCACATGTAGGCTCTGATAAGTGACAAGTCAACACACTAATTAACCTAGCTGAGGATACTATGGATGAGTTGATCAAGGTATCTCTGAAATACCTCATGAGTTCTTGAGATCTGAAATGGTAACCTGTTATAACAGTGCAGACAAAGTGATATATTAAACATTAACAACTGTTTCCTTTCATCGTCTTTAGGCAACTGAAAACAAATGTCAGTAAGGTCTGTCCAAAAAGTAACGGCCCCTAGCCAATTTTACCACAATTCCTCCAGTCAAGTAGTTGTATAGAGATCAACATTTCCTTGAGTATTAATGGTACAGTTAAAATCACCACATGTCCTTAAGTGATTCATTTGGCTTCACAACTGCGTACATGGGAGATGTCCACTGGATAGGTTGTAATGTTGTTGCACTAATTTATTCTGCGAGTGGTGCTGCTATTCACGACCATAAAAGTGGGTTAAAAGCTGTGAGTTGTCTGGGGAAGTTAACCTTGCATTACTGAGCAACTGTTTCACCAGGTATCCAGTCTAGCTTACCAAATTCCCAACCAGACTAACATTAATTATAATCTTTTAATAATCATACAACAACCGGTGATATATATATATATATATATATATATATATATATATATATATATATATATATATATATATATATAAGAGAATTTAAATAAAAAGAAATAAATCCGTTTATATTTGGAAATTTATTTTAACATTGATCATTGAAATTTCAGCATATTAAACTTGAGTCATAACTAAGCTGGTACCATATTTACAACTGTGAAAATGTGAGTTTGTAATCTTATGGAACACATCAAATATGGAGCCAAGATTGGGAGACTGCATACAACACTGCATTCATAAAATAACAAATGAAGAACGTTGAAACATATGCAAGAGGAAATTAACCACAACAAACCGATTCAATTTTCACCCAAAGAAGTTACTTTCATTGCGCAGTCCTGTCCGTCATGTAATTACCACACACTGGTACACTAAATTCATACTAACTCTCTGTGAAATCTGCCCGAAAAGAATAGCTGAGGGCTACTTTTATGATTACACCACATGCTTCACGTGTTCAACTTGGTTTACACAAAGAGTGTAACGCCACAATAATTTTGATAATTAAAATAAATTAGATCGAAAAGCAATTTACAAAAGAAAAACCTCGAACTGGTTACTATCGTCTTACTATTAACCTGATGGGTCAAACAATTGTATAAGCACGTGGTACTGGTCTCACAAAGTACAGCCCACGTGGGTTGATCATAAAGAAAAGTTGCTATATTGAAAAATATTGTCAAGACAAGACGTTACAATCTCACGCACATTCACATTTAAGATTAATGATCTTAGTTAGAGTTACTGATCAACACGTGGTTCCACTTTACTCACAAAGTAGTGACAAAGCAACTACTGGAAGATATTCTGAACTTTACACTCGAAATACACTGCGTTGCAATCTAAGATAACATTAAATATTTTAGAGCTAAACCTGAAATAAAGGTGATTAAATTTTCAGTTAGGCTGAACTTATGAAATCCATTGTCCTACAGACTTAGCAGACACGCGCTTAGACAGAGATCTTACCACTTCAGACGCTCGCCGCGGACCGACTGACCTGCGCTCCTACCGAGCGTGCTTCCCAAATACAAAGGGAAGTGACCAGAGAGGCAGCTTCCTATACCAACATGACAAGGGACAGACAGGACCATACTAAGGATAGAAACCTCTTTGCTTTTAGAAAGCGTAGCTACCTGTTCTGACGTTGGTCCTACTGTTCTCTAGCAGACAGACTTGTCTGCTACCCTCAAGCATACAACTAGAAATACATTTGCTCATTCATCCTCTCACACAGAAGGGCAGGGGGATCACAGTATCTTATCATATACAGTATATAAAAGAAAGCGGATGTAGGTTCCGTATGAGACCGTGTGACATGAATTACATATCAACTGTGTTTTTAAGTGTAGTAGTGTGACAGATCGCTCTTGTTTATGTGTAAAAGTAACATGTTCCACTACTCAGTCTTCTCCCAGATAGTCAGAAACGCCACAGTAAATTTAGAAGAGGAATTTATGCCGTAAATGACAACAGATTTAAGAAATCAACATGAAAGGAATCCAACAGATACCTTTCATAACCCCAACGCTCCAGGAAAAGACTGTGCAGGGAATTTTCTGGTCATGCTAGGACATTCCCAAGCAGGCTTCTCACACACAACTTAAACCAAAAATGTAAAGAAAGGGCAAAAGGTTACCAGCTACTTGCTAAATCACAATAATTTCAACACATCTTTAGAATCTACGAATTTCTAAGAGAAAAAAACAATCTGTGACACCTACTTAAAAGATAGTGTAGAAGTAATTCGGTCAGCAAGTAAAAACAATGGTCCCTGTGTCATTAATATGAAAACAATCTCTGGTTGTTACCCTTATGGAGTTCACCAGTATTTGCTCATTGCAAGACCCAACTGATCACAGGAAAATTTATGACTGTTTATTAACAAGTAAAATTTATGAAAATAGCAAAGGTGCCACAGCAATTAAAAAAACATGAAAATAACATCAGTATTATAAAGCAGAACATTACAAAGCACAATCCGCAAAAGCAAAAAAAATGATAAGAGAAAGAAACATGTTTTACAAAGTGGTTATCGCAAAAAAATTCTATTTCTTATAAAACTAATAATTTGTAGAATTAAATTAACTTTGTGGCACTAATTTAATCACTCTACTATCTTTCAGTTAGTTAGCAGACAATGATCACCGTGTCATTATGCTGAAACTACAATTAATTATGTGATTGTTACCCTTAATGGGTTCCTCACTATAAATATGCCCCATGCAAAGGCTAATCGATCACTGTCCAATGAGCACGAATAGCTATCTGACTGATAAACAAAGCAATAATAATAAACACCAATAAATCGAACTCCTGCAAAACACACGAGTCAGAGTTTCTCTGACAGAAACACACGTATATGCATTGGACTAAGAACCGTATAATCACTGTTCACTGACACACTCAGTAGTTCCACTGTTCCGAGGCACAATATAAGGGAAGGGGGCGGATTCGTCGCCGCAGCTGTCAGTAGGGTTTTTTGTCCATCTGTTGCGTGCAATCCCGCCGTCTCTTCCCTCTCATGAAGTTTCTCTTGGTGGCCCGTGTCACGTACATCTCGATTTGGTTCCATGTTTGTGTTGTCAAATTCGTGCGGTATCCTCGTTTGACACGCCAGGTTGATATTCCTGGGCAAGGATGACACTTAATGGCTCTTCTTTGTGCCACCCTTAGCTACCAGAGAACATCGAACCATGATTCACTGTCGCTTGACAGTGGGCATCCGTCAGGAAATGTTGATAGGCGTCGTTGAAGTCTGCCAGTTTCTCTGGACAGTATGTGTCAAAAGGCTCCACGCTCCTTGCGTTGTTACATTCTTGAGTTATCCTAAGTTCGCTCGCCAGATTGATGTTCCTGGGCAAGGATGACACTTAATGGCTCTTCTTTGTGCCACCCAGAGTGACCAGAGAACATCGAAACATGATTTACTGTCGCTTGACAGTGGCCATCCGTCAGGAAATGTTGATAGGCGTCGTTGACGTCTGCCATTTTCTCTGGACAGCACCTGTCAAAAGGTTCCACGCCCCTTTATCCCCTGTCTTCTGTCGTTTCACCGCGCCCGTCTCGCCACGGTCGCGTGCGTGTGGTGCGTTGCCAGCAGATGGATTTCCGCGCGGTGGACCGCTCGCCCATCTCAGGTCATCGCCTCCACGAAGGGTCGCACTGGTGCGGCCGGCCATTAGCTCCAGGTGCAAGGGAAAGTGTTTGTCGCATGCCCTTCTTTTGTTGTTGACCGCGCTCCCGAAATGGCCCGGTTGACAGCGTGTCCTGCTGGGAAACCCGCCTGTTTACAACTAGTCCTCCTCCTCGCTGCTCCTGCTGTCTCGCAAGAGTTTAGCCGGTTCGCTTTCACGTTCTCAACTGCATTCACAGAAATTGTTCATCATAGTTATGTGATTACAATACGTCATACATAATACCACTTAGTATTGCCTTTCACAATTTTTAAGAACAAAAGTGAGACTTATTCTTTTTTTTAAATAAAAAAGTTACATGAATCAACAACATAAAAATAAAGGTAAAATGACTTGACAATAAAACAAAAGTGAAATGACTTGACAGTATAAAAATAAAAATTAAATGAACTGACAATATAATATCTAAATCCACATCACTAATGTGGTTCACTTCCGTATTAATAAATCAAAAGCTACTTATTAATTCACTAAAATGAATAGGATTATGGCTTGTGCAAGTATAGGTCAGGACAGCATAGGGTTCACATGTTATTTACACACACACACATGCACACCTGTTGTCTATTCTACAAACTAACTACCCATAAACATGCATTACTCAAAATTTTACTTCAATCCACTACAAGTTAATCCAACAAGCTGCTTCAATGCTACTTCAACACAGTGTTTATACCACTACAACATTGTTCTAATTCGTCCTCTTCTTGACGCTCGCGGCATCTGTCTTGTCACATGATGAATATGGAGAAACTTTCCTTAAACATACATAGTAAAAAGAACAATAGTTATTTACACGCAAAACATTTATACCAGTTGACACACCTGATAAGAGACTCGCAATTATACATTTATCATACTCATATATTCACACATAACACAGTAAGACAATTTCATCTAAAATTACGTTATCACAAGAATTAATCACACAGATGACTCTGAGAAGGGTAAAAATATTTTTCTTATACAGGTTATACTACATTTTCTTACCCATTTCGTTTCTTCTTTAAGTTACCTTTCGCTTCCAAATCAGTTATTTCGCCTGTGGTGGTTATTCTGGATTCATTTCTCATGCGTGGTAAAATTGTGGTCTCCTCTATTCTGTAAACCAGTTTCATCTTAACATATTGAACTTACAACAGACACAAAAGATCCGAATCCTCCTGTAGTTTAAATGACAAATGTTTTGCTTCATCCTTATTACCTTAAACCAAGCTTTCCTTTGGTCCCATAATCAAAATCATTTAATCTTCCCCTACCTTCAAGAGGGAAATTTCCTCAGTACAAATCATATAGGCTGCAATGCATCCCGTACCAGCGAAAACAGTAAGCTGTAATGCTCACAGCATCAGCAAAAAACATAAACGTCGCTTTTCTAGGACAAGTATTAACGAAGAATAATTTTTCAGGCTTTGGCTCAACATCAATCAAGACTACAGAAAGAATCCATATTTCTGTTCCATTCTCCATTTGCTGAAAAACTGCTCGTATTTGACTACCACAATAATATTTCAGGGCCACGTAAATTACACAACCCACAATTCTTCTTTCACGTTGAAGGGAATCAATATACTGACGAAATCCACAGACAGCACTTTACATACTCAGCTATAAAGAACAAAAAAGACATATATCATCAATATTATCATATCATCGCATCTTGGGAAGAAATGGTTAAACAATCGTATTATTGCATCCTGTTTTAAAGATTCTAAATTTACTCATTCCTTTCTCAGAGTTCTCCTATCTTAAAATATTCATTCAGCACGCATACTATAGTAAGAGATCCTCATTTATACTGACAGATATAGAATAGTAATAGATAGATAGTAGCACTGAAAGCAGAAAATCGGAAACAAGGCTGCTAACAGCTGGGGACCTGGGTTTGCCAGACCCGTAATACCCACAGATCGGATATTCCCCTGAGTTTTGCATTAATTCAACACAGATCTTGCTTCCCTCAGGAGCCACTCTCTTCAATTTACACAAAAAAAAACATAAACAGCATTTCACTCGTTCACAAAGAAACCTTTTATCTTCACATTTGAACCAACCTAAATCCTAATTGCACAAGGAAAGAAAAAAAACTACAAACATCACTTCAATCAATCACATAGAAACATCTTTATCACTATTTTTACCAACATATTATTCAAAATGCATATGTTACAAATGTAAACTAATCAATTCATTCTCCTCTCTATACACCCTATGTACTCATTTGCCATATCACTCATTTGTTCCGATTGGGCGCCTTCTGCGCTGATCATTTGTCATTGCCGGTTTCGTTCATTTCCATTTGCTGGATTATGTCTAGGGTTGGTCGGCCGAATTTCAACATCATGAGGTGCTCCGCCTACAGTCCTATTCCCACCGTGTTCTCCGTAGTATCGATTCTGGTTGTCGTACCTGTAGCGTTCACGATCCTGTCCACGTCCTCGATCGTTTCCGTTGTTCCACCTGTGTTCACGACTGTTACCCTGGTTTCTATACGGCCGGTCCCGATTATTGTTCCGTTCGCGTCGCGACGACCAGTCACGCCGTTGATTAGTACTACGGCCACGACTACGATTGCGCTGCTGTGCCCCGTAATAACTTTGTGCCTGATTAGGCGGGCATTCTCCTGTATTGTATTCCAACTCTTGGAGAAGTGTCTTAAACGTTTCCACGTCCTCTTTGCATCGTCCCGCAAGAATGACGTGGCGCAAGTGCATCGGCAATTTGGTGATGCATATCCTAATTAGTTCCGCAGGCCCGTATGGGTCGTATAAAAATTGATTTCCCTGCATCATGTGGTCGAATAGGCGTGCTGGGCTGCCGAAACCAGACTGGTTCAAATTTGGCAGCATAGTTATGCCATGCTTGACCCTGTCTTGTGCCGCTTCCGACCAATAGGCGGACAGAAAGGTTTGTCTAAACTCCCGAGTGGATTACTCAGGGCTGGATCACACTACTCTAAAGTCTTCACACGATCAGGAGAAAGGTTATGCGTATGTTTGATCACACTTCTTCACACAGTGGTTACATTTGAGCCTAGTTGCAAGTACGTGAGTCTGGTGACCGTATCAGTCAGTCACCAAACCACGAAAACCAGAAAAGTTGAAACTACTGGGGTCAGAGAGTGGACGTAATTGCTACACCACTTCCTACGGTTTTTTACCGGTAGACAGTACGAGCACATAGACGTTCTGTGTCAGTTGTTTGACATGCTTTGTAATGAATAACAAAGCAACATCAACATATCTTCCAACTTTCATTTGCCTCGTCGAACAAAACGAATGGCGCAGCGGCAGATGAGGTAACAGTAGCTGCAGTCTGTTGATGGTTTTGCAGCAGTCCTAACAGCAAATTCTGCTGCTGATATTGGAATTCCCACTGTTGTTTGTGCTGCTGCAACTGTAATTAAATTTGTTTTTCTAGTTGTTGCTGTTGTTGCAATTGATGTTGCTGCTAAAATTCCCATAGCCATTCTTGTTGTCGCTGTTGTTGCAGTTGTTGTTGCTGTTGCTGTTGTAGCTGCAACTATTGGTGTCATAACTTTTGATACTCTCAATCCATGGTTCACTGGAATAGCTGCATCGTGAGAAAGTCCTCGCCGTCACTTTTGTTTCCTACTCTATGCAGGTAGAACACAGTTTATGATCACTCGCTCTGGGAGCAACGCAGAGATCGCTGGAACAAACAGGTAGTTCCTGAGGTCAGTGACTGCGGAGTTTATAAAGTGAAAGCTTGGCCAGGAAGAAAATGTTCAAACATAGTGAAGTTGTCATATGTATCCACAAGCAGTCCAGTCAGTAATGCTAGTAAATGACGGCATGAACCAAAGGCTTGAACGTACAAGCGAGGCTCACAGACTAGTCGGGCCGCGGTATTTACCAGCACACTCACGTGTGTAGATGGGTCAACGTGATCTGCCTGCGATTGCAGCAGTTCCCCTTGCAGCAGTAAGCTGTGGCTCGAGTGTAAAGCTCAAGTATTTATGACCGCTCTTCCTTGTCGATATTCTGGCTGGGTGAGGAATCAAAGACACTGTGGGATACCCAAACTGAACATGTTTCCTTGGCTATAAACTACTAATTCAGCTTACTGCGTCATTAAGATTCGACCGATACCAACTACTTGAACAGTGCTCAGCCAGCCTTTGCAATTTTCTGCCTGAAACAAGGGATTGCTGCCCTTATTCTAAGTTCTTCCATGTCTGTGACGTCAGGTACATCAATTTTTATAGCACATATAATTAAAATACTTTTGTTTGCCCCAGCAGTTATGAACGCTAAAATACTCAGAATATCTACATCTATATCTACATGGATAGTCTGTAAATCACATTTAAGTGCCTGGCAGAGGGTTCATCAAACCACGTTCACGATTCTCTATTATTCCAATCTTGTATAGCGCGCGGAAAGAATGAACACCTGTATCATTCCGTACGAGCTCTGATTTCCCTTATTTTATCTTGGTGATCGTTCCTCCCTAAGTAGGTCGGTGTCAACAAAATATTTTGGCATTCGGAGGAGAAAGTTGGTGATTGGAATTTCGTGACAAGATTCCGTCGCAACGAAAAACGCCTTTCTTTTAATGATGTCCAGCCCAAATCCTGTATCATTTCTGTGACACTCTCTCCCATATTTCGCTATAATACAGAACGTGCTGCCTTTCTTTGAACTTTTTCGATGTACTCCGTTAGTCCTATCTGGTAAGGATCCCACACCGCGCAACAGTATTCTAAAAGAGGACGGACGAGCGTAGTGTAGGCAGTCTCCTTAGTAGGTCTCCTTAGTAATACGAGAACTGTAGTATCTGTATTACCTATACTACAAACAGAACCTTTACCGACGGATAATTTTGTGTCTTCCCCACCACAGGCAGAGCATTCTGCTGGGCCCAAGCGGCTTCTCTTCATTCACACTGCTTCTTACAACTTCTTTTCGCCGGAGTGTGTCCAGTGACAACCTTCTACAACCTTCCACAAGCCACTTTTGCCCCACTGCATGACCAATCTTCTATCAACGTCAGCGTACCAACTGATCACTCGGATGTGCCTCCTCTTGCCATTCGAAAAATAGCTACCTCTCACTCATTTAAATTCGGCTGCTCTTCTACAGCCTAAGCCAAAGACGATACGACGCACCACGAACGAATTATACACTACTGGCCATTAAAATTGCTACACCACGAAGATGACGTGCTACAGAAGCGAAATTTAACCGACAGGTAGAAGATGCTGTGATATGCAAATGATTAGCTTTTCAGAGCATTCACACAAAGTTGGCGCCGGTGGCGACACCTACAACATGCTGACATGAGGAAAGTTTCCAACGGATCTCTCATACACAAACAACCGTTGACCGGAGTTGCCTGGTGAAACCTTGTTGTGATGCCTCGTGTAAGGAGGAGAAATGCGTACCATCACGTTTCCGACTTTGATAAAGGTCGGATTGTAGCCTATCGCGATTGAGTTTTATCGTATTGCGACATTGCTGCTCGCGTTGGTCGAGATCCAATGACTGTTAGCAGAATATGGAATCGGTGGGTTCAGGAGGATAATACGGAACGCCGTGCTGAATCCCAACGGCCTCGTATCACTAGCAGTCGAGATGACAGGCATCTTATCCGCATGGCTGTAACGGATCGTGCAGCCACGTCTTGATCCCTGAGTCAACAACCATCTGCACGAACAGTTCGCGACGTTTGCAGCAGCATGGACTATTAGCTCAGAGACCGTGGCTGCGGTTACCCTTGACGCTGCATCACAGACAGGAGTGCCTGCGATGGTGTACTCAACGAGGAACCTGGGTGCACGGATGGCAAAACGTTGTTTTTTCGGATCCCTGCGAAACCCTATATTTCAGCAGGATAATGCACGACCCCATGTTGTACGTCCTGTGCAGGCTTTTCTGGATACAGAAAATGTTCGACTGCTGCCCTGGCCAGCACATTCGCCAGATCTCTCACCAACTGAAAACGTCTGGTCAATGGTGGCCGAGCAACTGGCTCGTCACAATACGCCAGTCACTACTCTTGATGAACTGTGGTATCGTGTTGAAGCTGCATGGGCAGCTGTACCTGTACACGCCATCCAAGATCTGTTTGACTCAATGCCCAGGCGTATCAAGGCCATTATTATGGCCAGAGGTGGATGTTCTGGGTATTGATTTCTCAGGATCTATGTACCCAAATTGCGTGAAAATATAATCACATGTCAGTTCTAGTATAATATATTTGTCCAATGAATACCCGTTTATCATCTGCATTTCTTCTTGGTGTATCAATTTTAAATGGCCAGTAGTGTATGAGTGTGACGGAAATCTGTAGATGTGGCGGGTGAAGACAGACAAATGGTTACAATTGCAGAAAAATGGGATGATTTGTTGAAGACAAAGAGCCTCGCAAATTGAGCCTGTCGCCGGCCGCTGTGGCCGAGCGGTTCTAGCCGCATCAGTCCGGAACCGCGCTGCTGCTACGATCGCAGGTTCTAATCCTGTCTTGGTCATGGATGTGTATGATGTCCTTAGGTTAGTTAGGTTTAAGTAGTTCTAAGTCTAGGTGACTGATGACCTCAGATGTTAAGTCCCATAGTGCTTAAAGCCATTTGAACCATTTGAAGAAACGTTTGCCAGTTCTCTAGACATGAGAAACACATTAGTTGACCTTATAAATTATAGGGATGATTTGCAATCTGTTACATGACCGAGATCGATATTAGCGAGTGGAAATATCAGTTTTTTCTATTTTTTCAAGTTTCCGAGTACATGTCTTCGTAGATGGGATAAGTTTCTAGTTACTCAGTCTACAGCATGCTTGACCTAACTAAAGTTTCAGGTTTGTAGAGAAATAATTTCCAGTCTATGTCTTCGGAATTATGCTATGCAAGCGATGGGTGTGCTTGATATCGAAAAGTAGAGTGAAAATGGTATAATTTTATGGCAAACCTTGCGAAAATACATGTGTTCTTGTAATCCCACAGTGTGGAGATGGGTGTAGAAAAGCAAGTAAGCAAGCAGGTCTGGACCAGAAAACGAGCCCGAATTTATAGAACAGTTGTGAGAGTGACTTTGGTCCACTGAGGGCACTTTGGTCGCGCATTGGGAGTGGATGACTTGTGACCTCTGGCCTTGCATGGAAATATGTAGTGCTGCGAGGAGTATATACAGTGTTGTCTGTCTTCACAGTATATGTACAAATGATGTAAAACGGATGATTTTGTATTGCGCAGGATAGGAGATGTATGTTTACTACATCGACATGGTACGTGGTGATGTATTCCTGGGTTGGAGATCGGTTTCGCACTCTAATATTCAAGCTCCTGTCCTCAGTGGGAGAGCGGTGTAATTGAGTAAGAGTATTTCCGTATTTGATTATATGTGGGGGTATTTTGCAGGGTTTAATTGTTGGTGCAATATGGCGATCTGTGTAAAATAGTTTTTTTCCCACTGAAAGTCTTGTCTGCAGAAACAAAAAAAAAAGCAGCTGGTGTTTCGATATCGGCAGCATCAGCAATTTGGCGGGTAAATTCGATAAGAGCCAAACATAATGCTCGATTCATTCACAAGACATCCTTTTGTGCTGGGATATAGGAGTCTCTACATAGCGGTGGGTCCGTTTGTGTGTGCCGAAAGCAGGAAGGGTAACACATGATGTGTGGGGTACCACGTTAGTACCACGAGGAAGACCGCATTCGACGTTATTCTGCGCTATTTGCGTACACAGATTCTGTTAGGGCAAGAATTTCTGTGCATACACGCTGAGACATCAAGAAAGTGAGCGTTAACTATTTCTGGGACACTATACAATTTCCGAGATGTCGACTTGACTCTTATTTTACATAGCCATGTAATGTCAGAATACCATTGAGAATCTTTTAGATGATGAGTCGCCATGCAGACATTTCGCGGCGAGGTGTTAGTCACGCAGGGGCAGGTAGACATGGCTGGATGCAGACTGTATGTTCCATTAGTATCGCTAGGGAGAAAGCAGCCTGTGCTATTCTTGAACAGATTTCTATAGCACGGTTCTTGACATCAGTATCCATAGGTATAGCAGCAGCAATGGCAAACACACGTGCTGCCCGGAGGCGTTTCATGTATGGGATTGATGTGAGCGTGCCGTGGAGTTCTGTGGCGAGGTGGACAGGAGTATGTGCTGTACCTCACGTGATCAGCGAATACGTGATGGTGGAGGAGGCGATACTGTGGAATCGGGCCAGTGCGAGCAGCCTGGTTGCTGCAGCCCTAACCCGTAACCCTGAGGGAGGGAGGCCCATGGACGGCATAGCGATGCTGTGGTGGCCACGGCCAGGGTGGGGTTGGGGCCAGGGACAGTGGCGGTGGTGGCTGTGGCCATGGCAGGGACAGCTGCAGCGTCGAGCATCGAGTGGCGGGATGTGTTTTTACTAGTGATCTTTTGTTTAAACTGTTTCCATCAATTTCGCCGACCAATAGGATGCTGCAGATTTAAAAAAAAACTACCTAATACATCGAAAAATATCGATTTAATTAATTTGCATAAATTTTTTATATCAACGTGGTTTCAGTGGTACAACAGTTAAGGGGGAGGGGGGGTGCGTGAGCAGGTGACATGGAGCATAACATCAGGTTAAGTGCAGAACACTAGGTTAATTTGCATAATTCTTATGTAAAACGCAGTACTCAAGTTTAAGGGGGTGGGTGACAAAGAAGAATGCACCAGAAATGGCGTTCAAAAGCATGTGAAATTCGAAAAGTGTACCTGAAAATGGTGGGAGGACGTAACTAATTACTTAATTTGGTATCAATGGCGGTAGAATAGTTTAAGGAAATGGCGGTGACATGGAAAATCAAAAAACGCTAGGTTAATTGCTGAGAATGGGCGCAACATTAGGTTAAGACACCCAGGGTACAGGTGCCGAATATTCGGTTATGCATCATGTTTGCCCCATGTAATTACTTCTTACAAGACCTACGAGTTTCCAACAGCAGAGAATGATGAGCAAGAGAAATCCAACCCCCACAAACCGATTTTTCCTATAAATAAACAATATATCCCTGAATTTCCTGTTATGAGGCCCTTCCTCTCCACCACCAGACCGCCATCTTCGATTATGTCATGGAAGGGATGACAGCACCCTCTGATGGTGGTACTGTGTACTAGACCCAGACCTCGTGGTGAAAAACACACTTGATGGTGGTTCTGCCTCTAATTGCTTAAATACCTTGACCACAGGCCGAGTCCTCTCCCCACCGTTTCCTAGGATGAGGTGGCAGTCGGATGACTTAGATTAGTGGAGCTAGTCCAAGTGCCCTTTCTTTCCTGCCATTTTCTTAGGTTAGAAGAGGTTGCATTGTCCTGATGGAATTTTGTACTTCCCACCGGGGGGTGTGGCATGGGGGTGTGGCAGGGGGGGGTGTGTCAATTTCCCGCCATCTTGGATAATGTTACTTGCATCATCATCTGACGTCAAGGCCGACATCTTGAATGATGTCATCAACTGAGGTCATGGACTCCATCTTGGATAACGTCATCAACTGACGTTTGTTGATGATGTCATCGCCGCCATCTTGGATATTGGTACTTCGGGGCCATACCCCCCTTTCCCCAATACTAATGTTGACTCATCAATGGATGCTACCTCCCCTCCTGAATGCTCTATTTAGGCCACACTCGTTCCAGCACTATTTCTGCTGAACTGTATGGAGCAGTCTGATCTGGAAATGAATGTGGACATTGGACATATTTCCATTCTGCACAGGTGTGATAAGAAGAAGAGGAAGAACACTTTGAGGGTCAGATCTACCTCCTAAATCACTATATATGTATAAAATCCCCAAGATGGTTATATGATCATTACGTCATACCTTTTCATCTTGAAGGCTGCCATAGGGTAGTAGTGGTATTAGATACAAAAATTCACTATCGATAGCAGCTGATGCCGATCATCTTCGGTTGCACATTCTAAATTTCCATACACAGTACTCTCTCACTGCATTTGTTTCTTCTTTCTTTCCTTCTTTCTTTCTTTCTTCTTTCTCGGGGCCTTTGTCCCGCTCCAACATGGGGTCGGCTTTGTTTTTACGGGTTTGGCAGTGTTAATTCCAGAGGGTGGCCGGATGCCCTTCCTGATGCCAGCCCGAACCACCCAGGACTGAAGTAGTGTACCCCAGCTATCTGTGTCTAATGTAAGTCATGAAATAGCGTGAACGTTTTCATATGTCTGTGAGTCGTGTAACTGAGGCGGAACTTGGGACCAGTCCAGTATTCACCTAACAGGATGTGGAAAACCGCCAAAAACCACATCCAGGCTGGCTGGCATACCGGCCCTTGTTGTTAAACCGCCGGGCGGATTCGATCCAGGGCCAGTGCGCCTATCTGAGTCCAGCAACCAGCATATTAGTGCTCTCGGCTACCCTGTCGGGTTTGTTTCTTGACAATGGCAAAAATTTTTGAAGACATCAGTTGTAATTATTTTGAAACTCAAGTCCTCCATTCTCATACTGCATTGCTAAGCATTCAGTTTTTTCCCCTTATTCCACAGCAGACTTTATGGAATTCCTAGTGGTTTTGTAAGGCAGTTCTATCTGCACCGTGGATCTGCAGATAGTGGATGTAAGTAAACTAAATGCATTAATATGTAAGTGCATAAAACCTTCTTTATTGTGGCTGCTGCTTTGGATGTGCTTATGGTGTCCACTGTCATATTGTGGATCATTTTTTATTTTACGTAATGTAAATATCACTTAAAAAATCCATTTTTACCTGAGCTCTTGGAATATACAACTCAGGAGCGGCGGATCCACCAGCATCGAGAACATACCTCGGCAGACAGTGCCATAGCATACCCCATTCCTTATCTGCGGTCGATAAAATATTGCTTTGCCACCCAATGGATGCTTCAGTAACTTTGTTACGATATTCGTTTAGGAGTTCCTGACTGACCAGTATATCCCAATTAGGTTTTATAATTGCATGGGAGGGACGTGTACTATTGCCCATTGTGAAAACAGGAACATAGACATTAATCTCTCCATAAAATACACCCTTAATGAAGACACATGTCATTCTCACATTTTCATGAGCATTTTTGTCTTTTCCTTTTTAAGGTCGAATGATACCGTATATTTCATACCTTAACTAGAAGTCCTCTCTAATAAATTAAAAGGACTTATCATTTATGATCTAGAAGATTAACCAATTTCAAGCTTATAAGGCCATCATCAAAATTTAACTGACTTTCGTCGTCCAATAAGTTGCAAACAACACTGGAAAAGATGTTACTCATCTACATTGAGGCTCAAACATACGGTAAATGTCATCTCTGACAGTTGGTGGTGAAGCAATATACTAGGTAAAAAGATGACCAAGGAGTAAATGTAAAAAACTGTGCCTGCATAACACTGACGTTAATAAACGAACCGTCCGCCCCTGGTGGCTGAGTGGTCAGCGGGACAGAATGTCAATCCTAAGGTCCCGGGTTCGATTCCCTGCTGGGTCGGAGATTTTCTCCACTCAGGGACTGGGTGTTGTGTTGTCCTAATCATCATTATTTCATCCGCATTGACGCGCAAGTCGCCGAAGTGGCGAAAGACTTGCACCCAGCAAACGGTCTACCCGACGGGAGGCCCTAGTATTTCATAAAGCTACTTCAGGAGGTATTAAACATGGAAAGTGATACAGAAACCTATATATATATATATATATATATATATATATATATCGTATGCGTACTACAAACAATTTACAATAAATTCACACATTATAGAATAATTTGTCATCTATAAAATTTACAATATTACAATGCTAATTTATAAAATAAAATACATGGAACATTATATACAGTGTAATAAAATATTATGTAGTCTTATCTCATTCTTCCAGAAGTCCACATATGCCCTCGCTGTTTCCCTGCACGCCATCAGGTCTTGGGCCGCGCACGCTCTTGGATGGTTTACTAGCGGACATTGAAGCAGGTGGTTCATGGTCTGGATGTTCCCACACGGACACAAAGCACATAGATCACATGCCCACTTGTGCGTATTTTTGTTACATGTGCCCATTCCTGAACGCAGCCTTTTCAGGGTTTTCCATCTCTCCCACTCAAGTTCCGCCCCTGGCGGCAGCACTTCCTCAGAATCGTGAGCAGATTCTTGTTGTTCCTGCCACAGTCTTTTTCTAGAAGGTTTTGGTGGATCTGTGAGTGGTTCGGTTGAGTGGAGAAAACTACTTCTTCACTTAAGTCGTTTTGGCACCATTTGGTACCAATGTAGCGAATGACATTGATATTGAACCTGTTTTGTTCGTTCAATTCTGCTCTGTATTGAACGTCGGACATTTGGCGGAGCAATTCCTGATAAGGAGCATAGGTGTTCCACTCTTGTTGGCTTAAGACATCCAGTAATATGTCTACACGTCTGGTTCAGGACAGTGTCCAGTTTCTTTGTGTGACACGACCGCTCCCAGACAGGACTTGCAAACTCAGCAGCAGAATAAAAGAGTGCCATTGCGGCGGTGCGTAAGACTTTTGGATTAGCTCCCCATTTTGATGTTGTTAGCTTGCCAAGTAAGTTATTCCGTGATTGGACTTTTGTCCTGCTCTTCTCAGTGTGCCGCTTGAATGACAGTGTCCTATCAAGAGCATCTCCCAAGTACGCTGGGAAAGGGCAGTGCGTTAATCTTGTGTCATTCCACCAAACATTCAGTTCTCGCTTCGACTCTCTGTTATTAATATGGAGTAGGCAAGTCTGGGTCTTACTTAGATTGGGTTTCAGCTGATTTTTATTGCAATAGTTGGTGAGATTTTCCAGGTTCTCAGCTAGTATTTTCTCAATATGCTTGTAGTTTGGTGCCTGAACTGCTATTGCCCTGTCATCAGCATAATGAAAGATCTTGACTGGGGGCTAATAGGCTGGTCATTTGTATAAATATTGAATAACATGGGGGCAAGAACACTGCCCTGGAGAATCCCATTTTTTTGTAGTCGCCATTTGCTCTTGTTACCCTGGAACTCAACAAAATATCTTCCGTTAAATAGAACTGATTTGAGTACAGCAGTGAGTTGAGGGCATTTGTTGTTTTTTGCACTTTCGCAATTAGATTTCTGTGGTTGATAGTATCACATGCTGCCGTCAAATCTATAAACACCACCCCTCTAACTAGTCTTTTCTCAAACCCATCTTCAGTATACTGGGTTAGGCTGAGATTTGCCTGGCCGAAATACTGCTTGCTCTCTTATTAGGATGCCCTCAATCAGCTCTATGAATCTGTTTAGTATCAGTCTTTCAAACAGTTTGTAAGTTGTACGCAAAAGAGAGATCGACCGATAACTCTCAGGATCTTCTGGGTCCTTACCAGGCTTAAGAATTGCTATTACTTTTGCCTGCCTGCAGATTTTAGGGATTCGTCCAGTTGCCCAACAGCAGTTCATAAACTCTAACAGCCACAATTTAGAGCGAACACCAAGATGTATCCGCTGTTCATTTTTAATATCATCTATGCCTGCGACCTTCCCAATCTTTAAACTTTTGATTGCTTCATTCAGCTCTGATAATGTAAATGTGTGATCGAGTGTTTCATTATTTTCTTCCTGGGAAGCAGTTAGTTTTCTCGTATGCCCTTTCTTCAGGCTGTGTTCCGCTTTACCGTTTTGCAGCAACTGGGAGGCTATTTGGTTTGCTGTAACGCCAACAAAGCCTGGTGTACCTGCAGATATACCATCTAGCTTTTTGAGCAGTCTCCACGCTTTCCTACTACTGTGGGTCATGTTAATGCTTTCTACAGTGTGTTGCCAATTCTGTCTTATACTTCCAATCGTTGTTGTTACCATTTTTCGTCCGACTCCATTGTTTCTAAGGAGAATGGGTTGGCGTCATGGAGATCACAATACCTTCCGTATTTCTCTTTTGTCTCTTTGCTGTAGGCTCGAATGTACGATTTTCTACATCCTCTCGGTATACTCTGCCGTGCACACTATTTTAAAGTTTTAACAAAGTCACTGTTGTTTTCTGGTAGAGGTTGAAGAACTGAAAGTTTGTTGTCCACTCCTTTCGAGAAAGCTTCCCAGTTAGCTTTTTGGCAATTAAGTCTATTTTAAACGGGAAACTCTGTTGGTTGTATCACTGGGTTGATTTTGCAGAGTATTGGCCGGTGCAGGGACTTTGGGATGGGATTCAATACGAGTTTTTGGCTTATGTTCGCAAGAGTATTGCTGGTGAAACATAGATCGTGGAGCAAATGGAGCTTATTGTTTTCAGCCCACTGTTCCACTAGTTCCCCATCTTTGTTAGTTTGTGTACATCACCAGGCCATATTGTGACTGTTGAAGTCTCTCATTATTATGTTTGGTATATCCTTGTTCTTCCGTTACCCAGACTTACAGAGACTATTTCTACGCTATTCTGATCATTAGTTCTACCTTCTGTGATTTTGAGATCGTTCTTGATGAAAACTGCACTTCCGTATTGGTTATGGGGAATCTCTTTGATTAGCTGCACGCCTGGTATTCTTGGCTTTGTGGAGTCTGGCCCTCTGTGCGTTTCCTGGAGGCACAGAACATCGCACCTGTTATCCTTGCACATATTTTAAATAAGATTTTGTTTTGCATGTGACAGTCCTTCTGTGTTTAATGAGATAATTGTCAGTGTTGGCTCTGAAAGGAGCCTTTTGTGATTTCTCATTTTCCGTACTCTCATGAGGTTTTTTAGGCGCTGGGTAGAAAGACTAGCCGGCAAAATGCCGTTGCCCAGGGGACGCCCGAGTGGATATTTCTCACTCTTCTCGGACGCTCTTTCTTTATCCCCCACAGAAACCAATCAAAAGAGAGAATTAACAATATATGGAGTACATAAGCAATCACAATAAAATAAAAAGAAATGAATACATACATGAAATGGAGGAACAGAAAGTATGGAAAGTAATGGAAAACTGAGAGGATTATGAGAAGCTTGTAAGAGTATTAAGCTGTATTTTGTCATCTAAGATTAGATCAGAATGTTGAGCTAGATGTTTGTTGATTTGCAGGGCTTCCAACAGACTGAGCCTTTAGCCCTTTGTTTGCTAAGTGAAGGACATCGAACTGTGGCTGGTAGTTGTGACCCTCTCAGTACCTTCTCAGCGAATGTAGATTAATAATTATGCAACCTCCAGTTGGGTTCATGTTCAGCCATTCTAGTTGCTACGTCTCTGCCTCATAGACCGATATAACACTTATAACAATCAGGACTAGTAATTCTGTACACTCCACTGTCTGCTAGTAATTGTATCTTATCTTTACCATTGAAAATACACTGGGCTGTGAGCTTTTCACACAGTAGGAAATCCTATAGTGGCAGGTTTTCAGTGTTGTCTGTGATACCTGACCTAGGTAAGGTATAGTAAATCATTTCTTGAAGAGAGTGAAGGGTCGGCATTTGAAGTGTAGAGGAGATGTATAATTTTCAATTGTTGTTTCCTATGCAAGATATGGTCAAACAGACCATAGCCATTGGTAGAGGTAGGATATGTTATTGCATCCAACTCTGCTTGGAAATCCTCTTTGGACCTGGGAACAGATATGAGGCATGTGCCATTGAGTGAATGTGAATGGAGCTTAATACTACGGATTTTTTGTGCGTCCCTTAATGGCGTAAATGGTCTCGATTCCGACATTTTCGACCGATACTCAAACATATGCCTACTTACCACTGCTGTTTATAGTAAATCTTAATAAAAAAAAGAAGACTACACAAAAATCAAGACTTTTCATTGGATTTTATCGAAAAAGCTTTCGACAATGTCAAATCATGCAAGATGTTCGAAATACTGAGAAAAGTAGGGGTAAGCTATAGGAAAAGACGAGTAATATACAATACGTACAAGAGCCAAGAGGGAACAATAAAAATGGAAACCAAGAACGAAGCGCTCGGATTAAGAAAGGTGTATGACGGCGATATATTCCTTAGCCCCTACTTTTCAACGTAGACATGCTAGAAGCAATGACGAAAATAAGAGAACGGTTCAAGAGTAGAATTAAAATTGAAGATGAAAAGATATAAATGATAATATTCCCTGATGACATTGCCATCCTCGGCGAAAGTGAAGAAGAATTACACGATTTTTGAAAGGGCTGATAGTAAATCGAAGAAAGACGACAGTAATGAGACGTAGCTGAAATTAGAACATTGAGGAACTTAATATCAGGGCTGGTGATCACAAAGTAGATGAAGGAATTCTGCTACCTAGGCAGCAAAATAACCTGTGACAGACGGACAAGGACATAAAAGGCAGACTAGCACTGGCAAAAAGGGCGTTCCTGCCCAAGAGAAGCCTACTAGTATAAAACATAGGCCTTCAGTTGAGATAACATTTCTGAAAATGTGCGTTTGAAGCTCAGCATTGTATGGTAGAGAAACATGTCCTGTGGGAAAACCGGAACAGAAGAGGATCGAAGCATTTGAGATGTGGTGCGGACTGATAAGGTGAGGAATGAGGGGGATCTACGAAGAATCGGCGCCGAAAGGAATATAGGGAAATAACTGACAAGAAGAAGAGACAGGATAGTAGGACATATGTTAAGACATCGTGGAATAAATTGCATGGTACTAGAGGGAGCTGTAGAGGTCAAAAACTATAGAGGACGACAGAGATTGGAATACATCCAGCAAATAACTGAGGACGTAGGTTGCAAGTGCTACACCGAGATGAAGAGGTTGGTGCAGGAGAGGAAGTCGTCGAATTACTCTGAAGACTGATGACGCAAAAAAAAGGACTACGGCTGTGTAACATTATATTGCAACAAGTTAACGCAAGACAACATACTGTCCATGCCGTCTTCACCTTCAGCTATACAAGGGTTTTCGACTGTTTCTGTGACCAGTACATTCCGCATTTCTTTCCTCTGCCGCAAACTTCTAGCACGCCACCACTCAGCAAACACTGTGATTTTCGAATTCTGGAATAGTGTTGAAACAGGTTGATCAGTGCAGTACAATTTAGTTTGATGTATACTCCCAAATCAACTACAAATTTACTCGTGTATTCTTGCTCTTGTACTATTGAAACCTCTCTGTGAAGTCGTTTCATAAGACGCTTGTCGAATTCGGTACAGCTTATTCACATTACTACCTGATTTTAGCTCAGTTCATGAACTTTTCCAGAAAGACTGGGCACTCAAATAACGCCTATTGAATATTATATGTGTGTTTCAATGTGGGGTTTCGGTTTTGTTTTGTGGGAAACGGTGAGTTGGTCATCGTCTGCAGGGAGCAGACGATGTTTCTTCTCGTTTGAAGGAGAGCACGGGATGACCAACTTAGGTTTCCAAAACCTGAACAGAGAGGTTTACCCATCTTAGTCGAAGATTGTGTCGAAGGCTGTTTTTGTGTGTGAGGTTGGTGACGGAGGGCTACCCCTCTGGTAGCTTCCGCTGCAGGGGGAGCTAGGTAATCTCGTGACAAAAAGTGAACGCTTGGTGAGTACGGATCGTAGCTCTTAAGGGGGTTTCAGGTGATAGGAAGCAGGTTGAGTTTGGACTTCGTTATGTTTAACTGTTGAAATACTTAAGAACTTCAGGTTATTTTTCCGAATGTGCCATATTTATATTGCTTGACATAGGTGATTTTTGGGTGTTTGAGTTAAAAGTGTGGAAGTTACTTTGTTCATTTTGAACAACGATGAAGTAGAATTTCAAACGGTAAATCTGATTAGGAAAAGTTGGTTAGGATCACTTCAACCGTACGTGAGTGTAATTCTGTGTCGAGGCGAGTATAATTTTTAATGATTTTTAATCTAATATTTTGTGGAAGTTGCTTTTGGCTTTGTGTGTGCATTTTGTGCCACGTGTTTGGTAATCAATGACCCTTCTGGTCCACCACGGCTCCGCAATAGGATTTATTTTAACAGTTTGCTTGTTTAATGAGCTATAATTTCTGCAAGAATATCTGTTCTTTCGTGCGCTTTCTACAAAGCAGCACAGCCGTTTGATTCGGAATGCACCACGTGCTCTAGTTCGGCCGTTTGCAAGCAGCAGACGCAGTTAGTTTTTTGAATAATTACCGAGCAACCCCGTGCATTGGTTAAATCTCTGTGCAGAATAGTGCATGCGTAGAATCGTAATGCGAATCTCACTGAGATATTTTTATGGTATGAATGCAAAGGAGATGATAGTATCATTGTCTCCCACCCCCGTTTTCTGTGTTTCTTCTTGCTGTAGTTAAATTGTGCTCTGTTACATTCTCACGTAATTCTTACTTAAATATTTCTAGTCAGGCACCAGTTGTGTGTATTTAGGATATGCAACCAAATACTTAGATACAATAAATAATCTACGTGAAAGATAAATTCTCTGGTGTTGATCTCACCCACTTACTCCGATTTCCAATCCTGAATTAATCAAGTTGCTTCATGCACGACATGGACTGCTATTTATCTGGCTAATTAAAGAAATTTACATACTTGTAATTAAATTATTAAAGTAATTAAACTAATAATTTCCAGCTCCATTTTTTCTAAATGGTTAGGAAGGGCTTGGGCTGGTGGTGACCCTGATTGTCTGAATTTTATCATTATTTGTGTGAGAGAAGCAGCTAGAAACGCGAGATAACTTATATGGCTCGATGAGAAACGTCGTAAAGATAGTGATACGTTAAACTATACTTGTGCAATAAGTAAAAGTTTATCCATTGTAGTCCTGCCTGCAGTTGCCACTTCTAAAGCCCGTAATGTATCAGAGTCGCTGCAGACGACACTGAGCCGACAGCCCCGGCTGCAGGGAGCCACGCAGCTGACGGCAGACTGCGGCCGGCCAGTACCCGCCACGCCTACGTCATCGCGTGCGTCTCTCCGAATCACGCGATCCTATTTCTCGCCCCCACCCACGCCACCCCCTTTTCCGTTATATTCGTCCGACTTCCGCAGCGGCCGCCGGCCTCCCCATCGCTACGAGCAGATAACCTTATCTCCGAGGAAACGCCTGGGGATTTATCACTGCTAATTGGACGCGTCATAAATACACCGTTAACTGGGCTGCGCTCGCTTACAGCGGCCGGGATTTATAATTCGTAATTTGCGGTTCCGAAATTACGCGGCGCGGCCATCCGTTTTCATTAGGCGGTCCGCGCGGCGACGGCGGCTGCCCGACCGGCCGGCCGTCCGTTCCAGGAGTTCAGAAAAAGTTTGCCGCCCTCGTGGGCCACACAACTCGCGCCACGCTTAAGCCGTTCTCTCGCGGGACTCAGAACTGCACGTGGACGAGGATCGAGGCCAGCGAGTAAGAAAGGCCGCGGCGTGTACGTCACATCACTTAACGCTGCTGGTGTTACGAGAGCCAGTAATCGTCTCCGGCTGGGAGCCAGTAACTACACTACTGGCCATTAAAATTACTACACCACGAAGATGATGTGCTACAGACACGAAATTTAACCGACAGGAAGAAGATGCTGTGACATGCAAATCATTAACTTTTCAGAGCATTCACACAAGGTTGGCGCCGGTGGCGACACCTACAACGTGCTGTCATGAGCAAAGTTTCCAACCGATTTCTCATACACAAACAGCAGTTGACCGGCGTTGCCTCGTGAAACGTTGTTGTGATGCTTCGTGTAAGGAGGAGAAATGCGTACCATCACGTTTCCGACTTTGATAAAGGTCGGATTGTAGCCTATCGCGGTTGCGGTTTATCGTATCGCCACACTGCTGCTCGCGTTGGTCGAGATCCAGTGACTGTTAGCAGAATATGGAATCGATGCGTTCAGGAGGGTAATACGGAACGCCGTGCTGGATCCCAACGGCCTCGTATTACTAGCAGTCGAGATGACAGGCATCTTATGTGCATGGCTGTAACGGATCGTGCAGCCACGTCTCGACCCCTGAGTCAACAGATGGGGACGTTTGCAAGACAACAACCACCTACACGAACAGTTCGACGACGTTTGCAGCAGCATGGACTATCAGCTCGGAGACCGTGGCTGCGGTTAACCTTGACGCTGCATCACAGACAGGAACGCCTGCGATGGTGTACTCAACGGCGAACCTGGGTGCACGAATGGCAAAACGTCATTTTTTCGGATGAATCCAGCTTCTGTTTACAGCATCACGATGGTCGCATCCGTGTTTGGCGACATCGCGGTGAACGCACATTGGTAGCGTGTATTCGTCATCGCCATACTGGCGTATCACCCGGCGTGATGGTATGGGGTGCCATTGGTTACACATGTCGGTCACCTCTTGTTCGCATTGACGGCACTTTGAACAGTGGTCGTTATATTTCTGATGTGTTACGACCCGTGGCTCTACCCTTCATTCGATCTCTGCGAAACCCTATATTTCAGCAGGATAATGCACGACCGCATGTTGCAGGTCCTGTACGGGCCTTTCTGGATGCAGAAAATGTTCGACTGCTGCCCTGGCCAGCACATTCTCCAAATGTCTCACCAACTGAAAACGTCTGGTCAATTGTGACCGAGCAACTGGCTCGTCACAATAAGCCAGTCACTACTCTTGATGAGTGTGGTATCGTGTTGAAGCTGGATGAGCAGCTGTACCTGTACACGCCATCCAAGCTCTGTTTGACTCAATGTCCAGGCGTATCAAGGCCGTTATTACGGCCAGAGGTGGTTGTCCTGGGTACTGATTTCTCAGTATCTATGCACCCAAATTGCGTGAAAATGTAATCAGATGTCAGTTCTAGTGTAGTATATTTGTCCAATGAATACCCGTTTATCATCTGCATTTCTTCTTGGTGTAGCAATTTTAATGGCCAGTAGTGTATTTCAGACTACTTTAAAAAGCCTTAACTGCACGTTTAAATGCATGCAGAGTCCCAGTAGCACAAGACAAAATTAGAACGTTCAGCCGGCACCATTTCATTGACGTATTGATTTCCCCGTTGCTCTGCGCGCTGACGAGCGCTCCCGAAGTATGGCGGACAAGCCGATTAGTTTGACTTCACAGGTTCGTTGTGGAGCCCATATTTCTCGTCGGCCCCGGACAAGGATCTAGTGACGGAGAGAGTAGAATTCCACCTTCCACTAGGCTGCGGAGCGTTATTTTGCCTGTCAGGTTTTTGCCACGTCCAGAGGAACGTGGTTAGGGACATCCAATAGCAGTTTTCCTTGTTACAGCTTGTAGTTCCAATTGCTCATTAATAACTGGGATATAATCTGGTTTGATAAATCGATCTTCTTGGAGAAGAGATCGTTTAAATAATTAGTTTAGCGGTGCTGCACCGCCATGTTAAACCCTGTGTTAGCATCTGTGGATAGTTAAGATTTCAAGATTTTTGGTTTCAGTCTAGCTTTTCCCTACTGCACCAATTTTGCTACAAATTCTGCTTTTTATGAGTAACGTTGACCTCAGATTGTATTGTATACTTTACATCAACATATAAATTAGATTCATCAAAAGTGATCCATTTAACTGATTTCTCTCAGCTTCATGACTCTGAACAGGCGACCCTTCATTATTGAAAATCTTATAAGTATGTTCAGTCACAATGGCATATTTTAATCCGTGCCAGCGATCCCTTGCAATACAGGTGCCCGTCACTTCGATCAATTTGAGGACTTTTCTCCGGAAAGATCTGCATGAATGAATGGCTTTTTGAAGGCTTGAAATCGCTGGGTAAGTGTTATATTTTTTTCTTTTTGCTCAGTTCGTGAGGGTGGCATGCAGATTGAACGACAGCTGCCGAACCCCACAACGTCTCATAGCAAAACAAAGCTGATATAAAAAGAGATACATTTATAGCAAAACAAAACTGATATAGGCGCACGGGGTAGCCGCGCAGTCTTACGCGCCTTGTCAGTGTCCGTGCGGCTCCCCACGTCGGAGGTTCGAGTCCTCCTTCGGGCATAGGTGTGTGTGTTGTCCATAGTGTAAGTTACTTTAACTTAGATTAGGTAATGTATAGGCTTAGGGACTGATGACCTTAGTAGCTTGGTCCCATAAGACCTTACCACAAATTACCAAAATGTAAAGAGGTACATCAAGAAGAAGAAAACGTTTCAGTCTATACAAGGAGGCCATCGAAATCCGGCTGCAAAAGACGCTAATCAATAAATAGGACGGACTTCAACGTAGCCAAGCGCGGAAACAAGCACTGTAGGTGGTACAAACGCAGCGGACGCACAACGCTGAGCTCGACGAAGGCAGATCGCAGTCTGGTCTTCCACTCGATTCCCGAGAACCAAACCCACCACCGCGGCCGGCATACAGTGCTGCCCACACACGGCCGGCAGTCGCGGCAACAGAGGGCAACTACGAACAAATGCACTGATCAGCCAGAACAATACGACCACTAACCCGTCCAGGCAATAGTGGCGTCACCTGCCGACGAACGACTGCTAGTCAGACTCATACACGGTGCATGTAGTATTAGTCAGCGTGCTGTCCGTGTGTAGAATGGGGAAGGCGCGTGATCTATCTGAGTTTTATCGAGGTAAGATTGCGATGGCTCGGAGGCTCAGCACGAGCATTTCATAAACTGTACGATTTGTCGCGTGTTCGAGGAGTGCTGTGGTGAGTATCTTCAACACGTGGAGAAAGCAAGGTGAAACCACGTCCAGTCGCCGTGCGGTTGGCAACCACCTCCCATTACACATGTCTGACGTCGTAGGCTGAGCAAACTGGTAAAACAGGACTGGCAGCGAACTGTGGCGGAATTAATATCAGGCTTTAATGTTAGGCAAGGTACAAGTGTGTCTGAACACCCAGTGCACCAAATACTCCTAATGATGGACCTCCACAGCCGACGACCCATGCATGGGCCAACGTTAACACCACGACATCGGGTTAACACCACGACATCGGGTTAACACTACGACATCGGCAACTACGTACGAAATGGGCAAGTGACCATCGGCACTGGACGTTGGCGCAGTGATATAGCGTTGCATGATCTCATGTCCCCGATGCCAACTTTATCGCGTCTGTGGCAGGCTTCGAATCCGTCTGCTTCCAGGGGAACAGCTCCTTGACGCCTGTGCTGCAGGGTGGAAAAAAGTTGGCGGCGGCTCCATTGTGCTCTGGGGAACACTCACTAGGGCATTCATGGGTCCATTAGAGCTCGTGCAAGACACCATGACGGCCAAGGAGTATCGTACACTGGTTGCAGCCTGCGTACACCCCTTCATGACGAACATGTTTCCCGATGGCAGTCGCATTTTTCAGTAAGATTATGCGCCATGTCAAAAGGCCAGGATTGTGATGGAATGGTTCGAGGAACACAGTGGCGAGTTCCAATTGATGTGCTGGCCCCCTAACTAGCCAGATCTGAACCCGATTAAGCACATCTGGGATGTGATTGAACGTGATGTCAGACATCATACCCCCCCCCCCCCACTCCCCCTAATTTACGGGCATTAGATGACTTGGGTGTGCAGATGTGATGTCAGCTCCCTCCATCGACCTACCAAGACCTCATTGCTTCCACGCCACGACTCGTCGCCGCTGTTATCCGTGCCAATGGTCGACATCCTGGCTATTAGCTAGGTGGTCATAGTGCTCTGGCCGATCAGTGTATCACCCCCTCCAGCTCAGGACATCAGTTAGGAGGAGTAACCCGGGTATGATGGAACGTTGCGAGGTAGAAAATTCTTTCTGTAGTGACTAATCAAACCAGCCATATGCGCGAAAGACTTTTGCGGCATGATTTGATTAAATTTCAAACCGAATAAGTCATATTGACAATGTCATAAGGCTAAAAAGTCGTGTTACTGTTAAAGACCACATTTTTTTATTACATATTTAAGAAAGTAACTGTTCACGTTTTAGTTGTTATACAAGCATATTATACAAAATGAAAAGGAATAAATCATTTCAAGGCTTTGTGACTATTTAAAATTCGGGAATTAACAAAATGTTAGTACGTTAAAAATGCACATATAATTTGTTATTGCCTGTTCTGTCGCTGAAGTGACTCATGACATTCTAGTTTCTGTTGTGTTTGTTTATTTGTTATAGAGAGATATAAACCATTTCAGGGCCTCTACAACAAAAACCCTAAAGGATCCAGAAGGCGAGGGGGATCCGAAATGAAACAGCACACTTTAAGAGGGTATCTAATATTATTGCAATGATTACAGAACAGTCAAATTTACAAAGAACTTGGCAGTGCAACTCGATATATCAGTATGACGTTGCTCCCCATCTAGCATGGATACATTGAAAGGGTACAGTGTAAGTAGGCTGTTTAGGTTTTTTAAATTGGTAACGCCACGTAGCGCTCTGTATGAAAATCACTGGCTGTGCTGTGAGCAGTCTGTGGCTGGTTTGCATTGTTGTTGGCCATTGTAGTGTTGGGCAGTTGGCTGTTAACAGTGCGTAGCGTTGCGCAGTTGGAGGTGAGCCGCCAGCAGTGGTGGATGTGGGGAGTGAGGTGGAGGAGTTGTGAGAGCGGATGATCTGGACAGAGACAGTAAATTTGTAAGACTGGATGTCATGAACTGATATATATATATATATATATATATATATATATATATATATATATATATAATATGACTTTTGAACAATATTAAGGTAAATACATTGTTTTTTCTCTATAAAAATCTTTCATTTGCTAACTATGCCTATCAGTAGTTAGTGCCTTCAATAGCTTGAATCTTTTATTTAGCTGGCAGTAGTGGCGCTCGCTTATTGCAGTAGCTTGAGTAACGAAGATTTTTGTGAGGTGAGTGATTTGTGAAAGGTATAGTTCAATGTTAGTCAGGGCCATTCTTTTGTAGGGATTATTGAAAGTCAGATTCCGTTGCGCTAAAAATATTGTGTGTCAGTTTAAGCACAGTCATGTACAATTTTTCTAAGGGGACATTTCAACAGTACCACCCGACATTGAAAACAGGTACAACATTCTTCGTTATTCTTGTCAGAACAACAGATTTTTTGTAATAATAACTCAATTTCACTTAATACACCGAAGCCGGATACCAGTGTACGAAAGAATGACAATTTATTTATTTAATTGATCACATGTGCACTCCCACAAAATAGATCCCTACATCCAATTTGGTGAGATCTGCGGAATGAGTAAATGTATGGTCATCTGCTAACCATAGATAGTGAATGTGCAATATGTGGTCATCTTTGAGACGGTCCTTTGGTCACCTTTGGTGGAACCAGAGAGATGAAATTTACCTGAGCTTTGAGCGCCTGAAATGTGGCTGACCAATATGGTAGCAAGGTACTCCTCCACCTTGACAGAGGTGCGAGCTGACCTGAAGAACGGCCATGTTTCAGCACTCTGGTGCTGGATCTTGTGTTGGTAAGATCTGTCTTAGGTGTGCTCCGTAAAGACAAAAGAATGGAGAGAATGGTATGCATGTGGAATGCTTAAGAGTAGTTAATTTCTCTATTTCAGGAACTTTTGTGGGGAGAATTAAATGTTAGGCAGGTAATATTAATGGGATCATAGTAATCTTCGGAAGTGACCAACGCTCACAATGAAACCACGTGTAGCAATAAGTTGAAATACTTCCGAGTGCAAAAGTTAAGCTGAATTACTAGCGTGTGTACTATAAGTTGGAAATATTTAAGAAATGGCGTGTGCAGGACTTGAAGTTAGAGACGAGTACTTCCACGTGGTGAGTACTGTGTGTGTCTCAATCTGTGTATGAGACAAAGGATAAAGGGAAGTACTCGTCCATGGTATCAGTTGAGGACTCGCGTATGTGACGAATATGCTCTTAATATTACTTTGCGTGTTATGTTTCCGTGTGACGCTTGATTCAAGCTATAATACTCTGCTTCGAATGCTGCCTCGGGCATGGATGTGTGTGATGTCCTTAGGTTGGTTAGGTTTAAGTAGTTCTAAGTTCTAGGGGACTGATGACCACAGATGTTAAGTCCCATAGTGCGCAGAGCGATTTAATTTTTTTTCTAATACTCTGAGAGAGAAGCAAGGTGAGTCAGCCGTCTATCCAGCAACGCCACTTGGCTTGCACTGCGCAGGAAGACGTGCACATATCCTCCAGAGTTCGTAGTAGGAAAGAAAAGTTACGAAGTGGGGCAGTGTCGTGTGAAACAGGGATGAATACTAATTGAAGTGGGAAAGCTGAAAGTGATGTGATTATAACGTTGTGACTATTCCTTGTGTTGTATTCCATGTTGCCAGTGTGGTGTATTTCATGTAATTTAAGTATGTGTGGTTTGCATGGGAGAGTAGCAAGATAGGTTCAGAGGCAGTGGGTTATTCATGTTCCTTTTTGTACCGCTCGGTCTGGAGGAAATTTTCGTGATGATGGGTGTGCGAGTCGAAGTGTGAGATATAGCGAAATATCCACCATCCTATCCAGAAAGTGCACTGTAGTGTTAGATAATTACGAGACCATAAGATAGAGAATCACCAATGTAAAGCCATGCCCACTGGGCGGAGTTTCTCATGTGTAATTGTTGTAGAAAATGTAATGGTGTGTTTAGGTTATAGAATTTATCGGAATAAAAAAGATAGTGAAAAGAAAAAGATTAGTGGCCTTGTCATGATATCCAGAATTTATAATGTGTGCGCCATTCACATTCAGTGCGATGGCCACGTGTTGATCAAAGCTGTTGAGTAAGAAAGAAAATATGGTATTGCCAGTGCGTAGTGAACAATCAGAGTTGTGTAAATTACTAATAGTCAGAAGTGCGTTATCCGTTTCCGTTGCGTAATATTCAAACGTTGGATTAATTTCTAGCTTAATTGTGAGTACTGGAGCTCATAATCAGTCATTGATGTTTTGCGATAAATAAGAATAAATCCACTCGCTTGGCAGACCACTCACCTTGCAGGTCTGACTGCTTGATGCCACAGTATGAGCAAGGCATGTGGATGCCTCTCAACATCTACGTCACAGAAACATCTTAGATAATTTTGAGTACTTAAATGAATAATATTCCTTCATTCGGTCCATGTTTCTAAGGAAATTCCGTCTGCATGCATACTTATTAATTGTAAGGGCAATGCGCTGGGTATTATGCCCTATAGGAACCTTGACAGTATATGGAAACATGTAGAAATTAATTGTAACAGTAATTTGGACATAAGTGATGTAAGGTGGCAGATTGAATGAATGCCAATTTTGCACCTTAAATGAGATTTTATACGTCATAACAAGCAGATGAATATGTCACCCGACACACTTCAGTGATAATGAGCAGATTTGCCTACCAAAATGTACAGTATGTAATGCAGAGGGATGACACATGATCGGCCGATATTAACACACCGAACCCAAATCCTACATGTCAGTGAGCAAAAGGTGAAAAAAGCTGCTGGAAAAACATTTTAGTTTGGGGGCAGACGCGAATACAACAGAATGCTTCTAAAAGGGTTTGTTGACCTGTGGCGAGAGGGACAACGAATGCGACAGGCGATACATTGATGGGAGCAGGTAGCGGTGTAGCGCCGCTTGCTATGGAGAAATTCTTTAGTAAACTGCGTTGGGGAATTTCCAGATGGATACAAACAGACCAGCGATGCAGTTGATCACGTGAAATGCTCGTGGTACATTCCTGATGTACGTGTATAACTTTCAGGTTTTAGGAGTGGGCACAAAGTGTCCGATTGGCTGAAATAAACTAGGAAGGAGTAGAAAGGGGAGATATTTCGATGCAGTTTAAAGGTAGCCACTTTGCGATTGGCAGAGGTACTTTCCACGAGATGAAAGGAATGCTCCCATTGGACTGAAAAAGCCGTGACATGAAGCACGAAAGGACACAGTTGGGGGACAGTTTGCTACGAAAGACACAATACCGAAAACTTTGCGGACTCTCGTCTGAACCAGTTCTAGAACAGGCTGCATCACGCTCTGTACGTCGCCAAAAGATGAATTTTGTGTGAA
Source organism: Schistocerca piceifrons (assembly GCF_021461385.2). NCBI lineage: Eukaryota > Metazoa > Arthropoda > Insecta > Orthoptera > Acrididae > Schistocerca > Schistocerca piceifrons. The sequence goes on along the minus strand of NC_060142.1, from coordinate 594,485,043 downwards.
CAAGGCGTTCACTTTGGGTGACATACAGCTAGAAATTATCTGAAGAGTAGTTGAGCTCCAATAGCGGAGAAACGAAAAAGCCTATAGTTAATTGTTCTTGCGAGAACTGTGAGGGCATTGAAGCATACACGCTGCACAATCTATGCACCTGTACATCAACATATTTTGCAGACTAGGGATGAGTGCACGTTTTCTCACCTAACGTGACAGATAGGACAGTTTCAGCTGATAAAATCAGTAAAGATTTTGATAGCTTTTTATAGGATTTTCAGAGGGCGAGAGGAGCCATGCAGCTGACAGCACATTGCAGCTAAAACATAAATGCCGCTGGCAGAGGCGTGAACTTGTTGGTTCACCAGCTTGCGTCCACTGTGAGCTCGAACAACCTTGGTCCGCAGCTCGTGGTCGTGCGGTAGCGCTCTCGCTTCGGGTACCCGGGTTCGATTCCCGGCGGGGTCAGGGATTTTCTCTGCCTCGTGATGACTGGGTGTTGTGTGATGTCCTTAGGTTAGTTAGGTTTAAGTAGTTCTAAATTCTAGGGGACTGATGACCATAGATGTTAAATCCCATAGTGCTCAGAGCCATTTGAACCACTTTTTCGAACAACCTTGAGTAATCTGTTGCTCATCTTGTCACAAAAACTAACCATCCTCCAAAGACTTGATTTTCATCCTAAATAGTACCGAACTTGGAACTGGAACTGGGTGATCGGTCGTAATATTGGCCAATTTCACGGTGTATAAGTAAGAAAAATCTTGTAGAGAACCTTTGACTTAAGTTTGATATTTTTGTGTTCAGTGTCATTTCTGCTGAACACGACGTAATGCGTTATCTTCACAACTGTCCTGACATTGTCATGTCACAGTCTATGTAAATTTGTGTACTTCTTTGACAGTAATTCTGAAACCAAACAAAGTGTGTACAGCTAAACACCGATGTCCTCTGTCACAGAATGAGGGTCCACTCGTAACCCTAATCATTTATTCTAGTGACACTAACGCACTCACAGGATGTTTGTGCTGATGTCTGACAAACGTGAAAAGGAGTGGAGTGTCAGAAAATGGCGATCCTGCCAGGGTGGCAATTGGCCTGCCAGGATGGCAGCTGGTCTGCCAGGAAGGCAATTAGTCAAATTAGAAAGAGTAATTAAAACTTGGTGTTAAGAAAAAAATTTCAAATACAAAAAGTGAGAAGGTATTTAATGTATGTGTCTGCATAGTTGTCAGAGTACTGTAAATGTGCGATCCACAGAGTTGAAAAGGTTGTATTAACGAGTCAAGAAAAATTTTTGTGTTTTGAGTAAAAGTATTTTGTGCATGACCTTTCGGGCGCGCGAAGTTGTTGAGTTGGTTTGAGTACCCACAAACTGTTAACGGCATTGATAATTATGTGTTAAAGGCATAAGAGACTTTCTATGATATTTTGGAGACGTGTCAGGTCATATAACTTCATGCTGACTAGAGCTCAGGCTCGCGCAAATCGTGAAAGACAGAGATTAGTTGGACGGTGTGAGATGGTGGAAACTGAAGAGCGTGATAGGATAGAAATTGATGTACAACAAAATGCAGCGAATGCAAGTCACGAAACCGAACGAAGTGAAAATGCAAAGGGAATTGTGGCAGTTTCGCTATCGGTATCTCAGGTTGCGATCGCACAAAAGCGAACAGATGACGGATCTAGTGGTTCAGAAGCGAAATCAGAGGACGTGCAACGTCAGTACGTTGAACCATATGTTGTAATTCTGAATCAAACGGGGCAGTTTCCTACGGAAAGGAGTTGTGTAAGTACGTCAGCACTATGCACAGAAGTCGGTGAGAAGACGTATGAAAGACGCGAAGGCAAAATTTACACCAAATGGTGACAGATGACGATCGCGAAGAGTCTGATAGTGTTGAAGCAACTCACTATTGTTGTAAAGCAAACAAGCGAAACGATGACAGCAGACTTAAAAACAGAAACAAGTGCAAGGTTAGCAGACTTAAAAACAGAAAAATGCAAGGTTAGCAGACTTAAAAATAGAAACAAATGCTGCTTTAAATGGTCTCACATTTGAAACCAATACTGGATTCGAAAAAGTTGGCAACATTAGCAAAGGTTGCGAACGGAAGTTAATGAACAGTTTCTTGAAATTCGGAAAGAGGCGAGAGACTCGCGAGAACTAATTGAATCGCTTGTGGCCGGTCATAAAAAGATGCGTACTGACATTGACCAGGTGCAGGATGCAGTGTCTAATATCAACCAAGGAGTTGATAACTTAGCACGTAAAGCGTCTGGTAAGGTGCAACAAATCGTGGAAGAAATCAATGTCAGAAAACGTGTCACGCGAGCCGCGTAAAAAAGATTCGATACATGCATTGTAAACATCGTCTCGAAAAACAAGCAGCAGTATGAACAGCTTCGTACAGAACTGAATCAGTGTATTGAGAACCGTACAGAAAGCGGTAGTGAGGCAACGGAATCGGTAGTATCATCTGACATAATGGTGGAACAAAATCCAGAGGTAACCAAGTCCGTTATGTAATCTTCCGTGTAAGTTGCCGAAACACAAAAAAGTCATGTGATTCCACTTGTATGTCCACAAGATGTTGCGTCAGTATTTTCCGATCCGAAACAGAAGCAAGTGGTAGAGGTGCAGTTGAGACAGGTGAGCGAAGCAGGTAATGTGCGTTCACAGCAGACAATGATGCGAGAAGCGTCAACAGAGCGTATACTAGCAGAGCGGCAGCCGACCCTCCGAACGTACGCGAATGACGCGGTAACAGAGCAGTTTACTGCGCCACACGTACCAAATTCTCAATTTACGAGTTACAGTAAACAGGCCATATACCGCAGGTCAATATGAAGCAAGTACAAAGACAAAACACTGATCCAGTAACGGGAAACTTAAACATATCTTCCATTCCGATACACGAGGAACGATACGTCTTAGATTATTGCACACCACTGCGTAGATGTGCTGCTAGATGGGACTCAAATATGTCGTCTCAGGATCCAAATGTGGTAGCACGAATAAAGGGAAAAATGACGCACTTGAAGGGAACGGAAAATGTTGCGAAAACACAAACGCCATATGCTGCAATAGGAAAATTTAACAATGATCATTTTTTGACAGCCAGAAAATTCCGACATTACAAAGAAAACGGGAACGGCTTACACCCCAGCATGTTTATACATCAATTCCAGATCGGTTTACCAGAAAATTGTCCACTTAGCCATAAAGGTGATTTCATTTGTGGTCATACGGAAGGCGCAATAGCCGGCCAGTGTGACCGTGCGGTTCTAGGCGCTTCAGTCTGGAACCGCACGACCTCTACGGTTGCAGGTTCGAATCCTGCCTTGGGCATGGATGTGTGTGATGTCCTTAGGTTAGTTAGCTTTAAGTAGTTCTAATTTCTAGGGGACTGATGACCTCAGATGTCAAGTCCCAAAGTGCTCAGAGCCATTTGAACCATTTGAAGGCGCAATAGCGGAAAACACGCAGAGAGTCGCTGCAAACTGTCAGTCGTATGAACAATTTAAGTCGTCTTTCTTGGAGCGATACTGCTCCGCGGAAATCCAGAATAGGATAAAATATGAATTGTTATTGAAAATTCGGGAGAAAAGAAGCCAGTTAGATTTTTTGAAGAAATGACGAAAAAGAATCAGTGTTTAGGCAGTCCGTGCAGTGATTGGGAACTGATACATATGTGCACAATGAAGTTACCATTGCGTTATCAGCAATCGTTGGTTGGCGGAGCTGTAAGTAATATACAGGCATTTAAAGGGACGTTAAGAGAACTTGAATTCATCTTCAGTGAAGATGACACGAAGAAACAACGTGCAGTGAGAGAAACCAATGGAGGGGGGAATAATAGCACCTTTTGGGTTTTAATAATGCTTACAATGGCAATAGTAATGTTGGGAAAGGTAATCGTTTTGGGAAGAATAGTAATCGCCCACGGGATAATAATACCTACGGTTTTGGCAACTCACAGAGATCAAACAATAACTATGGTTTTGGTGAGCTGCGGAATTACAATAATGGCTTTGGTTCCAGAAACTATGGTGGTAACTATAATTCGTGATGTGATCACCATGCAAACGAAGCAGGAAGGTTTACAGGTTTACCACCACAAAACCCAAATTATTCGAGCAGAACTACAATGCCCAGAATGCAGGAAGTTTGGGAGAATCAGACTTCAGTAGGACAACACACGCGAGATGAATCGGTACAGGAAGTCGAGTTGAGGGCAGCAAACCCTGGCCGCGCGGGATTAGCCGAGCGGTCAAAGGTGCTGCAAAAATATGGTTCAAATGGCTCTGAGCACTATGGGACTTAACATCTCAGGTCATCAGTCCCCTAGAACTTAGAACTACTTAAACCTATGTAACCTAAGGACATCGCACACATCCATGCCCGAGGCAGGATTCGAACCTGCGACCGTAGCGGTTGCGCGGATTCAAGACTGAAGCGCCTAGAACCGCTCAGCCACCATCTGCCGGGCTAAGGCGCTGCAGTCATGGGCTGTGCGGCTGGTCCCGGCGGAGGTTCGAGTCCTCCATCTTGCATAGGTATGTGTGTTTGTCCTTAGGATAATTTAGGTTAAGTAGTGTGTAAGCTTAGGGACTGATGACCTTAGCAGTTAAGTCTCATAAGACTTCACACACATTTGAACATTTGAGCAAACCCTGGTAAGAAACAGAATTGACGAGATGAGCGGTACGAAGACCAGTCACAAGAAATTCAGTCGCCAAATGAAGTTGGTTTTGTAATTAAATACGTAAATATACTTAGCTTTGATGAACAAGATTCTGAAGTGGGTTTAGGAGGTGATCAGATACAAATACCAACGTGCTGGGAGACAATTGACTGGGAATCGTCCGATGATGAAGAACAAGGGTTGTCAACAGTTAATGTACGTAGCTGTACAAAACCTGATGATGACCAGATTCTGGAGGATGTAGTTCATTTATACGAAACCGAGAGAGAAATGATATGCCAAGAGGATAATGCACCACTGGTAACACCAGTATTGATACCCAACTCAGCTGCTGTATATAGGACAAGGACTTATCCGGAAAATAATTAAATTCCCACCAGTGCCCAGAGTACAACATGAACATCTGGTAAAATTGGAACTGAGCAATTTGAAGGTTGCGGCGTTAAATAGAGAAAACCGAGCAGACAAAACGGCAACCTCACCACTAATTTGACTAGGAAAAAAGGCACTTGTGAAAACAGACCATCTCTCTTGCAAGAAAAAACATCAAAGTTAGAAATTCTTTTCGGTATATAAAGGCCCCATGGAAGTAAATAAAGTGGTTCATGATAATGCAGTCGAAATGATTAACCCAAAAACAGGAAAATCATTGGGCTTGCACCATATGAGTCACTTGAAAATGTATAAAGGGTAAAACAATAAATATTAACTCCACAAGAAAAATTGGATGTATCAAATATCCAGATTCTATTAAGAGCAAAATATAGGAGTCAAAGACTAGAGAAGCTAAGAAAATGCATACAAATAAAAAAATTTATATTGTGCTTATCTCAGTAAAATAAATTGGCTAACTTTCTCAGTGTATCAAAAGGATACTTGTGAAAGAAGAACAATAAACTAAGAACTGAAGCAACTCTTCTGCAAACGACATGTATAATGGTGAATGAGTAGTAAGCAAGGAGAAAGACAGGGATCAGCATGTGGATAGTTTGACGAAATAGTAGTAGGTTCTCTCTTAAAATTTAGTGTGAAGTAGAAAGAAGTTGATTTTTGTGGATGAAAGGAAGCCAAGAAATTAGGTGTACAAAGACTTAGGTAAGAAGGAAGTATTCATTTGTGGTTTGTTCTGTCGTGGACAGAGAACATTTAGTTGAGGAAATATTTTGGGGGAAAATAAGAAGTATTTATGATTTGTGGAAGTTACCACAAGTTGATATTAAAAGGAGATGTGAGGGAAATAGATATAAAAGATTGTTAGGAAATAAGAATTAAGAGAGAGAATTGAATTATTAACGAAAGCGAGAAACATTTTATTTTTTGGAAGGATGTAGACAGAGGGATGTGAGTTTAACACAGGGATGATTTTAATAAGGAAGAATATTATAGGGGGAGAAAGAAAAATAGAAGTTTACTGTTTAGAAGAAGGAGGTAAGGATAACTCCAACTAAGAAAAGTACAAGCTCTAAAATCATGGGTTTGGACAGGGGAGAAACTTTTGAAAAGGGAACAAAAAAAAGGGAGATAAATTGTATTTTGAAGTTCTGTTACAGTTTATGCAGAAATTTGCAGAAAATTGCAGAGAAAAAGACGCGGGAGTCGGAGTCAAGGTGCGGAGTCTTCATAAGAGTTAAAGAACTACAGAGTTAAAGAAAAAAACAGGCCTACTAATACACCAACCTTCATCACCATCAATTTGCCTCTTATTACCATAGTGATGAAGATGAGGAAACCACTACCTTTATACTAATAGAAAAAAGGGGGAAAAATGTTCATATAGAATGGGAATAAAAGCTGTAAAGTTATCAAGAGTACAATAAGCAGAATCTTATGTATAGTTTAAATACGAAGTTTTGTAAAGTCTCATAGTAGTTTCTAATGTATCTTAAGGGAGAAAGAGTTGTGATAAGATAGGTAGTAATATCATGTAAATTAGAGAAATTTGAGGATGTACGAAAGACAAAAGTGTGCACAATGTTGTATAATGCATGACGTCATCAAGAACGATGCATCATCATTGCAGTCAGATCGGAAGCAGAACTGAGCTCCAGCAGTTAGGCATGAGAGGGAGGAACACTGAGGGTAGGTGCCTGGTACGTCAGCTTTCGAGATGACGAAAGGAAATGCTTGGTGGAAGCAACAGTCCAAGAGGATAACGCCTCTGGGGAAAAGTATGGGGATCTACGACGAATCCTGGATACACTCAACATGTACCATGGCGCGATCTTTATTCCTGTGAAAGTCACATGTGATCCTCAGAACAACAATTTTGCTACAGTGCTGGATCCTTATCACTCCTGTCGCAAACTGTTTATAGCAGCATAAGGAGATATGATGGATGTCCACCAAACTGGAATAGAGGCGGAAATGTTACATAAAGGACAAACGAAGGTTTGAATTCACCGGGAAAATAAGAGGCGCTTTTCTGTAACCCAAGATACAGAATGGTTGAAACTATCGTCATACCATACGGAATCCAGTGACTGCGAGACATTCCCTGGACACTCAAGGGAGTAAGCAAGAGAACGATCGAAGGCTGTCCAGTCTATCCTGATGAACATCCTGATACAATGAAGGATACACAACGATTTGAAAAAAATACCGTAAGAACGGATTATACAATAACGAGGTTAAGCAGGTCTTAAGTACCAATTACCTGTCCAGGGAAGAACGAAGGCACAAGTAAGAAGACAGCAAGATGCAACAAGAAAAGAAGATTCAACGCAGAAAATTAGGAAGAAAAGAAGGCCTGGACAGAATAAATCAAGAAAACTTTCTAAATGCCTTCCCATTCAAGACCATTATTGCATCTATCTATCAACAAAGAATCCAATTTCAACTGTTCCAATAATACAAATGTCCGATATTACTTACGGCAAATTGCGACACTTTCAAATGTCACACAGAGAGATGAGAGATGACTATTTGTATAGAAAACAGGGAACAAATTAATCAACAATGGATTGGAATAACGATTCGAGGATTGACGAAGAATGTAAGTTTCATGCTGCTAATAATAGATTTCTAATATAATTTCGCCATGGGTACATGCGGAATGGAACAACGGCAACCAAGCATTCACATACACTCAAACCTTCTGCAATCTTTCTCTCTGCCGACCGCCATTCCATGCTCAGAGCAGACACCTCGAGGCACATGAAGATGAGAATGATGACTTCAGTGAACCACGTTGAAGATATATATATATATATATATATATATATATATATATATATATATATATATATATAAAGACTGTCTGTGACAGACTAGTATCAGATTAAACTGAAAAAAATTTTTACGATCACACAGAGTTTGTTATTGCTTAAAAATATTAAATTTTTGAAGAGTTTTGTGCAAGAAACAGATTTTTGTTAACAATAATTTTAAGTTTTGATCTTGATAAATCAACAATATTTTCTTGTATGTCATATTTTTTTCTTTGGAGGCTAAGATTCTAGTAAGTAAAGTGTTTGTTAAAATATAGGTTACACAGAACAAAGGGTTTGGCTATTTGATGAAGCTGATTCAATATTTACAAGGTAATTAGTAGGATTAGAAATTTAATATTTTTGTAAAAGCCAATAATAATTTAATTCTTCCCTAAAGTTATAATGTCAAAGTTTAAGATTTTTTGGGGGGAAATAAATATGTTTGTGGATGGGATTGTGCTTATAAAGTTATGAGAAGGGTGCTCTTAGGTATAAGATAAATTAAGAAATTATTGTAAGATATGAAACTTTCTTGAATTATAATTTCCATAGAAACTACCAAAAAAACTTTTGAGGTTGAGAATGAAACATATGTATTGAAAAGGAGAGGATAATTTTACATGAAGGTTTCCTCAACTTCAATACATCTCCATCTTCACTTAACACAAATCTTGATGTAAAAAAAAATCAGTCTCAAATTTAAAAATCATGAGTGGTAAAAATTTATAGAGAATCTCTAATTTGTTTAACTTTAAAATTAAAATAGAAAAGGCTTCATATTATTTAAATAATTTATTAAATCAGAAAACTAAGGAAAACATGTAAAAATTTGAAAAAACATTGCATTAGTGCTCAGCTCAGTATAATATAGCAAATCAATTGTGGTGGAAAAATAACAAAAAAGAGATGGTAAGAAAAACTGTTTGATGCCATATTAAAATAGTTCGTTAATATAAATATATAACAATTGCTACATTCAGCAGTTGAGAACAATTTTGCACTGCCTTCAATCAATTTCTCAACCATTGATTGACCCAGCGCAAAACTGAACATGGAAGGAGGAGAATATGTTAAGTGGCAACTTGAGTGATTGCCAGTGTCGCACCTTACATGAAATTTTATATGTCATAACAAGTAGACGAATATGTCACCAGAAATACTGAGCAGATTTGCCTATCAAAATGTACAGTATGTATTGCAAAGGCATGAAACTTGATTTGATGGTATTAACACACCAAACCCAAATCCTGCATGTCAGTGAGCAAAAGGTGAGAAAAGCTGCTGGAAAAAAAAAAAAAAAAAAGTTTTAGATAGGGGGCAGACACAAGTTGTACCGTCATGTCCCAAGTACAACAGAACTCTTCTAAAACAGGTTGGTGACCCACGGTGAGACCGACAACAAATCAGCCAGGCTATACATCGAGGGGAGCAGGTAGTGGCGCAGCGCTGCCTGCTACGGAGAAATTCCTTAGAAAACTGCAGTGGGGAATTTTCAAATGGATACAAACAGACCAGGAATGCAGCTGATCACGTGAAGTGCTCGTGGTACATTCCTGATGTATGCGTGTAACTTTTAGACGTCAGGAGCGGGCACAAAATGTCCGATTGGCTGAAATAAACTCGAAAGGAGTAGAAAGGGGCGATATTTCCACGCAGTTTAGGGGTAGGCCCTTTCTGATTGGCAGAGGTACTTTCCACAAGATGAAAGGAACGCTCCTATTGGACTGAAAAAACCGTGACGTGAAGCACGAAAGGACACAGGTAGGGGACAGTTTGCTACGAAAGACACAATATCGAAAACTTCGAGGACCCTCCTCTGAATCAGCGTCAAATGTAGAACAGGGTGCATCATACTCTATACGGCGCCAAAAGAGGAATTTTGTGTGAACACTGTGTTCACTTCGGACCCGCGAGGTTAGCCGAGAACGCTAATGCGCTGCTTCCTGGACTCGGGAAGTCGCGTCGACCACTGGATCGAATCCACCCAGCGGATTAACGACGAGGACTAGTGTGTCGGCCAGCCTGGATGTGGTTTTCAGGCAGGTTTCCCGCATCCCACTATATGAATACCGGGATGGCCCCCACTTCCCACCTCAGTTACACGCCTCGCAACCACTTGAAACACATTCGCACTATTTCATGGTTTACACTAGACGCAGACAGTTGGGATACACTAATGCCGTACCCGGGGGTGTGAGGTGGTGGCATGAAGGGCATCTGGCCAGCCCTTAAAAATTAACCATGCCGAATCCGATTTAACAGTGCCGACCCTGCGTAAAAATGCAGGACAATGGCGCAAGCGAAAGAAGAAGAACTGCTTTCACATTGGCTGACATTCAGATAGAAATTATCTGAAGAGTCGTTGAGATCCGATAGCGGAGTAACGAAACAGCCACATAGTTAATTGTTCTTGCATTGAATTGTTAATTGTTCTTGCATCGAAGCTACACGCTGCACCATCTATGCACATGTGTACCGCCATATTTTGCAGACTAGGGACGAGTGCATGTTTTCTCACCTAACGAGAAACATAGGACAGTTTCAGCTGGTAAAATCAATAAAGATTTTGATTAGCTTTTTACAGGATTTTCAGAGGGCGAGAGGAGCCATGCAGCCGACAACACATCGCAGCTGAAAGGTAAATGTCGCTGGCAGTGGCGTAAACTTGTTAGTTCACCAGCTTGCGTCCACTGTGAACTCCAACAACCTTGAGTAATCTGTTGCTCATCTTGTCACAAAAACTAACCATCCTCCATAGACTTGATTGTCATCCTAAATAGTACCGAACTTGGAACTGGAACTGGGTGATCGGTCGTAATATTGGCCGATTTCACGGTGTATAAGTAAGAAAAATCTTGTAGAGAACCTTTGACTTAAATTTGATATTTTTGTGTTCAGTGTCATTTCTGCTGAACAGGACGTAATGCGTTATCTTCACAACTGTCCTGATATTTTCATGTCACAGTCTATGTAAATTCGAATTCTTCTTTGACAGTAATTCTGAAACCAAACAAGTTGTGTACAGCTAAACACCGATGAGTTCTGTCATAAAATGAGGGTCCACTCCTATCCCCAGTCATTTATTCTAGTGACACTAACGCACTCACAGGGTGTTTTTGCTAATGTCTGACAAATGTGAAAAGGAGTGGAGTGTCAGAGCGACTCAGAAACAGTATGTATTGTTTCTCCTTATTACCGATGGTATTAAAAAAATACAGCCAGCCCCCAACATTTCGATTGAGGTACCTTGTTTGCGACACTGCGCATCTGTGGCTTTCCGCTTAGGCCGAGCTTCAGTTTACGGTACGGTACGTATATACTGTATACGAGTGATGTCTGTTCTGTCAGACATGTTCGACAGAACAGATATTACTCCGTATGTATCTGCACTATGTGACCACAAGTATTCGGACATCCCCAAAAACATATGTTTTCATATTAGGTGCATTGTGCTGCCACCTATTGCCAGGCGGTCTACTCCATATGAGCGAAATTAGTACTCATTAGACATCTACATCTACATCTACGTGGTTAAAAATGGTTCAAATGGCTCTGAGCACTATGGGACTCAACTGCTGTGGTCATCAGTCCCCTAGAACTTAGAACTACTTAAACCTAACTAACCTAAGGACATCACACACACCCATGCCCGAGGCAGGATTCGAACCTGCGACCGTAGCAGCAGCGCGGCTCCGGACTGGAGCGCCTAGAACCACACGGCCACCGCGGCCGGCCATCTACGTGGTTATTCTGCAATTCACACTTAAGTGCCTGGCAGAGGATTCATCGAACCATTTTCATACTACTTCTCTACCATTCCACTCTCGAATGGCGCCTGGGAAAAAGGAACACCTAAATCTTTCCGTTTGAACTCTGTTTTCTCTTATTTTATTACGATGATCATTTCTTCCTACATAGGTGGGTGTCAACAAAATATTTTCGTATTCTGAAGAGAAAGTTGGTGACTGAAATTTCGTAAATAGATCCACATCCCACTAGGTGAATACTGTGCTGGTCCCCACGTTCCGCCTCAGTTACGTGACTCGCAGATATTTGAAAAACGTTCGCAGTATTTCATGGTTTACACTAGACACAGTAAACACAGGCAGCTGGGGTACACAAATTACATCCTGGGGGGCGGGGGGGGGGGGAGGGGTATGGGGCGGCGACAGGAAGGCCATCCGGCCACCCTTTGACAATAAAACTGCCAAATCCGTAGTATCAAGGCCGACCCTGTGTTGAAGTGGGACAAAGGCCCAAAGAAAATGATGATGCTCGAGTCAGAAGTAAAATAAAACGTTCTAGCCTTTGCCACGTGTGCCTAGCTGGGAACATCAGTTTCACTTTTGGCTTGAGCATAGTTGCTCTAAATTCTGACCATTGCTTTTTAGCATTGTAATTTTACGATTTAGCAAAACTGAAGACAACTCTTGTAGGCGTCAAAACCTAGGTCAATGTACGTACCAGTTATGTGCAACCAGTTGGCTGTATAATCCAATGTTGAAACCTCTGGCTGAATTTACGCCCCAAGTAAAACATGGCAGGGGTTCTGTGATCATTTGGGCAGACATATCGTGTTGTCCCATGGGCCCCCTCGTTCCTCTGGAAGATGAGATTCCTGCTAAGGATTATGGTACCATTCTGGCCCGTCAGGTTCATCCCATGGTACAAAGTGTGATCACCTAAGATCATGTTATGTTCCAAGAGGACAGGTCCCCTATTCACATAGCTTGCATTGTCCAGGATTGGTTTTGTGAGCACGAGGATGAATTTTCGAATCTCACCTGGCGACCACAGTCAGCAGATAGCAATATAATTCAGCATTTGTGGTCTGCTTTGGAGAGAAGAGTGCATGATCACTACCTACCTTCATCATAGTTACCTGAACTTGTCACTATTTTGCAAGAAGTAAGGTACGAAATTACCTTGAAATCCATGCAGGATGTGTATTTACCCAACCCAAGCGACTGGAACCTGTTTTGAACTCATGTTTCCCCCGTATTTTCTTGTGGACAACAGCATCGTTTCAAACAAAGTGATAGTATTGCCGGATCGCCCAATTACGACACTTCCCTGCATAGACAATAACATCTTTGGCGAACAGTCTTAGTGTGATTGCTGTCTGTAGAACGACGCATCACGTCTCCCATCATCAGCGAGAAAGTGGCTGCTGAACATTGCAAGGTAAGTGTCTGATGTAGTTGCTCGTAGTTGCCCACCGTATGGCGTTCATCATACGTCAGTGAAACTTCCTCTAGCGTGTCTGCACTACTGGCCTTTAAAATTAGTACACCACGAAGATGACGCGCTACAGACGCGAAATTTAACCGACAGGAAGAAGATGCTGTGATATGCAAATGATTAGCTTTTCAGAGCATTCACACGAGGTTGGCACCGGTGGCGGCACCTACAGAGTGCTGATATGAGGAAAGTTTCCAACCGATTTCTCATACACAAACAGCAGTTGACCGGCGTTGCCTGGTGCAGGTGAAATGTTGTTGTGATGCCTCGTGTCAGGAGGAGAAATGCGTACCATCACGTTTCCGACTTTGATAAAGGTCGGATTGTAGCCTATCGCGATTGCGGTTTATCGTATCGCCACATTGCTGCTCGCGTCGGTCGAGATCCCATGACTGTTAGCAGAATATGGAATCGGTGCGTTCAGGAGGGTAATACGGAACGCCGTGCTGGATCCCAACGGCCTCGTATCACTAGCAGTCGAGATGACAGGCATCTTATCCGCATGGCTATAACGGATAGTGCAGCTACGTCTCGATGCCTGAGTCAACAGATGGGAACGTTTGCAAGACAACAACCATCGTCACGAACAGTTCGACGACGTTTGCAGCAGCATGGACTATCAGTTCGGAGACCATGGCTGCGGTTACCCTTGACGCTGCATCACAGACAGGAGCGCCTGCGATGGTGTACTCAACGACGAACCTGGGTGCACGAATGGCAAAACGTGATTTTTTCGGATGAATCCAGGTTCTCTTTACAGCATCATGATGGTCGCACCCGTGTTTGCCACATCGCGGTGAACGCACATTGGAAGCATGTATTCTTCATCGCCGTACTTGCGTATCACCCGGCGTGATGGTATTGGTTGCCATTGGTTACACGTCTCGGTCACCTCTTGTTCGCATTGAAGGCACTTTGAACAATGGACGTTACATTTCAGATGTGTTACTACCCGTGGCTCTACCCTTCATTCGATCCCTGCGAAACCCTCCATTTCAGCAGGATAATGCACGATCGCATGTTGCACGTCCTGTACGGGCCTTTCTGGATACAGAAAATGTTCGACTGCTGCCCTGGCCAGCACATCTCCAGATCTCTCACCAATTGAAAACGTCTGGTCAATGGTGGCCGAGCAACTGGCTCGTCACAATACCCCAGTCACTACTCTTGATGAACTGTGGTATCGTGTTGAAGCTGCATGTGCAGCTGTACCCGTACACGCCATCCAAGGTCTGTTTGACTCAATGGCCAGGCGTATCAAGGCCGTTATTACGGCCAGAGGTGGTTGTTCTGGGTACTGATTTCTCAGGATCTATGCACCCAAATTGCGCAATGGCCAGTCGTCTAGTATCTTGGGAAGCCCTAGTGCTGCGGCACCACCGACCCCGCCGGCCGGCGCGTTCCCCCGCAACGCCCCCGCGACCTGTTCTGTTCCCCTGTTCCTACTGCTGCTGCTGCTGCTGCCACTGCTACCTCTACAACAATAACAGCGGTGCCCGCGGAGCCCCGTCGCTGCCGCCCTATTTGGAGAGCAGTTTTTGTGCCCGGTGCTGCGCCGCGCGGCATAAAACCCACATCAAAGGCGGCTGAGTGGCAACAGGGGCGCCACGACCTGCTAAGAAGATGCGTCAGATACGTCAGTCGCGACAGTTCAAAGGAAGGCGTCCCCCCAGGCCACCTTCTTACAACCACCAGGGGAGGCAGCGGGAGAGCGGGAAGCGGCGCTCCGCGGTCCTGTCCGTCACCGCGGCAGTCCTCTCTTCTTCCCAACGCCTAATATTTCTGATTACGAAGAAGGCTGTTCTGGAACAGGAGGCGAAAATCTGGAGAATCACACTCGTCTTTATAGGGCACTTCACATTAGACGTCGACGGACCGTCACGTCACGTCACGTCACGTCACGTCAATTCTCTCAGCCCAGCACCGAACTGCGAAAGTGAGCTGATGAGGTACAACACGTGACACAAAAAATCGGAGTACAGTAGCGGAAATGAGGGAATAACAACAATAAAGTCAACAAAGTTTATTAACGCTCAAAATAACGGATGTTCTTCATTAATTTTATGTGGTCAAGTGCTGAGGAGCGAAGCAACATTTCAAAATATCGACATTCATTTGTTATCGAAAATATACACATGCTAGCACACCAAACAATACTTATAAGGGAATAAATAGAACTTCTTCACCTTATTCATTATCATTGTCTTTCTTATATACCAAACACATAACAAACAAATTTATTTTTCTCCTTCAATAGAGCTGACTTCTTCACATAAAAAATGTTATTTAATGAAAATTGATTCATCGTCGCATGTTCTTATTTATACACAGTACAGGTGTCAGCTCTGTGCTGTTATTGTAAAACTTAAATTACTTTTCGTTTTCAGATATCTGGCTTCGCCTAGGGAAGAAGACTCAGTGGAAAAATATCCAAGTCGTCATGGAACATATTCAATTCGCAACGAAAATAAATCAGAATAATAAAATAAAGCCTGAGAACTCCATTACTATAACATGAGTAACCGCGGCTAAAATAGTTGACTTCCCCCCTACACCAATGTCACCGTTGAAACCATATTTCCGAGAAACCTTGTCGGTGACGTGACGTGACATGACGTGACGTGACGTGACGTGACGCACCGTGCCATTGAATGTCGCCATTTGAAATATATTGTGCAATGTCTTCATGCGACAGAAAGTGTGAATTGGTCTTTATTCACCATAGCAGTTACCTTTTAGGGTTCCAATTATGTAGAAAACTGCAGATTTGGAGACGACGTCCCATGGATGACTATATTACTGGATATGGACTACAACCTTGGACTGGGAAAGCACGGGAAAGGAGATTAGCCATGTACTTTTCATGGGAAGCATCCAGGTATTTTCTGAAGTGAATTAGAGAAAATCTGTACAGTCTTTAGAGCATTCGAACCGACGTCCTCCCAAATGCAAATCTAGTGCCCTGTCTCTGCATCCCATTGCTCGGTAATTATGTAGTGAACCTCCCATCTTACTGGCCCTTTTTGATAGATTGATTTAGGGCACCACACCATTGAAGATGCATCAACACTGACCAAATTTTGTTGTTCCGAGGACACATTACGTGTAGGAAAGTAGCTAATATAAAACAGTGAATAAATCACTAATGCACCAGTAATACGTATTTTCATGAAAACAGAAGCACAAAACCTTCAAAATGCTACGTTTGCTTTAATAGACCATTTATTCAGATTACCGGTTTCGGCTAATTATGTTGCCATCTTCGGATCTTATGCTCTACACTGCAAAGTGTCTCATGCGAACATTAATCGTGTCACACAATAAACAGACATTCCAAAAACGTGCATGGCTTAGTGTACCGACATCTCAAAAGTAAGACATATGGTCTGTATCAGCTTTTAAGCGAGCATGAGCATGTATATGCGGTGTATTGTGTATTATATTTTATATAACGATTGTTTTACTTTTGACATGCCGATAGATCTGCCATATATATTCTTTGAATGTCTTTTTATTATGTGACACAAATTATTGTACACATGGACGAGATCCTTTGAAGTGTACTGCTTAATATCCGAAGATAGCAACACAATATGCAGAAACTAGAAATTTTAATAAAGGCACAACATTTTGAAATTAAATGTAGCTCGCCCCCATAGTGGAATAACTTTAGTCATAAACAACGTGTATTTTCAATAAATCAAAAAAATGAACAATTTCTTAGAGCGCTTCTCCTACGTGGAAGGTTGATTGCGCCTTAATTACTCACTGTGGGAATCGAAAAGCGATTGTGCGTCAGATATATCCACTGATGATTACTAAAACTGCAGCACAATCAAGGTGAGATGCAACAAACGTCAAAGTGCCATGATGTGTACCACATACTTGGGTATGAAAAGGTTATCGTTTCAGCGCACGTGCACAACGGAGGTGGGTCTGTATGCAAGGAAACAATACATTGAGATATAACGTTTGATCATGTTGTGTGTGTCGTGATCCTCAGTCCGAAGACTTCTTTGATACACCTCTCCATGTTGCTCTACCCTGTGCAAGTCTGCTCAACTTCGGATAACTATTGCAACCTACATCCGTCTGAATCTGCTTACTGTATTCATCTCTTTGTCTCCCTCTACGATTTTAACACCCCTCCCCCCCCCCCCCACACACACACACACGACACTCCCCTCTAGTACTAAACTGGAGATCTCATTAAATCCCAGAATCTACCCTATCAACCGCCCGCTCCCTTGTGCCACAAATTTCTGTTCTTCCCAATTCTATTCAGTACCTCGTCATTAGTTAATTGAGCCACCCATCTAATCTCCAACATTCTTCCATAGCACAACATTTCAAAAGCTTCTATTCTCTTCTTAATTTTTATCGGCTATGTTTCACCTCCCTACATGGCCACACTCCATACAAATACCTTCAGAAAAGTCTTCCTAACACTTAAGTCTATATTTGATGCTAACAAATTTCTCTTCCTCAGAAACTGTTTTCCTGTCGTTGCCAGTCTACATGTTATATCCTCTCTACTTCAACTGTCATGAGTTGTTTTGTTGCCCAGATTGCAAAATTCATCCACTACCTTAAGCATCTCGTTTCCTAATCTAATTTCCTCAACATCCTTGTTTTGCTTTTGTTGATGTTCATCTTATACCCTCCTTTCAAGACACTGTCCATTCTGTTCAACTGCTCTTCCATGTCCTTTGCTGTCTCCAACAGAATTACAGTGTCATCGGCAAACCTCAAAGTTTTTATTTCTTCTACTTGCACTTTAATTCCTACTCCAAATTTTGATTTGGTTTCCTTTACTGTTTGATCAGTGTTTAGATTGAATAACAATGGGGATAGGTTACAACCTTGTCTCATTCCCTTCTCAACCACTGCTTCCCTTTCTTGCCCCTTAACTCAAAGACTTGTCTGGTTTCTGTACAAGTTGTAAACAGCCTTTCGCTCTCTGTATTTTACCCTTACTACCTTCAGAATTTCGAAGAGAGTATTCCAGTTAACATTGTCAAAAGCTTTCTCTGAGTCTACATGTGCTATAAACGTAGGTTTGCCTTTCCTTAACCTATCTTCTAAGATAAGTCGTAGGATCAGTAATGCCACGCGTGTTGAACTTCCCCGACGCTGGCTTCTAACTGTTCTTCTATTCTTCTGTAATGAATTCCTGTTAGTAATCTGTAGCCAGGACTTACTAATTTTATAGTATGGTAATATTCACACCTGTCAGCAACTACTTTCTTTGGAGTTGGCATTATTACATTCTTCTTGACATCTGAGGGCATTTCGCCTCCCTCATACATCTTGCACACCAGATGGAAGAATTTTGCCATGTCTGGCTCGCCCAGGCCTATCGATAGTTCCGACGGAATATAGGCTATTCTAAGGGCTTTGTTTCGAATTAGGTCTTTCAGTGTTGTGTCAAATGTTCAAATGGCTCTAAGCACTATGGGACTTGACAGCTGAGGTCATCAGTGCCCTAAACTTAGAACTACTTAAACCTAACTAACCCAAGGACATCACACATACATGCCCGGGGCAGGATTCGAACCTGCGACCGTAGCAGCAGCGTGGATCCTGACTGAAGCGCCCAGAACCGCTCGATCACAGCGGCCAGCTAGTGTTCTGTCAGATTCGTCTTGCAGTATCATATCTCCCATCTCATGTTTATCTACATCCTATATCATTGCTTTCAAGTTCATCTCCTTCCACGTTTCAGCTTTCCATTCTTTGTTTAGGACTGTTTTTCCACGTGAGTTCTTGATATTATATAGCTGCTTCTCTTTTCTACAACAGCTTCTTTAATTTTCCTGTAGGCGGTATCCATCTTTCCCATAGTGAAATATACTTCCAAAACCTCACATTTGTCCTTTAGCCTCTCCTGTTTAGTGATTTTGCGTTTCCTGTCAGTCCCATTTTTTAAACGTTTGTTTTCTCTTTCGCCTGCTTCATTTGCTGCAATTTCATATTTTCTCCTTTTATCAGTTAAGCTCGATGTCTTGCCCGTTATCCACAGATTTCTGGTAGGCCTTGACTTTTCACTTATGTGATCCTCTGCTGCCTTCACAAATTCATCTGTTAAAGCTACCCACTCGTCTTCTACTGTATTCCTTTCCCCTGTTCTTGTCAGCCGTTACCTATTGCTCCCTCTGAAACTCTCAACAACCTTTGGTTCGTTCAACTTATCCATGTCACGTCTCATTACTTTCCTACTTTTTCACAGATTCTTCAGTTTTGATTTACAGTTCATAACCAATAAACTGTTATCGGAGTCCACATCTGCCCCTGGTTCCGAAATCCTTGTCTTACCATTACGTGATTAGTCTGAAACGTTCCGGTATCTCCAGGTCTTTTCCACGTACACGACCTTCTGTCATGCTTCTTAAACCAAGTGTTAGCGACGATTAAATTATGTTCTGTGCAAAATTTCATAAGGTGGCTTCGTCTTTCATTCTTTTCGCCCAGTACACCTATTATTTTTCCTTCTCTTCCATTTCCTGCTACCGAATTCCAGTCCCCCATCACAATTAAATTTTAGTCTCCCGCAACTATCTGAATAATTTCTTTTATCGTATCATACATTTCTTCAATATCTTCATCATCTTAGGAGCAAGTTGGCATGTAAACTTCTTCTTGTGTGGTAGGTGTGGGCTTTGTGTCTACTTTGGCTACGGTAATGCGTTCACTCTGCTGTTCATTGTAGCTTCCCCAAATTCCTATTGTCTTATTCATTATTAAACCTACTCCTGCTTTACCTCTATTTGAATTTTTATTTGCAACCCTGTATTCACCTGACCAGAAGTCCTGTTCCTCCTGTCACCAAACGTCACTAAAACCCACTACGTATAAATTTAACCTTTCCATTCCCCTTTTTTAAATTTTCTAACCTCCTGCCCGATTAAGGGGTCTAACATTCCACGTTCCGATACGTAGAAAGCCAGTTTTGTTTCTCCCCGCTCGGACATCCAAATGAGGAAGTATTTTACCTCTGGAGTATTTTACCTAAGAGGACGGCATCACTGTTTAGCCATGCAATAGAGTGGCATGCCCCCAGGAAAAATGACGGCTGTAGTTTCCCCTTGCTTTCAGCCGTTCGCAGTACCAGCACGGCAAAGCTGGTTCGGATGACGTTACAAGGCCAGATCAGTCAATCATCCAGACTGTTGCCCCTGCAACTACCGAAAAGGCTGCTGCCCCTCTTCAGGAACCGCACGTTTGTCTGGCCTCTCAACAGATACCCCTCCGTTGTGATTGTACCTACGGTACGGCTATCTGTATCGCTGAGGCACGCAAGCCACCCCACTGACGGCAGGGTCCGTAGTTCTTGGGGGGGGAAGATCACGTTATGTCTCACATAAAAGGGACAGAAGCCCAACAGGACGTGTCGGAATTCGTCAGAGGCAGGATAGCGGCCCACTGTGTCTGTGAGTCACTGTACTGCTCACGTTAGTCATGATCCGACGACTGCCACGCGAATATGCAGTCGGTGGGTTCCGGAGGGCCACACCCCACGCCATGCAGGATTTCAGCGGCCTCATCACGCTTGTCACCCAGAGCACAGACGTGCTGCTCGTTCGAACATGCAAGATCGTATACTCACGTCATCAAACATGACTGTGGAAATGGGCTTGTTGATAGCAAGACGAACCGCACGATGACACGCGGAGCACAGCGTACCATCACCAAGGCGACAATTGTTGCGGTTTGCTTTAATGCGGAAGCAGAGAGAGGAGCGGCGACAATTGCACGCCGAAAGAAGACGCTGGACACAGCAGGGGCACCGTGTCGTCCTCTCAGAGCAGTCCCAGTCCCAGTACTGGTATCGGTTCCCAGATTGCATTCGTCGTAGTAGCAGTGACCCATCACCTGTTGTTATGTTATCTGGTGCTATTACGTACACTATACGATCACCTCGGATTCACTAACTGGTAATGCGGACATTAGCTCCTGCATTTCTGTCGTGTCAAGTCAGGTGCCGTGTGGCCTATTTTCGAGGTCTCCATGTCATCATCTCTCAGTAAGATAACATAAGACTGCAAGTTGCCCGTGCTGTTCTCACCTACCCGATAAACAGAGTGTTCTACTGTTCGCCTGGGTGGCACGTTCTCCAGATCTCACTCTTTTAATACATCTGGCGGAATGCCACTATTCGCCAGTCACTACATTTGATGTAGTCTGGCACAGACTTGAAGCAACGTGGAATGACGTAACCGTAAATGTAGTTGAAGCTCACTTTGAGTCGATGTGCAGTCAGGTTAGAGCTGTTACACGGCCAGAGATGGCAGCTCTGTATACTAAATTTATCACATTGTGAATCTCAAATTGCTACAAATCTCATCATGTTTTCTTCATACCATATTGTATATGTGCAATAAGTAAAATTTCGGTACTGACTGTTCTTCCTAGTGTTACAACTTTAGCAATGTACATTGCCGGCTGGAGTGGCCGAGCGGTTCTAGGCGCTACAGTGTAGAGCTGCGAGACCGCTAACGTCGCAGGTCCGAATCCTGCCTCGGGCATGGGTGTGTGTGATGTCCTTAGGTTAGTTAGGTTTAAGTAGTTCTAAGTTCTAGGGGACTGATGACCTCAGAAGTTAAGTCCCATAGTGCTCAGAGCCATTTGAACCATTTTTTTGTCTCGACATTGCGCCGCCATCCCCACTCAAAAGGCGGAAATTCGACCCTCTTTTTTACCTCCTGGAACACCAGTCCTTGCCTGTTTTACGCAGTTCCTCAGCTTTAATATGTTATTCCGCCAATAAAAGAAGAAGCTGCTCAAGCTTCCTACATACTCTCAGTTATATGGCGGTCCTCTCGTTCATGCACACACTTTGTTGGATTTCACCTGAGTGAGTGGCGGATTTCGTTAGTTCCCAAGCGTCACATATCTTTTCATACAGAGAAAATTTTTTTTTTTTACGCAACTTAATGCTGTAGGGGCATGGAGAGCTGCATCAAACCAGTCTCAGGACTGAAGACCACAACAACAACAACAACAATGCTGTAGGGAGTGAGGGGGATTTGATCACGCCCAACAGTGCCTCGTGTTCCGGAATTTCCTCACAAGTAAGCAGCTAAAGGGAATGAGTCGCGCTGAAATTAGTTCGGATGTTCTTGGTTCTGGTCACGAAGATGGACAGGTACTGCAGCGACATTTTGTCGCATGTTTAAAAAATGCAATAGAACAGCAGCCATTCTGAATAAGCTTTCTAGGAAGTACTCAGAGTACAAAGTAGACTCCACAGGAAGAGTGTGGTTTGGGCGTTGGCGGGAAATGTTGCGTAGACTCACGAGTCATCACGTGAGGTCACGTGTCGAGCCGCAAGGCGTGGCGGTGCGTTGGCAGCGACCACATATCATCAAACACGAGGCCCCACAGGGCGGTGTCCGGGAGCGCCAACGTGGAACAGGTGGCGTAGTCTGCTGCGCGGTATAGAGGTGGATGTTGCATAGTCCGTGGGGGAGAGCAGTACAGACAGCGGCCTAAGAGGGGCGTCTCTGCGGGCCAGGCTTGGAGTCTGGACTTGTATTCGCTCTGGCTCTGTTCGCGCTCATACTTAGCCGCGTACCTCCTTCCACGGGATATTGCATTCAGGAGTAGTGTACTTTCATTCAAATCATTATCCAGTTCCTGCTCAGAAGAGCAATTGAAGATTGTAATTATTCAAGTCTTTTCTTTGTTCGATTATTTCCCGGCCGAGTTCCAATAACCATTTCGGGTCTCCAATGTTACTGAGCGTCTACACCGCTCGCTGAACGCGACAGTTTGCTGGTTCCACTGCCAGATGACCATCTTATGCTTCTGTTGTGTGTGTATAAAATATGATGACATGGAAATACGAGAAGTTGAGAGTGTAAAATTCTTGGGATTACCACTTGATAATAAATTCAGTTGGGAGCAACATACTAACGAACTGCTAAAGCGCCTAAACTAGTCTGTGTTTGCAATGCGAATGATGTAAGACATAAGAGATATAAATATTAAAAAATCGGGCATATTTTGCTTATTTTCACTCCATTAAGTCATATGTTATCATATTTTGGGGTAACTCCACAAACAGAGAAAAAATTTTTAGAGTACAGAAGCGTATAATAAGAGTAAAGAGTAGTGTAAATCCATGTCATGTCGAAACATTGTAATGTTGTTGCTTTAATTTGTTCTGCAAGCGGTGCTGGTATTCAAGACCATAAAAGTGGGTTAAAAGCTGTGAGCTGACTGGGGAAGTTAACCTTGCATTACTGAGCAACTGTTTCATCACGTATCCAGTCTAGCTTATCAAATTCCCAACCAGACTAACATTAATTATAATCTTTTAATAGTCATACGACAACCGGTGATATATATATATATATATATATATATATATATATATATATATATAAGGAGAATTTCAATAAAAAGAAATAAATCAGTTTATATTTGGAAATTTATTTTAACTTTGATCATTGAAATTTCAGCATATTAAACTTGAATCGTAACTAAGCTGATGCCTTATTTAGGATTGTGAAAATGTGATTTTTTTTAACCTTATGGAACACATCAAATAGTGAGCCAAGATTGAGAGACTACATGCAACATTGCAGTCATAAAATAACACACGAAGAACGTTGAAACATATCCAAGAGGAAATTAACCGCAACCAACCGATTCAATTTTCGCCCAAAGAAGTTACGTCCGTAGCACAATCCTGTCCGTCATGAAATTACCACACACTGGTATACTAAATAAATACTAACTCTCTGTGAAATGTTCCCGAAAAGAATAGCTGAGGGCTACTTTGATGCTGACACCACATGCTTCACGTGGTCAACTTGGTTTACACAAAGAGTGTAACTCCACAATAATTTTGATAATTAAAATAAATTACATAGAAACGCAATTTACAAAAGAAAAACCTCGAACTGGTTACTATCATCTTACTATTAACCTGATGGGTCAAACAATTGTATAAGCACGTGGTACTGGTCTCACAAAGTACACCCCACGTGGGTTGAACATATAGAAAAGTTGCTATATTGAAAAATATTGTCAAGACGAGACGTTATAATCTCATGCACATTCGCATTGAAGATTGATGATGCTAGTTAGAGTTAGTGATCAACACGTGGTTCCACTTTACTCACAAAGTAGTGACAAAGCAACTACCGGAATATATTCTGAACTTCACACTCGAATTACACTGCGTTGCAATTTAAGATAACATTAGATATTTTAGAGCTAAACCTGAAATAAAGGTGATTAAAGTTTCATTTAGGCTGAACTTAAGAAATCCATTGTCCTACGGACTTAGCAGACACGCGCTTAGCCGGAGATCTTACCACTTCAGACGCTCGCCGCGGACAGACTGACCTGGCTTCTACCGAGCGTGCTTAACAGATACAAACGGAAATGACCAGAGAGGCAGCTTCCTATACCAACATGACAAGGGACGGACAGGACCATACTAAGGATAGAAACCTCTTTGCTTTTAGAAAGCGTAACTACCTGTTCCGACGTTGGTCCTACTGTTCTCTAGCAGACAGGCTTGTCTGCTACCATCCAGCATGCAACTAGAAATACATTTGCTCATTCATCCTCTCACACAGAAAGGAAGGGGGATGACAGTATCTTATTATATACAGTATATAAAAGAAAACGGATGTAGGTTGCATATGAGACTGTGTGACATGAGTTACATATCAACTGTGTTTTAAAGTGTAGTAGTGTGACAGATCGTTCTTGTTTACGTGTAAAAGTAACATGTTCCACTACTCAGTCTCCTCCCAGATAGTCAGAAACGCCACAGTAAATTTAGAAGAGGAATTTATGCCGTAAACAGATTTAAGAAATTAAATTGAAAGGAATGCAACAGATACCTTTCATAACCCCAACGCTCCGGGAAAAGACTGTGCAGGGAATCTTCTGGCCATGCTAGTACATTCCCAAGCAGGCTTCTCACACCCAACTTAAACCAAAAATGTAAAGAAAAGGCAAAAGGTCACCAGCTACTTGCTAAAACACAATAATTTCAACACATCTTTAGAATCTACCAATTTCAAAGAGAAAAAAATAATATGTGACACCTATTTAAAAGATAGTGTAGACCTAATTCAGTCAGTAAGTAAAAACAATGGCTCCTGTGTCATTAATATGAAAACAATTTCTGGTTGTTACCCTTATGGAGTTCACCAGTATTTGCTCATTGCAAGAGCCATCTGATCACAGGAAGATTTATGACTGTTTATTAACAAGTAAAATTTATGAAAATAGCAAAGGTGCCACAGCAATTAAAAAAAACATGAAAATAACATCAGTATTATAAAGCAGAACATTACAATGCACAATCAGCAAAAACAAAAAACAAAATAAGAGAAAAAAACATGTTTTACAAAGTGGTTATCGCAAAAAAATTCTATATCTTATAAAACTAATAATTTGTAGAATTAAAATAACTTTGTGGCACTAATTTAATCACTCTACTATCTCTCAGTTAGTTAGCAAACAATGATCACTGTGTCATTATACTGAAACTAGAATTAATTATGTGATTGTTACCCTTAAGGGGTTCCTCACTGTAAATATGTCCCATGCAAAGGCTAATCGATCACAGTCCAATGAGAGTGAATAGCTATCTGACTGATAAACGAAGCAATGCCACAGGAATGAATTTACGAAACAAAATATCACAAATCTAATACATCACACAAAAATAAACGTTGATCAATAAAACAGCTCTGAAAGTACAATAGTCAACGTCTAAAAAAAAAACACCAATAAATAAAACACCTCCAAAATACAAGAGTCAAAGCCTAAAAAAACAATAAATAGAACACCTGCAAAATACAAGAGTTAGTCTAATAAACACCAATAAATCGAATCCCTGCAAAACACACGAGTCAAAGTTTCTCTGACAGAAACACACGTATATGCATTGAACCAGGAGCCGTATAATCACTATTCACTGACACACTAAGTATTTTTTTTAATAGAAATGGGGCCCCTCAACGCCCGCACCAACGTGGTGACCAAACCAAAAGTTCTACTGTCACCTCCGTAAACATGTTAGTTATCTAGTAAGTGGATCACAGAATGCTGGGCTGTGATGTTGTCCGTGCGTCTGGGTAAGGCTACGCATTAACACGGTCTATCAGGTGATAGATAGTGGACGAAACGCGAGTGAGGGTAGCGATTTGAAGAGCAGAGGGAAAAAGTGCCATGGCTCGTGCCGTGGGAAAAAAACCTCTGCGACAGTGGGATGGGTAGTAAGAGCAGTAGTGGCTTACTAGCTGCGATAGCTCATGCAAGGTTGGATTTGTTAGTATGGGTATCATGCATCATTACCGTGACAAGCGATGGCGATGTGTCCCAGTTGCTGCAGCTGCTACATTCCTGGAACAATCAAGGTCGTTATACAGTAGTGGGAGATCGGCCATAGATCATCTCACTGTGTGGGGGATGTGTGGAGCATGTTTGCATGCAGTGTACGGTACGGCTTTCCTGTGTGGTGCCTGTTATTCGACAGTGTATTTCAGCTGGATATCCAGTAATGGCGTCTGATTAACAGGGGCTCGCCTGTGTCGTTATGTTTGCATATGCTTGGCCATAGATGTTATGTCCTTACAAGTATGTCTTTTGGTCTTTTAGGTTTCCATCTATGGTTGTGGTCGTAGTTCCCCAGATTCAGAATAAACAGGTTCTGCGAATGTCTGGAGTTTCTGTATAGTCTTGTGGTGAGTTTGTGGATTACCTCCGTGAGAGTCTCAAGTCGGTATTCCCGGTGAAGGTCCGCGATGCGTGTGTATCGTGGAGCATTGCTTATGATTTTGAGTACTTTGTTTTGTATGAGCTGCAGACGGCGCAGGCGTGTAGGCCCAGCGTATCCCCAGACAGGAGCTGCGTACGTCATCAGGGGTCGGATAAGTGTCATGTACATGGACCTCGACACCCTTCTGTTCAGTGTGCTACGCCTGTTGAGCATAGGATATAGCTGTTTGAGCCTCGCGCTAGCTCGGTTGGTCATGTGCTGTATGTGGTCCCACCAGAGTAATTTCCGGTCCAGCCAGACACCGAGGTATTTGACTTTCTCGCAGAAACGTATTGGACGTGCATATAGAGTTATTGGTCTGCAGTAGCGGTGTTTGCGCGGTTGCTTCGGTCTTCTAGTGAACAGAACGGCTTCGCACTTGTCGACGATTACTCTAACACGCCATTTCTCCAACCAAGGCTCAGCCACTCTGAGTGCAGTCTGTAGGCGTGACGTAATGTTTGATGGTTTCCAATCTTGCGCAAGGATGGCTGTGTCATCCGCGTAGATTGCCATCATTGTAAATAATTACTATTAAAAACAGTCTTGATCACAATTTATTTTATAAGGTGACCGGTTTCGACCACTGCTGTGGTCATCTTCAGACCATTGAGTGGAAACCCCTTTCTGTTGGAGAATCACAATTGTGATTCTCCAACAGAAAGGGGTTTCCACTCAATGGTCTGAAGATGACCACAGCAGTGGTCGAAACCGGTCACCTTATAAAATAAATTGTGATCAAGACTGTTTTTAATAGTAATTATTTACAATTTTATTGATCACTGCTGTTCCCATAATGCATTCAAAAGTAATGCCATCATTGTGTTGTGTGTGGTTGGGAGATCGTTTATGTAGAGGTTAAACAGTAGGAGCCCTAGGATGCTTCCCTGGGGTACTCCCGCGTGTATACCGTGTCGTGTTGATTGTTTTCCCTGCACGTCAGTGTTGAAACTCCTGTCTGTGAGGTATGAGTGTATTAGACGCAGCAGCCCGTCGGGGAATCCCGCGTCGCTGAGTTTGCGGATGAGGCCGTTGTGCCATAGACGGTCGAAAGCCTTTTCGATGTCCAGGAACACTGCCCCTGTAGCTTTGTTTATGTTGAAGCCATGTGTTATATGTTCAACGACCCGTAGGAGTTGTTGTGTTGTGGAGTGGTGATTCCTGAAGCCGAATTGCTCCGGTCTCAGGATGTCATTTGTTATGCAGTGCCTAGTGATGCGTTTGAGAATCACCTTCTCAACAATCTTACTGAGCGAGGTCAGAAGGCTGATGGGTCGGTAATTTTGTGGGAGGCTGTGGTCTTTCCCCGGCTTCCTGAACATCAGGACCTTGGCCGTCTTCCAAAAGGCGGGGAAGTGTTGGTGTTTTAGTATGGCATTCGTTATGTGTGTTAGGTACTCAGTTGATTTATCCGTGAACTCCTGGAGGACACGGTTTTGAATGCCATCATGACCAGGGGCTTTCCTAGCAGCGGAATGCATTATAGCCCAGGAAACTTCGGCTGTGCTAGCATGTCGAATGTCGTCGCGCGATGGTTGGGCTAGAATGCGTGTAACCTCTTGGTCAGTAGTAAGTGTGAACACTGGATCTGATGGTACCAGGTTCGGTGTGAATGACGCTGCGAGTGTTCGGGCCATTAGTTCTGCTTTCTCTTCCGCTGAGTATGCAGGTCCGTCTGGCCCTTGAAGCGTTGGGGTGTATATTTTCTCCGTGGTGAAGTGTCGGGCTAGTTGCCACACGCCAGGTCGCGCGGTGTCCAGCCCTTCGAGTTTTTGATTCCACTGTTGTGTTCTATGTGTTTGTATTTTATCGTATATGATGCCCCGTAGTCTGTTAATGTACCGTTTGAAGTACGGACGCCTGGTGCGCTGCTATTGTCTCCTGAGGCGATTCCTCATTGAGATTCGGCCCAGGATTTCCTGGGACAGGGCCGCACTGCGTTGTTGTGAGGTGCGATCAGGTATGGTGCCTGCCATTGCGTCCCGGACGGCGTTAGTGAGGGTTTCTACTGCCTCGTCAATTTGTGCTGTTTCGTTAATTTCGCGTATAGGTGGGATGTGGCTATCAAGCGTTTGCTTGAACAATGTCCAATTCGCACGCCCGTAGTCCAACATCTTGCGTTGTTCCGTGTGCTGCAGTGTTTCCTCAATGTATAGTATTACAGGTTGGTGGTTTGAGGGCAGATCGTTTTCAACGGCAACGTTGAGTGTCGCTGTAATGCCCTTGATGAGGGCCATGTCTATCACGTCTGGCCTGTGTCCCCTCTGATAGGGAATGTGCGTCGGTTCAGTCGGCGCTAGTATAATGTAGTTTCTGCCTAGCGAATGTTCGTACAGTTTTTTGCCGTTGGGATTTCGTATGCGTGAATTCCATTCTGGGTGTTTTGCGTTCAGATCTCCAGCGACTATTACTGTGGTGAAATGTTGTGTAATGTGCTGATATCGCGTGTTGAGATGCCTACAGGGCTGTTGTATACCGATATCAGTGTGGTGTAGGCTCCGTTGAACTTGACTCTGACGGCCGTAGCCTTGATTTTTTCCAGTTCAGGGAGCTCTATGTTTGTGTGCTCAATGTCTTTGTGTATGACGATTGCAGTACCACCTGCCACGGCGTCGCCCGGTCGGTCGGTACGATAGACACAATAGCCAGGAAAGTTTAATTGTTTGTGCGGTTTAAGTTTAGTCTCGCCCAGTAGCGCGACAAGGATTCCCTTGCGCTCCATGAACGCGGCAAATTCTGCCCTTTTGTTGTGGATCGAGTCTGCATTCCAGAACAGGATCTGTGATAGTGTATGCGGGTCTGCGTTATGGGCCGGGTGTGGCATATTATTCATGTAAGAGTGTGAAAGAGTGTTGTGATGGCAGTGTGTATGACAGCCCAGTATTGCCCGGGTTCGGCGCTCATGAGCTGGGTGATGAGTGTAGTGACGGCCGTCAGCACCTTGGTAGGGATTTGAACGGTCGTGTGTCGGGGGAATAGTGTTTCCAGTATTCCCCCAGGTGGTGTGTTGGTGATGGGTGTGGCAGCCTGAGGTGCTGTTGTGGAGTTAGCGGCCTCTTGTGCGGGTATTGGTGTGTTGTTAGGAGCGGCGTTTGTGCTTTGTGACAGAGGTTGTGGCGCCTGTGTTACTTCTGTGGTGAGGGGGATGGTAGTGTGAGTTACAGTCTCGGTGTCTTGTTGACTGTTTTCCTGTGTGTTGCTGTTCTGTTGTTGCTGTGTGGCCTGTTGTGGTGATTTCGTGTTCCCCGCCCTGTGTTTGCGTGTACATCTATTCCTCCTCTGGGCTTGGGGTTCGGGGGGGTTCTTTTGTGGGTGTGTTTTCCTGTATATGGTGCGTTTCTTCGCAGCACGTGATTTCCGGGAGTGTGGTCGTGTTGTTTGGGGGCATAGGTGTTGGTACCGATGCTTGTTGGGTTTCAGGTGTTGCCTGTGGCTGTTGTGTGGCTGTTGCAGCGGTTGATTCACGTGTATGTGTAGGACGCAGAGGTTCCGCAGCCTGTACCGTTCCACCAGGGCGTGCAACCGTGGCAAACGTTACGCCGTTCCTTACTGGGTTCGGTGCTGGCCTTGGGCGTGGTATGTCGTACAGTACCCTGTTTTTGTCTTGTTTTCGCTTCAGCGCCTGTTTGTATGAGTTGCACTGTCTGAAGTTTGCCGCATGGGGCCCACCGCAGTTGGCACAGCGCCGCTGGTTTGGCTGTGTTTGTGTGCAAGTGTTGGATCTGTGATTGCCAGCGCATCCGCGGCAGCGAGTTGCCAGGCCGCAGCGGAGGGCCGAGTGGCCGAACCGCTGGCAGTTGTTGCATTGTTGGGGGACGTTGGGTGGTTCGTAAAGTTCTACATGTACGTCCATCCGCAGAAAGCTCTATCTGCAGGATGGCGCGGGAATCAGCCGAGTCGGCTAACTCAACCATGTAGTGTGGTAGCGGTGTGTGTGTGCGGAACCCCATCATCCGGGAGGCACTTTTACAGTCGAATCCCAGATATCAAACCAGATATCAAAGGGCCGCAGTTCCACTGTTCCGAGGCAACAATATATGAGGGGGGGGGGGGGGGGGAGGGTTCGTCGCCGCAGCTGTCAGTAGGGATTTTTGTCCATCTGTTGCGAGCAATCCCGCCGTCTCTGCCCTCTCATGAAGTTTCTCTTGGTGGCCCGTGTCACATACATCTCGATTTGGTTCCATGTTTGTGTTGTCAAATTCGTGCGGTATCCTCGTTTGACACACCAGGTTGATATTCCTGGCCAAGGATGACACTAAATGGCTCTTCTTCGTGCCACCCTTAGCTACCAGAGAACATCGAAC
This sequence comes from Schistocerca piceifrons, assembly GCF_021461385.2. Lineage (NCBI taxonomy): Eukaryota > Metazoa > Arthropoda > Insecta > Orthoptera > Acrididae > Schistocerca > Schistocerca piceifrons. The sequence goes on along the minus strand of NC_060142.1, from coordinate 594,453,800 downwards.
TATGATTTACTGTCGCTTGACAGTGGGCATCCGCCAGGAAATGTTGATAGGTGTCGTTGAAGTCTGCCAGTTTCTCTGGACAATATGTGTCAAAAGGTTCCATGCCTGTTGTTGTTACATTCTTGAGTTATCCTCAATTGGCTCGCCGGTTTGATATTCCTGGGCAAGGATGACACTTAATGGCTCTTCTTTGTGCCACCCTTAGCGACCAGAAAACATCTAACCATGATTTACTGTCGCTTGACAGTGGGCATCCGTCAGGAAATGTCGATAGGCGTCATTGACGTCTGCAAGTTTCTCTGGACAGTACCTGTCAAAACGCTCCACGCCCCTTTATCCCCTGTCTTTTGTCGTTTCACCGCGGCCGTCTCATCACAGTCGCGTGTGTGTGGTGCGTTGCCAGCAGATGGATTTCCGCGCGGTGGACCGCTCGGCCATCTCAGGTCATCGCCTCCACGGAGGGTCGCACTGGTGCCGCCGGCCATTAGCTCCGGGTGCAAAGGAAAGTGTTTGCCACGTACCCTTCTTTTGTGGTCGACTGCGCTCCCGAAGTGGCCCGGTTGACGGTGTGTCCTGCTGTGAAACCCGTCAGTTTACAACTAGCCCTCCTCCTCGCTGCTCCCGCTGTCTTGTAAGAGTTTAGCCGGTTCGCTTTCACGTTCTCAACTGCATTCACAGAATTGTTCATCATAGTTATGTGATTACAAAATGTCATACATAATACCAATTAGTATTGTCTTTCACAATTTTTAAGAACAAAAGTGAGACTTAATTTTTTAATAAAAAAGTTATATGAATCGACAATATAAAAATAAAAGTTAAATGACTTGACAATATAAAAAATAAAAGTGAAATGACTTGGCAGTATAAAAATAAAAATTAAATGAACTGACAATATAATACCTAAATCCACATCACTAATGTGGTTCACTTGCATTTTAAGAAATCAAATGCTACTTATTAATTCACTAAAATGAATAGGATTTTGCCTTGTGGAAGTATAGGTCAGGACAGCATAGGGTTCACATGTTATTTACACACACACACACACATGCACACCTGTTGTCTATACTACAAACTAACTACCCATAAACAGGTATTACTCAAAAATTCTACTTCAATCCACTACTAGTTAATCCAACAAGCTACTTCAATGCTACTTCAACACAGTGTTTATACCACTACAACATTGTTCTAATTCTTCCTCTTCTTGACGCTCACGGCATATGTCTTGTAACATGATAAATATGGAGAAACTTTCCTTAAACATACATAGTAAAAAGAACAATGGTTATTTACACACAAAAACATTTTTACCAGTTGACACACGTGCTAAGAGACTCGCAATTATACATTTATCATACTCATATATTCACACATAACACAGTAAGGCAATTTCATCTACAATTAATAACATAGATGATTCTGAGAAGGGTAAAAATATTTTTATTATACAGGTTATACTACATTTTCTTACCCATTTCGTTCCTTCTTTAAGTTACCTTTCGCTGCCAAATCAATTATTTTGCCTGTGGTGGTTATTCTGGATTCATTTCTCATGGATGGCAAAATTGTGGTCTCCTCTATTCTGTAAAACAGTTTCATCTTAACATCCTATTGAACTTACAACTGACACAAAAGATCCGAATCCTCCTGTAGTTTAAATGACAAATGTTTTGCTTCATCCTTATTACATTAAACCAAGTTTTCCTTCGGTCCCATAATCAAAATTATTTAATCTTCCTCTGCCTTCAAGAGGGAAATTTCCTCAGTACAAATCATATAGGCTGCGGTGCATCCCGCACCAGTAAAAACAGTAAGCTGTAATGCTCACAGCATCAGCAAAACACATAAACGTTGCTTTTCTAGGACAAGTATTAACGCAGAATAATTTTTCAAGCTTTGGCTCAACATCAATCAAGACTACAGAAAGGATCCATATTTTTGTTCCATTCTCCATTTGCTGAAAAACTGCTCGTATTTGACTACCACAATAATATTTCAGGGCCACGTAAATTACACAAACCACAATTCTTCCTTCACCTTGAAGGGAATCAATATACTGACGAAATCCACAGACAGCACTTTACATACTCAGCTATAAAGAACAAAAAAGACATATATCATCAATATTAACATATCATAGCATATTGGGAAGCCAATGGTTAAACAATCGTATTATCGCATTCTGTTTTCAAGATTCTAAACTTACTCATTCATTTCTCAGAGTTCTACTATCTTAAAATATTCATACAGCACGCATACTATAGTAAGAGATCCTCATTTATACTGACAGACTTAGAATAGTAATAGATAGATAGTAGCACTGAAAGCAGAAAATCGGAAACAAGGCTACTAACAGCTGGGGACCTGGGTTTGCCAGACCCATAATACCCACAGATCGGATATTCCCCTGAGTTTTGCATTAATTCAACACAGATCTTGCTTCCCTCAGGAGCGACTCGTTTCAATTTACACAAAAAAAACATAAACAGCATTTCACTCGTTCACAAAGAAACCTTTTATCTTCACATTTGAACCAACCTAATTCCTCATTGTACAAGGAAAGGAAAAAAAAACCGCAAACATCACTTCAATCAATCACACAGTAACATCTTTATCATTATTTTTACCAACATATTATTCAAAATGCATATGTCACAAATTTAAACTAATCAATTCTTTCTCCTCACCGTCCTCTATACTCCGCACTGTCCTCTCTATATACCCTATGTACTCATTTGCCATGTCGCTCATTTGTTCCGATTGGGCGCCTTCTACGCTCATCATTTGTCATTGCCGGTTTCGTTCATTTCCATTTGCTGGATTATGTCTAGGGTTGGCCGGCCGAATTTCAACATCATGTGGTGCTCCGCCTACAATCCTATTCCGACCGTGTTCATCGTAGTATCGATTCTGGTTGTCGTACCTGTAGCGTTCACGATCCTGTCCACGTCCTCGATCGTTTCCGTTGTTCCACCTGTGTTCTCGACTGTTACCCCAGTTCCTATACGGCCTGTCCCGATTATTGTTCCGTTCGCGTCGCGATGACCAGTCACGCCGTTGATTAGTACTACAGCCACGACTGCGATCGCGCTGCTGTGCCCCGTAATAACTTTGTGCCTGATTAGGCAGGCATTCTCCTGTATTGTATTCCAACTCTTGGAGAAGTGTCTTAAACGTTTCCACGTCCTCTTTGCATCGTCCCGCAAGAATGACGTGGCGCAAGTGCATCGGCAATTTGGTGATGCATATCCTAATTAGTTCTGCAGGCCCGTATGGGTCGTATAAAAATTGATTTGCCTTCAGCATGTGGTCGAATAGGCGTGCTGGGCTGCCGAAACCAGACTGGTTCAAATTTGGCAGCGTAATTATGCCATGCTTGACCCTATCTTGTGCCGCTTCCGACCAATAGGCAGACAGAAAGGCTTGTCGAAACTCCCGAGTGGAGTTGCAGTGACGCGCTGCCGACCTCATGCGAATCGCCGGTTCGCCTTCCAAATAGCTACACATACACTCCTGGAAATGGAAAAAAGAACACATTGACACCGGTGTGTCAGACCCACCATACTTGCTCCGGACACTGCGAGAGGGCTGTACAAGCAATGATCACACCCACGGCACAGCGGACACACCAGGAACCGCGGTGTTGGCCGTCGAATGGCGCTAGCTGCGCAGCATTTGTGCACCGCCGCCGTCAGTGTCAGCCAGTTTGCCGTGGCATACGGAGCTCCATCGCAGTCTTTAACACTGGTAGCATGCCGCGACAGCGTGGACGTGAACCGTAAGTGCAGTTGACGGACTTTGAGCGAGGGCGTATAGTGGGCATGCGGGAGGCCGGGTGGACGTACCGCCGAATTGCTCAACACGTGGGGCGTGAGGTCTCCACAGTACATCGATGTTGTCGCCAGTGGTCGGCGGAAGGTGCACGTGCCCGTCGACCTGGGACCGGACCGCAGCGACGCACGGATGCACGCCAAGACCGTAGGATCCTACGCAGTGCCGTAGGGGACCGCACCGCCACTTCCCAGCAAATTAGGGACACTGTTGCTCCTGGGGTATCGGCGAGGACCATTCGCTAATGTCTCCATGAAGCTGCGCTACGGTCCCGCACACCGTTAGGCCATCTTCCGCTCACGCCCCAACATCGTGCAGCCCGCCTCCAGTGGTGTCGCGACAGGCGTGAATGGAGGGACGAATGGAGACGTGTCGTCTTCAGCGATGAGAGTCGCTTCTGCCTTGGTGCCAATGATGGTCGTATGCATGTTTGGCGCCGTGCAGGTGAGCGCCACAATCAGGACTGCATACGACCGAGGCACACAGGGCCAACACCCGGCATCATGGTGTGGGGAGCGATCTCCTACACTGGCGTACACCACTGGTGATCGTCGAGGGGACACTGAATAGTGCACGGTACATCCAAACCGTCATCGAACCCATCGTTCTACCATTCCTAGACCGGCAAGGGAACTTGCTGTTCCAACAGGACAATGCACGTCTGCATGTATCCCGTGCCACCCAACGTGCTCTAGAAGGTGTAAGTCAACTACCCTGGCCAGCAAGATCTCCGGATCTGTCCCCCATTGAGCATGTTTGGGACTGCATGAAGCGTCGTCTCACGCGGTCTGCACGTCCAGCACGAACGCTGGTCCAACTGAGGCGCCAGGTGGAAATGGCATGGCAAGCCGTTCCACAGGACTACATCCAGCATCTCTACGATCGTTTCCATGGCAGAATAGCAGCCTGCATTGCTGCGAAAGGTGGATATACACTGTACTAGTGCCGACATTGTGCATGCTCTGTTGCCTGTGTCTATGTGCCTGTGGTTCTGTCAGTGTGATCATGTGATGTATCTGACCCCAGGAATGTGTCAATAAAGTATCCCCTTCCTGGGACCATGAATTCACGGTGTTCTTATTTCAATTTCCAGGAGTGTATATTCTACCTTATGTGAACTTGCCCAGTCGAGGGGAAGACAGAATTCAAATTGCTCGAGCCATGCTCGTGGATGTATTCCTTTTTGCGAATTTCGAAATGTCTCTAACTTTCTCACCGTAAGGAAATGTTTGAAATCAAATCCTCGCATTTCCTCCCGGCGAGGCCCTTGAATGTTTCTATTTTTCTCATGTCTGCCCCCCAAAATACATTCTTCCCTGTCGTCAAAATCTCCCTCGTGGCCAGAATCCCTCTCTGCACTCTTCATACGGCTATTTTTAGTGCTATTGGCGAGTTCAGAATCACACCCAATGCGGCTTTCCAGATGCGCCACGCGTTCTTGTAATTCGCCTGTTACATCTTTGTGCTGCCTGTTCACTTTGAACTGTCCCTTCTGAAATCTAAGAAGCGAATGCAATTCTTCGGTCTCTGCGACCGCTACCTGTGTAGTATTGTTATCGGTATCCGTCATCTTCATCGTGCCTACGATGTCTGCTAATGCCGCAATCTTATCATGTATTTGTCTGTTGTCCTCTGTCCCAGTCTGCTTCAATTGTTCTACTTGCTGTTCCAGTGCGTGAATCGCTTGACTGTTGTCCGCTACTGTGTTGCTAAGGGATGTGGGACAATGCGTTTCCGCCTCCTGGACCCTCGAGAGTACCTGCTGGCGTTCCCTTTGGCATTCTTCTCTCAGCACTTGGAAATTCCTAAGTAGCTGTTCCTCGCTCTCTTTCGATTCCACATCGCGACTCCGCTTGCCCTGTTCTAAGGCTTGCAGACGATCATCGATTTGTTCAAACGTACGGCCTAATTCTTTCATAATATCACTTTTTATTTCACTTGCCGGATTGTTTATTCTTTGTGAGATATCAGCGGACACTCTCTGCATCGACTTGTCGACTTTATTTGTCTGCCGGATTAGTTTTTCGTCTATTTGTTCGCCTAGCTCGCGGATCGATTTTTCAGATTTCTGCGTCATTTGTTCGCCTAGCTCTCGGATCGACTTTTCGGATGATTCTTTTTGTTCTCGGAACGATTTTTCTGATTTCTCTGCGTTTTCTTTATTTTGATGCAATAAGGCTTTTATGAGTTCTGCCAAATCAATTTGGTTAGTCGCAGGCAAATTAATTTCTGGCTCTGCTGTGAGCCTGTTCATCCTGTTTTGCATTTCCTCTGTATTCCCCATTGCATTTTCGGAACCGTCCGACGTGTTAATATTCGAAATCAAATTATCCCCTTGGTCCTTGTTGCTTAAATAGTTGGACTGCCTACTTTTAGCTTGGTTACGAGTCTGCATTAGTTTAATTTATACCCGGTATGCAACACACTAATCAGAATAAATGTATCCCCCAAAACTAACGACAGTTACACGAAAGGTACCCAACTTAGTACGCACTTTTTCACACACAAAACAAATTTATATCTTTGATCGAAGTCAGTGCAATTTACAAGCGAGAAAAAAAAACACATACATATAAAACACACAAATATAGAAAACAAAACAAGACAAACAACACAACGTCGCTCAACAACGCCGTGAATCTTTTGAAAGTCTGCTCAGAAACAACGCAGAAGTTGTTTGAGCGCTGCAGGGAAAAAAATTAAGATTATACAATGCTCGCAATCTAACGTTTCAGAGATTCCAGAGTCTAGCGGAATCACAGAACAAGGTCGCCATGTGTAATGTTGTTACTTTAACTTGTTCTGCAAGCGGTGCTGGTATTCAATACCATAAAAGTGGGTTAAAAGCTGTAAGCTGACTGGGGAAGTTAACCTTGCATTACTGAGCAACTGTTTCACCAGGTATCCAGTCTAGCTTACCAAATTCCCAACCAGACTAACATTAATTATAATCTTTTAATAGTCATACGACAACTGGTGATATATATATAAAAAAAGGAGAATTCAAATAAAAAGAAATAAATCAGTTTATATTTGGAAATTTATTTTGACTTTGATCATTGAAATTTCAGCATATTAAACTTGAATCATAACTAAGCTGGTGCCTTATTTAGGATTGTGAAAATGTGATTTTTTTAACCTTATGGAACACATCAAATAGTGAGCCAAGATTGAGAGACTACATACAACATTGCATTCATAAAATAACACACGAAGAATGTTGAAACATATCCAAGAGGAAATTAACCGCAACCAACCGATTCAATTTTCGCCCAAAGAAGTTACGTTCGTAGCACAATCCTGTCCGTCATGAAATTACCACACACTGGTATACTAAATGCATACTAACTCTCTGTGAAATGTTCCCGAAAAGAATAGCTGAGGGCTACTTTGATGCTGACACCACATGCTTCACGTGGTCAACTTGGTTTACACAAAGAGTGTAACTCCACAATAATTTTGATAATTAAAATAAATTACATAAACGCAATTTACAAAAGAAAAACCTCGAACTGGTTACTATCGTCTTACTATTAACCTGATGGGTCAAACAATTGTATAAGCACGTGGTACTGGTCTCACAAAGTACACCCCACGTGGGTTGAACATATAAAAAAGTTGCTATATTGAAAACTATTGTCAAGACGAGACGTTATAATCTCACGCACATTCGCATTGAAGATTGATGATGCTAGTTAGAATTAGTGATCAACACGTGGTTCCACTTTACTCACAAAGTAGTGACAAAGCAATTACCGGAATATATTCTGAACTTCACACTCGAATTACACTGCGTTGCAATTTAAGATAACATTAGATATTTTAGAGCTAAACCTGAAATAAAGGTGATTAAATTTTCAGTTAGGCTGAATTTAAGAAATCCATTGTCCTACGGACTTAGCAGACACGCGCTTAGCCGGAGATCTTACCACTTCAGACGCTCGCCGCGGACAGACTGGCCTGGCTTCTACCGAGCGTTCTTAACAGATACAAACGGAAATGACCAGAGAGGCAGCTTCCTATACCAACATGACAAGGGACGGACAGGACCATACTAAGGATAGAAACCTCTTTGCTTTTAGAAAGCGTAGCTACCTGTTCCGACGTTGGTCCTACTGTTCTCTAGCAGACAGGCTTGTCTGCTACCATCCAGCATGCAACTAGAAATACATTTGCTCATTCATCCTCTCACACAGAAAGGAAGGGGGAAGATAGTATCTTATCGTATACAGTATATAAAAGAAAGCGGATGTAGGTTGCGTATGAGACTGTGTGACATGAATTACATATCAACTGTGTTTTAAAGTGTCGTAGTGTGACAGATCGATCTTGTTTACGTGTAAAAGTAACATGTTCCACTTCTCAGTCTCCTCCCAGGTAGTCAGAAATGCCACACTAAATTTAGAAGAGGAAGTTATGCCGTAAACAGATTTAAGAAATTAACATGAAAGGAATCCAACAGCCTTTCAACCTATTCAAAGAATTGGGCATATTAACCACAGCTTCTCAGTATACTTATTCCTTAATGAAGTTTGTTGTAAATAATACATCTCTTTTTCCAACTAACTGCTTAGCATACAGTATCAATACTAGGAATAAGAACAATATACATAAAGATTTAAAATCACTTACTCTTGCCCAGAAAGGAGTCCAGTATTCAGCAACGCATATTTTCAATAAGTTACCAGCAACCATTAAGAGTTTAGTTCCAGACAAGGCACAATGTAAACACAATTTAAAAGAATTTTTGGTGGCCAACTCCTTCTATTCCATCCATGAGTTTCTCAACAAGTGCAGTAGACCATTTTAATGAAAATTTATTATACTTTAATTTTTGACAATACTTGGTTGTAGCAGCCAAGTAACTACCTACTGTGTGAATGATGGATGTATGGAAAGCAGATGTAAGTCTTAACTCTGTAAATAGTGGAAGTTTAATTTTAATTCTTGTACATAATCTGACTGTTCTTAACTGAGGATCACTGAAATGAATAATTTACTTTAATTTTTGACAATACTTGGTTGTAATAGCCAAGAAACTAGCAAATGTCTGAATGGTGGATTTAATGAAAGCAGATGTAAGTATTAAACCTGTAAATATTAGAAGTTTAAATTTAATTCATGTACATAATTTTACTGTTTATTGACTGATGAGCATTAAAATTAATGAAACTCAAGTTTTTCTAATTACATTTCTGAATGTGTTTATCTGACATGTTCCACACCCAGGAGGATTTCCTCTTTAATGGGTCTATGGAATGAATAATCAATCTAATCAAAGAATGACTTCTTTCTCATACGAGAGAATGCTCTCCGTGAGATCATTGGCATACAACTAATGCAATGCAAAACGACAGGCAGGCTTCGCTCTAAACATCATTTACTATTATTTATATTTCGTTATTGTGAGTAGAGGTAGAGGGGGAGTGGGAGGGGAGGAGGAGGATAGGCAAGAGGTGCCGGCCGGAGTGGCCGAGTGGTTGTAGGCGCTACAGTCTGGAACCGCGCACCGCTACGGTCGCAGGTTCGAATCCTGCCTCGGGCATGGATGTGTGTGATGTCCTTAAGTTGGTTAGGTTTAAGTAGTTCTAAGCTCTAGGGGACTGATTACCTCGGAAGTTAAGTCCCATAGAGCTCAGAGCCATTTGAACCATAGGCAAGAGGTGGCATATGCTGCCTGTCCCTTGCTCGCCTGCTCTGGAATATAAAGTTTTGTTCATTACAGAATTATCATACGTCTTACATAACCATCAGTTCTCTGGAATATGATGTGTGTTTGTACCAACTCTAAAATTTAAAGCTTGTGATGTTATGCGTATCTATACCGGCCAACTTATTTATAATAAAAATTACAATTATGGAGTCATCAGCAATTCCCGCCCTCCACCTCTTTCTAATCCCCAACCCTTGTATAAATGTCTGCGGCCTCTGTTTTGCAAATAACAGGAAACATATTTTAAGATGATATAAGAATGATTTACACGATCTGAGGTGTACGAATTAGAAATGGAAAAGAGATCCCAGAAATAGTAGACCTGATTTTGTGGGCAGTGTTAGTTTTCTAACTAGAAATAACTTCAGTCTGGATGTGAACAATGTTAGTTTATGCATTCGACTACTTGAGTCGATGACAACAACTGTTGCCTCCATTCCTACGGGGTGAAACAACCCCGCAAGGGCGGTGTTAATGGTAACTTGCATCTGTGATCAACAGGGCATCCAGTGTTTGCTCTTAACAGTAGTGTAACGCCTGAATTGGAATAGCAGAACAAAAATTTCAATAACCATGTGTCCTATTGATATCCTTTAAACAACTGATACAGGCTGTGGACCTACGTCACAATGAGTTACTGGAAAAGATTAAGTTGTATCGTCCTGTGTAGAACTTTCTTTTATAAGCACCTGTGCAACCTCTGTCGGTATGTAATGGGAATTATGCTACAACTCATTTCCTCGCCGTACCTTGGTACTACGCGACAGTAAAATAGTAAGTAAGTCCACAAATTAGATTTTGTTACACGCTGACGGACACTTCATGAGGTGCATCTGCCGGCTACGCAGTGGTGTCATAGTCGAAAGTCAACACGGGAGGCCCAAGTACAAACAATCTGGGAGCTTATTTCATGAGACTTTTTAAGAGGGAAACGAAGAACAACTGATTCATCACTTTGACAACAGTGCGGAACAGATAAAACGCTCTAATGTAATGAGCTAAGTACAGGAAATTCAACTAGAGATTTAAGAACACCTTTCAACAAGCAAACTTCGCTTGAAAGAAACTGTGAAAGCCTGAAGTTAACCACTAGAGTAGACAAGAGTCTAACAGTCTCAGAAAACGAGAGTACATTCGGTCACCATTTGGAGATGAATCACGCCATCGCCTGCTATAAAACCTCCGGCCTCCTCAAGCTTATCCTCAGAGTTAGGCCATTACCTGCATTACGGATACCGATGTGAGGACCAGCTCTGTTAAGCTGCAGGATAGTCTGGTGAATTCAACAAGTGTCTACAAGCTGCCACCAACCTGCAGTCCACAGCTACAAATCTGCAGCCGTCCAGCCGCGGTGAAGACTTACGGTGTGCAAGCCACAGCAGTCACAGAGGTGACTGGCGATGGAGGGTTGGCCGATCTTCCAAGGGTCGAGGATCGATATGCCCACCTGCAAGCTGTTCAACATAGGCACTGGCTGCCCGTGTCGATGCCACTGAGGCAGTGCAAGTGCCACCTTAACGGCTCTACGCTGGGACTGCCATCCGAGCTGTCCTTGTTGCAGTCTGGGGTCCTCTGCTTAATAGACGACTGGGACATGCAGGTTTCTGGGGACGAGGCTAAGTGAAACTACACTCATCGAGAGTGCTGAGCCTCTGACGGACGTCCACAGCTGCGCCAGGCTGCGGGGAAGCAAGGCAACGCAGCCACCTGCAACAGCGCCACAGCGCTGACGACACGCACCACCAGGACCCGCGCTCAGCAACTTCCTCGCCGGGCACTGACCTGCTACCTCATACTTTCCGGCAGCGTGGACACAGCACGGTTGCTGCTAGGCAGCACAGGTAAGAAGGTGGAGTGATTGTAAAACTCCTGTCAATAAATTATTCAAAAGTTTTTTCAGGTGACCGTCAACAGCATCGATATACTTGGAAGAATGCATGGTAAACATTGTGCTGCCTTACAATCTATTTATTCACTGTCGGTTTCCTTAATTGATCGTCTTCTTAGTGGAAGAATACGGTGACAACTTCACACGTCATACATGCTATTTAACCAGAAAAGGTGCCATAGCCAAGCGTCACTACCCATTTAGGAGGTTTAAGAGAAGACCAGCCCGTCAGCTCGAGGCTGAAGGAAGCCTCCTTCCGCCAGAAAATGACCCTGTCGTCGACAGTAACGACAAAGAGAGAACTGTTGTCACCCGAGCCGGGCAACTGCTGTCACGTGGTTACATTTTAAATGCTTTTTGCTTGCTTAAGTCGGCATTATGGCCTGAAGTATCTTTTCCTACATTTTCAGTTCAGCTATGGCATCTTTTCTGGTTAAATAGCATCTATGACATGTGAAGTTGTCACCATATTTTTCCACTATGAAGATGATCAGTGACCGAAAACGGTTGTGAATAAATATATTGTAAGATAGCACAGTTTTTACCATGCATTTCTCCCAGGATAAATTATTGTTTACTGAATGATGTTCCATGTGGGCAACGGCCTTGCCGCAGTGGATCCACCGGTTCCCGTGAGATCACTGAAGTTAAGAGCTGTCGGGCGTGGTCGGCGGCCATGCGCTGTTGCCATTTTTCGGGGTGCACTCAGCCTCATGATGCCAGTTGAGGAGCTACTCGACCGAATAGTACCGGCCTCGGTCAAGAATACCATCACAACGGCCGGGAGAGCGGTGTGCTGACCCCACGCCCCTCCCATCCGCATCCTCCACTGAGGATGACACGGCGGTCGGATGGTTCCGGTAGGCCACTCATGGCCTGAAGACGGAGTGAATGATGTTCCATTAGCTTCCCAGAGCTGCACAGTATCACTCAATCCCGCTCTTCGCTAGATCTGCTCATAACAACGCCACCCCAGCACGGATCCAAGAGAGCTGTCTCTCTCTCTATCTCAATCTCTCTCTCTCTCTCTCTCTCTCTCGCGATTGACAACGAGATGGTCGGTTTCTGGCGGAAGGTGGCTTTCTTTAGCCTGGGGCTGATGGGTAGATCTTCTCATAATCCTCCTAAATTGGTAGTGGGCTCGGCATGAGAGGCCGGCTCAAGGTCGACTGATTTCCCCATGATGGCTGGTGTTCTCCATTGTAGAGAAACTACTTGGAGACCAGACAGGAAGCAGTACAACTACAGAAGCGCTCTAACCAGGAGCGAGAAATCGACACTGACAATGCTCCTTATTTTCATAGGCTACAAGACCTAAATGTTAAATAATTTCTTATCAACACAGGCACTGCAATATCGTATTTATCCGCCAATACCAGGCAGAGACTTCAATTAAAATGCCCTTCCCTATACGGGAATTACATAATGTGTGCGAGTACATGTTGCGACGCAGTAACGACGACATATGGAAGTTTGGGACTGGGCCTGACTTAACTAGCATTTATCGATAATCTATCGCCTAGTATAAAGTCAGAAGCGACCGGAAAAAAGCGAAGGTATATAAGAAGGTAAAAGAACGGACATGCAAAATTGCACACCAATATGTTTAATATTTCTTTGCTTCAGAATCCTCGAACATATTCTCAAGTCGAATATAATAAATTTCCTTCAGAGGGAAAAGCTTCAGTCCACAAATCAGAACGGTTCTAGAAAGCATCACTCGTGCGAAATTCTGCTTTCCCTTTCTCGAATCAGATGCTGCGAACCATGGATGAGGGGCAACAGTCGGACTCCATATTCCTAGATTTCCGTAAAGCATCAGACACGATCCCATACTGCAGACTGTTAATGAACGTACAAGCATACAGAATGGCTCTTTCTCAGTCAGGTCAGTAGCTCGAAGACATATTAAGTAACAGAATACATTACGAGTACGTTGACCTCAACGGCGAGTGTTATTCAGAGACAAGGGTATCGTCAGGAGCATCCCAACGAAGTATGATAGGACCGCTCTTATTTCTGTATAGTTAACTGATCTGGTGGACAGTGTTCTAACATTCTGCGTGGTGTCTGTTCTATATCGTGTCTCCCTACCACTTTCGCGCAACTACGCTCTGAACGTGTTTTTTTAGGGAATTGACTAGTTTGAACCTGGGACCTGTTGCTGGTAAGGAGACGTCAGACCACACATGACATGTAGAGTTCAGAAGAGTTCAGTGAGACTAGCGATGATATAACCAAATACTTAATGATTTCAGCGTCAGCTCCACTGCACTCCCTGTATATGAATCTTAATACTAACTAGATTTAGTGGAAGGGTTCAAGGCTTTCCTATTTTTAGTTAGCTGGCAAAATAACGTCGAAAAAGCAGTTAAGTTTACCATTGGAAATTTTATTCTACTCACAAACCATTGTTTATAAATTGCACTATTGATAAAAGGAAATGTTTTAATACAGGATGCTAAAAACCAACTGCGTTCAAGAAAAATGTGAACGAATATTCCCTGAATGGGTTTCCAAGTTCTACAATGGATCGAAGGATGACCTATGACATATCACATCTATAATCTAGGTTTAAATTAAGTTTCACAAAAGAGAAAACTATCAAAATGGTCTACAGTGACCCTCAATTATCTTTAATTACTTATCTAACTTGTCGTAAATTACAGTGGCTGATGTGGCTTCTCAATAACTATATAACAGAAAAATCATCGCGTTTCAGATTTTTACTTCAAGTGGCAAATGTGAACACCATGAGCTGTAATTGACGATCGACACTAGTATTACGCAAAAAGGGGGTGTAACAGATGAGACTTCTGCAGTTCTGAGTGAAGCTTTATGCGCTGTTATGCGGCATCGCGTGCGTTCATTACCTTGTCGGTGTTCGTCAGGGGGCGTCGGGCAGCACAGCTCCGCTCACCTCGCCGTCTCGGAAGCAACTCTCTCCTAACTTCTCCTTACTACAATTTACTGAAGTTGGTTTAAAAGAAACTATGTGGCTGTATTTTCATCTGACCAATCAGGGTCTCAATGTTAACCATAAGCTCCGCCTACAAAAATTCTGTCTATCCAATGAGAAACGTTATACTTTTCGTGGTGGGGCATTGTTTTTAAAGTTTGCAACGTAACAGAGATGCGAAAAAGTCTCACGCTAAAACTTGCAGCTGGTGCGGTCCTTTTAGTGTTATCGTAAGATCTATACTGTTCTTCTGGAGGGCTCTATCTTTTAACATGGGCTGGGGGGTGTTCCTAGCGGTTAGCTGGCGACCTGGATGTCCGTCCCTTACCGTAGGGCCTTCCAGCTTAACACTGTTCTGCTCTCGGCTTCTGTTCTCGTTTCTCCCCTCGGAACTGCGTCTGTCTCACGGTGGGAAGGTACGACATGCATTTAGGCATTCTTGTGTTAGTCTGTGGTATTCCATTTGCTCACTCGTTACTCGTATTACTTTGGTTAATTCAATGTCACGATTTATTCGGAGGTATGTGACATACTACTGGGTTTGCTTATCATGTCAGGGTTTTCATGGAAGGTGTTGTATTTGTCTGACACCTTACAGTGTAAGCTGGAGTCTGTGGCAGTTTGCTGATGATGCTGTGTTGTATGGGAAGGTGTCATCGTTAAGTGACTGCAGAAGGATACAAGATGACACAATTCCTACTTGGTATGATGAATGGCAACAAGCTCTAAACGTAGAAAAATGTAAGTTAATGCAGATGAGTAGGATAAGCAAACTCGTCATGTTTGAATACAGCATTAGTAGTGTGCTGCTTCACACAGTGACGACGATTAAACACGTAGGCGTAACGTAGCAAAGCAATATGAAATGGAATGATCATGTAAGGATTGTAGTAGGCAAGGGAAATATCTGACTTTGGTTCATTGGGAGAATTTTAGGAAAGTGTGGTTCATCTGTAAAGGAGATCGTAAACAGGACACTAGTCCGACCCATCTGAGCCGTGTTGCGGCTCGGGTTTGGTGCTTTTGGTAGGTTGGCATCGTGTAATAGAGAGATAGAGGCGTCTCGTTTTCTTCTTCCGTTTATTGGCGCGACTACTTTTGCTAGCGTTGACTGTCCGTGAGTGGCAGCAGCAGCGTTATCGATATCTAGTACGGTGGTACTATCTTTGGAAGGACGTCAAGTGTTTTCCGGGTCGGAGTGTGTCAGCGAGTTCGGTCGGGAGGGAACAGCGGTGAGGTCCGGCAGTGCGGAGACATGCCGAACTGCTGGTGGCATGCAGGCACTGCCGGATCGAGGGACTCTGGTTGCGAGGGCCGAAACCTCGTTGTCCACTGGACCCAGGACGTTTGAGTTGAGTGAACATTAACCCAGTAGTGAAACCTTCACTGTTTTGAGATCACGCCGTTGGTTCGAGCATTGTAGCTCGCAGGGTCGCTGAGACGAAGAGCAACGAGTGGAGTGTGTGGAGTTGGCGAAATTAACCAGCCGTCCTCCACGTCTTATTGTTAATCACTGAATTCCTTGTGTTATTATTGGTGAAGTTCAGCCAGCGGTATTTTCTGCCTAGTGGCCGCTAACGCCCCAGTTATCTGCCCTGGAGGTCAGCGCATTTTCGCGGCAGTGTACCTTTCCTCGCTTTGCTGCTGCTGTCCGGTAAGGCGTGCAGTTCGACAGCCTCCTTGATTGTGGTTCGGATATTTTGTTTCTTTCGTTCTGCTTTGGTCGTAGTGGTTCCTTCTGCATCTGGACGTTCTAAACACCGGATTCTGAAGACACAGTGCTGTCCGCCGGTTCCGCCTTGCCTGGGTTATTCCATCGTTGTATTAGTTATCAGACGCTAGGTAGATTTTGTAAGAGTTTTGGTCTGCGGTTAAAGTGTCATTAGTTTGAGTTACCATACAGTTAAGTGAATATAACTCTTGGCTGCCTGTCTCATCGTTTACGAAGTTGAGCGACTTTCCCAGGTCGATCCTTGGAGCACTGTCTGTGGCCCACTTCTCTCTTGGTTTGGTCAGATTGTGAAGATCGTTTTTTTAAAAAAAATTAATTTTTAATTGTTGCTGTTTGGGCCTTCATCCGACAAAGAGTTTTAATTTCTTGTTAATAAGGCCTTCAACCATGAGTGTAACTTGTCTTAAGAAATTTTAATTTAACAAATATCTTAACATTGAAATGTTGATGATTGTTCTTTAAATATCTGTCGAAGAAGTTTAATTGCATCACAAAATTTGCTATCCAGGCCTTCAGCCATCAAATTGTTTTCTGACTTACTACTATTGGGGCCTTACAGCCGACCAACAACTTGATTTTCTTGTCAACAAGGCCTTCAGCCGTGAATGCAATTCGTCTTAAGAATTTTTAATTAGATATTGTCTCTTAACAGTGAAATTTTGATGCTTGCCCTTTTTGGAAACGACCTTCCCGCAGTGGATACACTGGTTCCCGTGCGATCACCGAAGTTAAGCGCTGTCGGGCGTGGTCTGCACTTGGATGGGTGACCATCCAGGCCGCCATGCGCTGTTGCCATTTTTCGGGGTGCACTCAGCCTCGTGATGCCAATTGAGGAGCTACTCGACCGAATAGTAGCGGCTTCGGTCAGGAATACCATCGTAACGACCGGGAGAGCGGTGTGCTGGCCCCACGCCCCTCTTATCCGCACCCTCCACCGAGGATGACACGGCGGTCGGATGGTCCCGGTACGGCAGTCGTGGCCGGAAGATGGAGTGCTTGGAGAAGTTTAAGTGGTTCTTAAGAATTTGCTATTCAGGCCTTCAGCCGTCAAATTGTTTTGAGTTATTACTAATGGAGCCTTCAGCCGACAAATAATTTGAATTTCTGGACAGTAAGGCCTTCAGCCGTGAGTGCAACTTGCTTAAGAATTTTTTTAATTAGACATTGTGTCTTAACAGTCAAATTTGATAATTCTTCCTTATTGTCAACTTTACTTGCAATTGTTTCCAAATAAAGTGTACGTGACTTTAAAAAAAAAAAAGAAAAGAAAAGAAAACTGGGCAACCAACGGTGACAGATTACGGCCCCGTCCTTAGCGAATCCTACCTTTCCCTAAGTACCAGGTTTCACCATTGTTGATTACTGTTCGCGTATTTGGGATCCGCATCAGGTCGGACTAAAAGGAGACATCGAAGCAGTTCAGAGGTGGGCTATTAGATTCGTTACCGCAAGTATTAAGAAGGTGCTTAGAGAACTCAAATGGCAATCACTGGAGGGAAGGCGGCTTTCTTTTTGAGATGCTCTGTTGAGAAAATTAAGAGAACCGGCACTTCAGGCTGACTGCAGAATGATTCTACTGCCGCCAACGGACATTTCGCATAAGCTCCATCAAGATAAGATTACGGAGATTGGAGGTCGTACGGAGGAGGCATATACTCGTACACAGTCGTTTTTCCCTCGCTTTGTTTATTCAATCTGTATATTGAGCAAGCAGTGATGGAAACAAAAGAAAAATTCGGAGTAGGTATTAAAATCCATGGAGAAGAAATAAAAACTTTGAGGTTCGCCGATGACATTGTAATTCTGTCAGAGACAGCAAAGGACTTGGAAGAGCAGTTGAATGGAATGGATAGTGTCTTGAAAGGAGGGTATAAGACGAATATCAATAAAAACAAAACAAGGATAATGGAATGTAGTCGAATTAAGTCGGGTGATGCTGAGGGAATTAGATTAGGAAATGAGACACTTAAAGTAGTAAAGGAGTTTTGCTATTTGGGGAACAAAATAACTGATGATGGTCGAAGTAGAGAGGATATAAAATGTAGACTGGCAATGGCAAGGAAAGTGTTTCTGAAGAAGAGAAGCTTGTTAACATCGAGTATAGATTTAAGTGTCAGGAAGTCATTTCTGAAAGTATTTGTATGGAGTGTAGCCATGTATGGAAGTGAAACATGGACGATAAATAGTTTGGACAAGAAGAGAATAGAAGCTTTTGAAATGTGGTGCTACAGAAGAATGCTGAAGATTAGATGGGTAGATCACATAACTAATGAGGAAGTATTAAAGTTTGTGGCACAACTTGACTAGAAGAAGGGATCGGTTGGTAGGACATGTGTTGAGGCATCAAGGGATCACCAATTTAGTATTGGAGGGCAGCGTGGAGGGTAAAAATTGTAGAGGGAGACCAAGAGATGAATACACTAAGCAGATTCAGAAGGATGTAGGTTGCGGAAGGTACTGGAAGATGAAGAAGCTTGCACAGGATAGAGTAGCATGGAGAGCTGCATCAGATCAGTCTCAGGACTGAAGACCACAACAACAACAACATTTGCGAGTGGAACGGGAAAGGAAATGACTAGAAGTGGTGCAGGGTTCCCTCCGCCAAGCACCATACGGTGGCTTGCAGACTGTATATGTAGACGTATTAAGATCTTAGGATAAACACATTCGAGTGCAGTAGTCGGACCTCGGAATCTTTCTGAATGTGTTCGGATTGTTACAGGGCTTTGGAGTGGTGCAAAGTTTAACCCTGCCTTGCGGGTCACAACTAGCCTGCTGATCCTTATTTAGACTGACTGGATAGTGTGGCAGTGCAGATTATTATTCCAGGTCTGCCAATAAACGTTTCGGAGTACTTCCGCGGGGCAGTAGCCTACGTCGCGTAATTTGTCCCGCGAGTCGTACATCGCTAACAGTGTGTCGATTCTGGCCGCTCTTGAGAGTGTGATTTCGCGCGACGCCACGGAAGCACCGAGCAACGAACTAAAGCACCGTTTAAACTGTATAAGAGGAACAGCAGCTGCCCCGTGGGACTTCGCTGGGACGCATCACATTGTGCGTTCTCGGGACACCGGAGACGGTTCCTCAGACATGGATCTAAAAGGGAGGAAGATTTGTGTAACGTCCCGTCGACAAAGGGGTAATCGGAGCGCAAGCTCAGAATAGCGACGGATGAGGAAGGAAATCGGCCATGCACTTTCGAAGGAACCATCTCGGCATTTGACTTAGGAGGGACAAGGGGGGGGGGGGGGGGGGGGGGATAGACCAAGATAGAAATTTTGTAGCCTAAATGTTTTTTTTTTTTTTTTTTTTGCTTAAAATCTTCCTTAGAGAGTCTGTTTTTAAGATCCACTCATATAAATTGTGCCTTATGTTAAAATATATTAAAACCGCGATTTACTGCGTGAGAGCCTGGTGCATCTGCGCGCTCGAATTTAACCGATATGCTACTATAATAGCTACTAACGGAATACGGAGGCTGTTAGCTACAGTTAATGTCACAGAGGGCACCAATATCAACTCAACGATATTTCTGTTCGTAACATGATTCGTTTATGGTGAACAGTCTGAAAGGACGTGGTTGTCTCGCGTGTGCTTAACTTGTCATTCACTTTTTGTTATACTAAGTTAAACGTGAGTGCTTGAAAACGACAAACAATAGTGTTTACACGGATGGAAAAGATTCTAAAAGTTATCCGAATGTACAAAATCCGCTTCGATTGGTATGCGGAAGCCACTAACCGATATAATTGCTTCAAAATGAGAGTGTTCGCCATCGGAGAAAGAAAGGTCAACTGTACAGTGCTTATTAAAGGTATGTTCAATTTCAGTATTTAGAAAAAACTTAAGTTGAAACTGTAAACGCTTGTTTTTTTCCAAAATAACATTTTTCAAGTTGGCGAGAGTTGTAACTCGTGAAATATGCAAGCAATTACATTATATCTTCTGGTAACTCGTGAATCAGCGTTTTTTGTATTGTAGTACGTAGGATTTCTGCGATGTATTTTAATTTTGGTTTCTGATACACGTTTTTATAACAAATTTTTTGTCGAAAGAATTGACGTTGGTTTCAGAGTGGCTCCATTTTGTTGAAACATTCTTTTAATGCCCGTTTTCACTATGTTAGAGAATATCGACAGTTCAAAGTAGTTTTTGAAATTTTGTTCCAGGTTGAAAATTGGGGCGTTCATAGCTCCCACCACCTGCCCTTCCACTCCTTGAAGACCTTTCGTCGATGTCGTGTAATGTCCTCTGGGTGCAATTTCTTTTTTACTTGAAGAAGTGCATAATATACAACCCTAAGTGAGTGCAATACAAGTCTAAAGTCAGTTTTGTAATTTGTTCGTCATTAATAAGAAATACAAGCATGGGGAGTGAGCTCAAAACTCCAGTATGAGTTATTGATCTGAAGGAATTACATTTTCTTTGAGACATATGAGTCTCAGCGTTACCTTCGATAATGATAGAAGCTGAAGAAATTGATTAAAACTTCTGTCATGACCATGATTTGAACTTGGGTCTCCTGCTTACTATGCAGATGTGCCAACCATTACAACACTACATCAGTATGGCTGACACACCTACACAGAGTAACCTACTCCAGTGACATTCCCAACACAAACTTAAGTTCACACCTAGTCCCCAGTTTCCCCTTCTTAAATCGTCAGTGTTTCCGAGGCTCCGGGATATTGGAATAGCACCCCAGCTTTGTACATAGTGAGGAATCCTGCCTGTATCTGACGATTTAAGAAGGGGAAATGGGCTGAAGATGCGAACTGATGCTTGTGTTGAGGAGGACATCGGACTACCGCAGTAGGTGGAGCTGTGTTAGCTACACTGTTACGATGTTGTAATGGTTAGTACATCTGCCTAGTAAGCAAGCAGTGTGGATTCAAATCCCAGGTGTGGCGCAAATTTTAATTCATTTCTTCAGCTCCTACCATTATTGAAGAAAGATATTTTGTTGAGTTCCAGGGTAACAAGAGCAGATGGAGACTACAAAAAAAAAAAAAAAAATGGGCTTCCCCAGGGCAGTGTTCTTGCTCCCATATTATTCAATATTTCTACAAATGACCAGCCTATTAGTACCCGGTCAAGATGTTTGATTTATGCTGATGATAGGGCAATAGCAGGTTGAAGCATCAAAGTACAAGGATGTTGAGGAAATACTAGCTGAGAATCTGGAAAATCTCACCAACTATTACAATAAAAATCAGCTGAAACCCAATCCAAGTAAGACCCAGACCTGCCTATTCCACCTTAACAACAGAGAGTCGAAGCGAGAACTGAATGTTTGGTGGAATGACACAAGATTAACACACTGGGAGTTACTCTTGATAGGAAACTGTCATTCAAGTGGCACATTGAGAAGAGAGGGAAAAAGTGCAATCACGGAATAACTTACTTGGCAAGGTAACAACATCAAAATGTGGAGCTAATCCAAAATTTTACGCGCCACCGCAATGGCACTATTTTACTCTGCTGCTGAATTTGCAGGTCCTGTCTGGGAGCGGTCAGTCCATACAAACAAACTGGACACTGTCCTGAAGCAGACGCGTAGACATATTACCGGATGTCTTAAGCCAACAAGAGTAGGACACCTATACTCCTTATCAGGAATTGCTCCACCAAACGTCCGACGTTCAATACAGAGCAGAATTGAACAAACAAAACAGGTTCAAGATCAACCTCATCCGCTAAATGGGTACCAAATGGTACCAAAACGCCTTAAGTCAAGAAGTAGTTTTCTCCACTCAACCGAACCAGTCACAGATACACCAAAAACTGCTAGAAAAAGACTGTGGCAGGAACAACAAGAATCTGCTCACGATTCTGAGGAAGTTCTGCCACCAGGTGCGGAACTTGAGTGGGAGAGATGGAAAACCCTGAACAGTCTGCGTTCAGGAATGGACAGATGTAACAAAAATCTGCACGAATTAGTGAAAGAGCTTTGTGTCCGTGTGGGAACATCCAGACCATGAACCACCTGCTTCAATGTCCGCTAGTAAACCATCCAAGAGCGCGCACGGCCCAAGACCTGATAGCGTGAAGCGAAACAGCGAGGGCATTTGTGGACTTCTGGGAGAATGAGATATGAAACAAAGCCTGCATAATATTATACTATACTGTATATAATACTCCATGTATTTTATTTTATAAATTAGCATTGTAATATTGTAAATTTTATAAAGGACAAATTATTATATAAGAGAAAGTTGAGACTCATATGTCTGAAGGAAATGTTATTCCATCAGATCAATAGATCATCACCTACATCTGAAGTACAGGCAGGTTTTCCCTATTACGTATAAGGCTGGGATGCCATTACAAGCCGGCCGAGGTGGCCGAGCGGTTCTAGGAGCGACAATCTGGAACCGCTCGACCACTATGGTCGCAGGTTCGAATCCTGCCTTGGGTGTGGATGTGTGTGATGTCCTTAGGTTAGTTAGGTTTAAGTAGTTCTAAGTTCTAGGGGACTGATGACCACAGCAGTTAAGTCCCATAGTGCTCAGAGCCATTCTTTTGCCATTACAATACCTAAGAGCCTCGTCAGTACTGACGATTTAAGAAGGAGAAAATGGGCTGAACGGGTGAACTGAAGTTTGTGTTGGGGAGGGCATTGGACTAGGGTATTCTGTGCAGCTATCTTAGCCATAATGCCTCGGTGATGTGACGGTTACCACATCTACCCAGTAAGTGCCCCCTTAAGCAACTTAGGGAAATCACAGAGAACTTAAATATAGGTGAACAGAGGGGGATTTAAACTGCTGTCTTCTCGAATGCGAGTCCACTGTGCTAACCACTGCGACAGTTCCCTGAGCCCCTGGGCCCAGCCTGCGCAGACCCCGAGCGGTGACGCTGTCGGCGCGGCTAGCGCGCCCGCTTACCGTTCGCAATGGACCGACCCTCGATCCCCATCCGAGCGCCGATGCCCGAGGTAAAAGTGCCGCGCAGCAAAAAGCCCCGCTGCTACTTTAAGAGTGCGCTTCCACCGGCCGCGATGAATATTAAAGCCGTCGTTAACATTAATACACATTCATCATCCACTCGCGCCGCGGCGCGATGCCCTAATGCAAAACAAAATTGGAGATTAGAAATTCCGAGGCTCTCAGCGCAGCCGCGGCGGCGGGCGGCTCGAGGCGAGGGCGGCCTCCCTGCCTCCACCTCTCCCCAGGCTCCGCGTCCTCAAGCGGCCTGGGGCGGCCACACCTGTCTGTCATCGCGTCCACGAGCCTGTAGGCCGTCACCCGAGAGTCTGCTCAGCTGAGAACGGTACAGATTGAAAGACCAGCCAACCGGTAACACTCTACGAGTTGTAGCGTGCAGTGTCAGAAATCTGAATTTGGTAGGGAAGTTAGAAATCAGGAAAAGGAAATGCGAAGGCTCATTGAGTCGTGGTAAAAATTGCTGTTTTGAAGAGCGCGCCGCAGCGGTTAGTGTGAAGCAGTCGCACTCCGTTTCTGGCTGTGGCGCCGCTTTGCTGTCTCCCTCTGGTGGGAAAGGGGAAAGGTTGCCTGTTCACGTAGATTTAAGGGGCGCTATTAGCTCGCCAGTCTCTCCACCCTGGCCAAGCTCTACAATATAGTCCTGTCCACTGGTTACTACCCTGACCTGTGGAAAACCTCCCGTATCCTCATGTTCCTAAAACCCGGCAAACCGCCGTCCGCCGTCTCCTCCTACCGTCCCGTCAGCCTTACCTCGGTCTTCAGCAAGGTCCTGGAATCTATCCTCACCCGACGCATCCACCAGCATCTCCGCCGTCACCGCCTCCTTCCCGTTACCCAGTGTGGCTTTCGGCCGTCCTTCTCTTCCGACGACCTTCATCTTCACCTCACTCATCTCCTTTCCGAACAGCTTAATTCCCGTCGCTCCGCAATCTTCCTCCCCCTGGACCTCGAACGTGCCTATGACCGCGTATGGCATACCGGTCTCCTCTTCAAGCTCCAAACCTTCGCCCTTCCCATTAACTACGTCCGTCTGATCGGCTTCTTTCTCTCCCGCCGTCCTTCCTACGTCACCAACCATAACACAGATTCCTACACCTTTTTCCCCTCCGTCGGTGTGCCCCAAGGCTCCGTCCTCTCCCCCCCTTCTGTACCTTTTGTACACGGCGGACATGCCGCCGCCGTCACCCCCCGTCCACCTTCTCCAGTTTGCCGATGACACCGCCTTCCTTGCCCTTGCCCCCACCCTGCAGCGCTCCCAACACCTTCTCCAATCCCATCTTGACCGGTTCACCGCTTGGTGCAACCAGTGGTTGCTCAAGGTCAATCCCTCCAAAACCCAGGCGATCATTGTAGGCAAAACCACCCCTTCCTTCCGCCTCCTTGATTTCTACATCACCATCTATGGCCGTCCTATCGCCCTCACTCTCACCCTTAAGTACCTTGGCGTCACCCTCGACCGTCGCCTCTCCTGGACTCCCCACCTCCGGACAATCCAAGCCAAGGCACGCTCCCGACTCAGTCTCCTCAAGCTCCTCTCTGGCCGTACGTGGGGTCTGGACCCCTCCACCATCCTCCACACCTATAAATCCCTCATCCACCCTATCCTTTGTTATGCCCATCCGGCTTGGATCTCCGCCCCCCCTACCTTTTATAAATCCCTCCAAATCCTTGAACGCCATGCTCTCCGCCTCACCTATCGCATCCGTCTCCCCTCCCCTATGCGGATCCTGTACGATCTCATCCCCTTCCCCCACCACCTCCTTTTCCTTGAAAGGATACGGATCCTGTACACCTCCCGTAAACTCAATCCTCCTCACCCGCTCATCTCCCCGATCCTCTCTCACCCCGCCCGCTGCCGCGCCTGTATTCCCACGTCCCACCCGGTCTCCATCTCTCCACCCTCCTTACCCTCTCCCAAGGTGGCTTCCGCCAGCTCCCTCTCCCTGATGATGTCCTCCTCCCCTCCATCTACCCCTCCTATCAACTTTGACCCTGCCCCACCCCCCACCTCCGGTGTCCTTTCCTTTAGGCACCCTCCCTCCCTTCTCTTCCCTTCCCTTCTCTTTCCTTTTCCCCCGTCCCCTCACTCCACCCCTCTTCCACCGGGCTTCCCCTCCCCCTTCCTCCCTCCCCCTATCTCCCCTGCCCGTGGCATCTCTGCTCTCCCCTCTCGCTCTCCCACTCCCTTTCCTCCTCCTCCTCTCTTGGCAGGTCCCCGGACTCGCACACACATAGTGAACATTCGCGCGCCGGAGATCATCGCCATCAGTGTCTCGTGTGTGTGCTTCGTTTTGTGTTTCGCGTTCTTTCGCAGTTCCAACTCCACTGTTCACATGTGCCGTCGCCGTCTCCGTGTTTTGTACGCCGTGTCAACAAGTGTTAGTGTTTTTATCGTCCAGCGTGAACGGCTTCATGTTTATTGTTTTTTTGTATCTCCATTTTTTGCCGCCGTTTTTTTGTATTACTGTATCACCTCTCTGTCATGTTATTGTTCCACTTAAGGCTGAAGAGCAGCGTAATATGCTGCTGACAGCCCGCCTGTATAGGTGATTAAAATTACAATAAAGGAAAAAAAACTCGCCAGTCAGTCAATCTGAGCACAGTCTGGAGTCAGTCTGGGGTCAGTCTCTCGTCCCCAGCTTGCTAGTCTGTCTCTCGTGCGAATTTGTGGCGCAGTGAGAGAACTCAACGAGTGGCCGCACGGTCGGGGGCTTAGTTCCTGCTGCAACGTACGCTTCCAGTACTGGTGGTGGTAAAAGTCTACCTAAGTACGTAGATTACCATCGCTTGACATGTCCTACCGCTCCTGCAAGCTACCGTCTGCAGTAAATGGTTTCTCAAATTCGTGTGGTCCACGAAATTACTGGCCCCTCCGAGTTATTGCGGGGTATTAATAATTTCTAGCGGAAGGTTTTAACGAACCGGTAAATATTTGAACGCAACGGATAACGCACTTTTTTTCAACCGCTACAGAGGCATGACCCAGAATTCGACTGTGGTACTGACTGCCACCTATTCTTCATGATGGACGGAGGAAATAATCAGTAGAGGGTAGAGATTAATTGATATTTATTCAGTACCGATGGTATTTCAACAACTAGTCGTGTTTCTCTTGCAATCTACATCATCAAAACCGGTCTCCAGTTAACATGGTTCAGTTTCGTCACGTAATTATGGAATGGGACAGAGGAGCGCAGACCTGGCTTCAATGTAATTTTATACAACCGCACAATTATATCTAAACCCACGGTTATTACATTCAGCTACTATAGATTACTCAGAACAAGTTCCGCAAAGACACTACAAGCAAAACTAGGTCAGGGTGGAAGAGTATTTCGCAAATCTTTATCAAATCAGTGGGCATTAAAATCCGATACTTTTCCTCGTGGCACGAGCATTTTACTTAACGCACCGCATCGCCAACAAATCAAATCGTTATGAGGGTGCATAAGAAACATCACTTCAATGCTGTTCAACCCACATGGCCAAGTTTCAGTAGCTAACAGAAACCCAAAAAAATATGGACACACACGATTTTCCTTCCCTATTTTACACTCGCTCACTATCGTATGATTATTCATCGTGTACAATACATTTTCAGACCGAAACAACAATTTATCAATGCGGCGGTTGCTCCAACCGACCACGTGGCGCGAAAGCAAGTTCACAAAGAAAACATATGGAAAATAAATAAAAATCCCCAAAATATTACTGTAAATGGAAGAGCAGATTAAAATACATTGAATGAGTGAATTTCCGTTAAGCACGGAGCGATAACGTGACCGTGAGCTTAAGGCACATGGTGCGTTGCCTGAACAAGGCACTAACGCAAGGTCTACTGAAATTCGAGTAAATTAAGAAAATCAATTCCCTTATGGGGTTCAGTGGTAATTTCGCACCTGATTTCAACATCTGGACTTCATTACAGAGCAGATTTCAGACAATCTAATACCTATGTTAACATTACCAAAACGAGAGCTGCGTCTCCATGTCTGTCCAGCACCACGACCCAGGAACAAGTGCCCTTCCAACCGAATTCGCCTAACCGTTCCGCTTACAAACGTGGTGGGGGTGGCGCGCCAACCTGACAGAGCCAATTCGCGCGCCTACGTGTCATCTTTGCCCTGACCTGCAAACTTGGTCTCTGCTAAATTTGTTCACGCTTGGGGGGTTAGTACTACCCTAACCCAGAACGACCATTCATGCAGTGTTACAATCTGTGCCTAAAGCTTTTGCTAGTTCAGACACTCACTGATTTACACCGTCCAGGCCGCACAAAGGAAAGGAAAATGGGAAACGTGGTACACAACAGAAAAAAAATCAATAAATAACACTGTTTAGTCCATTCTCTCCTTTTGGACACCAGCTGAGGTATTACCTGCAAGAGAGGAAACTCTTGCTAATAATTTCTGCGTGCTAGCAATTTAATAAAACATTGGAACGGTACAAGAAGTTCCGTTTCACTGCATCTGAGTCTGCGCCTTAGACCGCCAGTCTGCTCGAGTTGCTCAGGCAACGGTCATTGGCGGTTGGATCGATCGGTTGGTCGGTCGCGCACTGAGACACAAGATGATTTGTTCGCCTTGAGCGTCGGCGCATGTGAGGTCGCCACGTGAGTCCAGTGGGCCACGCCGTATAGCGAGGGGTAGTGACTTTGCGGCCGACACGAAAGCAACAGGGGTCAACCCACGACATCGGTCTGGCCGGGGCGAGCTGCGACGCCGTGAGACGGGAGATCGGAGCGCCTTCCTGCGTCCGTTGAAGCGGCTGGCAGCGGACGGTTCGGGAGAGCGTTTTGGGAGGGCTGCGCCAGGTCGTCGCCAGAAATCGCAGTTTATTAGAAGTGATCGGTGATATGTTGTTTCATTTACTTGTTAAATTCTACTTGTTTTCTTGGTGAGGTCACCAGCCGCTTTGTTCTGGGGTCGTCCCACCATTCTTCTCCGTTTGCCCACCCGCGGGAAGGCGGTTGTTTATGAATTGGGTGGTCCGTTTTTCCCTTGTGAAGTAGGGGCGGGTTAGAGCAACCTGCGGTTCGGGTTGATCGGTAATCTTCCATGCGTTAATAGCTGCCTCTGTCATGTTTGCCGGATTCGGTGTGTTAACGAATTTATTGCTTGAAGTGTAACGGCCTAATTCCTGAAATATGTTTTTATCTTGCCTATCATCTTGAGAGGCGGTATATGTGTACTGTAGAGCATGTTTGGCCAACCTTGTATAATTTTATGTAAGATTGCCTTTCATGGGCTTTTATTTAAATGGTCATTTTAGTATATAAAGATGCCACCCTTCCACCGTAAAACTTTTCTTAGAAGTTAAAATCAAGTTGCACCTTCGGTGGCAAGTTAATCTTTTAATTTTAGTGTTTTGTACCATTTCCATCCCTCCTACGGGGTGCATAGTTTGCGTGCTTGTGTGAATTGTTAAAACTTTTACTTTAAGGTAATCTGGTGTGTTGCAGATTTGCAGCTGTGTAGTCTTTCAGAGGTTGTTATGAGCGGTCGTGACTACGGCCGTGTCAAAAGGGAGCGGCAAGGTTCTCAGCCCGAAAGCTCATACACCCAAAATTTTGTTTCTTTCTGCCTCTGAATAAATTGTAACTTGATATTTAGAGGGTGCTTTCTGCTTATAATTTTAAATCTGTTTCTTAAAAAAAAAGGCTTTTAGGAATAAAATTCCCATTTGTTAAAAGCAATTTCATTTTGATTTCATCAGTTAACGCTCACACAGTGTGATTAAATGTGTTAATGTCCTTGATGAATCGCTAGTAAATAAAGTAAATTCTTAAGAAAAAGTTTTGAAAGTAAAATTGTTGTGGACTGGCAAGACAGCCAATCCACAGTGACGGGTAGCCGAAAGGCACGCGTTTAAGCTCACGCAGGCTGGCGTGAGGTCTGGAACAGTTAAAGGATTTGAGTCTAGCAAATAAAGTACGTAGCTGTTGGAATACTTAACTTTAATCCATAATTGGTGAACGTCGGTCTGACCGTACATGCATCACAAGATAAATAGCAAATGATAATGGCGCCTTGCTAAGTCGTAGCAAATGACGTAGCTGAAGGCTATGCTAACTATCGTCTCGGCAAATGAGAGCGTAATTTGTCAGTGAACCCTCGCTAACAAAGTCGGGTGTACAACTGGGGCGAGTGCTAGGAAGTCTCTCTAGACCAGCCGTGTGGCGGCGCTCGGTCTGCAATCACTGATAGTGGCGACACGCGGGTCCGACGTATACTACCGGACCGCGGCCGATTTAAAGGCTACCACCTAGCAAGTGTGGTGTCTGACGGTGACACCACAAAAATCACGGTTCACTCATTCTAGATGTGCTAGGAGTAAGTGCTGTGAAATGGAAAGAATATGAAGAAGATTTCTGGTCGCACAAATATAGGGTAAAATCGGCAACAGAGAAGAATGACAAAACGGAACTCGTATTCGTTTGAACAGTGTCATATACTGACGATGTAATGACTTGTACATTCTTAAGCTCAAGACTGTTCGAAGCCAGCAATGATACTCCAGTATAGGAAATCAGAGACACAATGCAGGGAGCAGATGAGCAGATAAAAATAGTAGCGTATAGGTTACCAGAGGTAAACAGTAACGCTAAAGACGTGCGATTTGCAGACACTCTGGGTAGCTGTCGCAGGCTAGAAGTTTCACTTCAGAGAATTAGCTGCTGACACCATCCACAGCGTAGACGCTGTTTTAAGGCTTCACATTAGAAGAAGGCACGCCTTGTCAGACGCAGCAAGCTCGATACACACCCCTGAGAACTGCAACGTCAGTGCGTTTACACAGGTTACCGTGCTACAGCCACTGTCTCCTCTCACAAGAGGCAACTGGGCAGGGCCAAGTGACGTAAAACACTTTTGTTACCAGCCGTAACAGAAAGTACAGTGACGCTTAGCTGTCAGCTGAACGCTGTTGCTACCAAACTTGCAGTTTGTTAACGTAAGGTCCAGAACTATCCCTACCTACCGAGTAGGAGAAGGGGAGGTATCTGAAAGTGGTTGGCCAAGGGCGCCCTGGAGGTGCAGGGCCACTCATCAGAATGGCCGAAGCGTGTGGAGTGGCAGTGGACTGGTGGGTCGACTATAAAAACGAAGAAATAGTGCGCCGTCACAATCCGTTAAAAACGCATGTTTTTGTATTCATAGAGAGTTTTCATTCAGATCATTTGGGCGCCATCTCCGTGTCCCTCGTGGCCGGCCTCAGTAAGCTGCAACATGTCTGTTCATCTCACTTGGAGTGCTGCTCTCAAAGTTTGTACTTAAAACGATGCTGCCAGTGTTCGATACTTCTTTTAGCACTCAACTCAAGGATTAAAACACTGACTTATATTCCACAACCAGTTGCCTTCTTTGCTCTTTCTTACGTTTAGAATTAGCCTTCAGTGTATTAGTTAGTCTAATTCCAAACAAATAGCGTTAATCAGACCACTGAATATCCTTGAGTCTCCTGCTGCAAGCATGTTATCGAGTCTCAACATCCGCCTCTGTGCAGTATGTCCTGTGACAGTGTTTGGCGCTGTTTCATCCAATCAGCCTGCCTTCACTGCAAGTTTGTCTCTGTGCATTAGCTCCTAACCACTCGGAAATTGGAGACTGACCTGCAGCCCCTGTCTTCCCTCTATCCTGTGTTAAGATACGATGATGGGAAGGCAAGGCAGGGATTGATTTGCGATGAACAGTTCAGTGATAGGATTTCAGCTGGTAATAGCAAACACACTGTTCGAGAATCACAAGAGGAGGCATGCTTGGAAAAGGTCTGGAGACAGGGGAAAGTACCAGCTGAGTTAACCATGTTGACACAGACATTAAGAAATCAGATATTCTACTTTAAGTCTCACCCAGGAGCAGATATAGTTCCACTGTTTAGTAATGATGAACAGTTTGATGAAGTTTAAGAAATCGTCAGAAAAAATCAGTGTGTAAGGAAGTTCGTGCCGTAGCACCGAGGAATAATGACGTGTGTTTCATGTTCTCTGAAGCAGCAGATATCGTCGTAATGAGTACGACAGCAGTAACTTCAGTTCAGTGAGAATGGGCAGCTCTTAAAAGGACATTCAGAGAAACTGGACAGACAAATGTAGTTACGACGAAGGTGACTGCACAGAAACCTTGGGCCACAGGAAGATGGAAGAAGAAAAAAAAGAAAAACATTCAGAAAAAGGTGTACAGCAATAAAAGTCACTTTTCAATTAAATCAAACAGGTGCAGGGAAGTCAAGGCGAAATTGTTATGATGATATCTCCATTGGCAAAAGACTCCGAACTAATCCCCCATTCGTATCTCCGGGAGGAGACTGCCAGGGGGGAGGTGACCATGAGAAGCCATGAGACAAAGACTGAATAACCAACAACAGGATAACGTTCCACGAGTCGGGGCGTGGAATGTCAGAAGCTTGCACGTGGTAGGGAAGCTACAATAAAAAGGGAAATGCGAAGACTCAATCTACGAGTAGATATAGTTGCGGTCAGTGAAGTGGAATGGTTCGCAGCTCGTGGTCGTGCGGTAGCGTTCTCGCTTCCCACGCCCGGGTTCCCGGGTTCGATTCCCTGCGGGGTCAGGGATTTTCTCTGCCTCGTGATGACTGGGTGTTGTGTGCTGTCAGGTTAGTTAGGTTTAAGTAGTTCTAAGTTCTATGGGACCGATGACCATAGATGTTAAGCCCCATAGTGCTCAGAGCCATTTTGAAGTGAAATGGAAAGAAGTTCAAAATGGTACAATTGGTTCTAAGCACTGTGGGACTTAACATCTAAGGTCATCAGTCCCCTAGACTTAGAACTACTTAAACCTAACTAACCTAAGGACATCACACACATACATGCCCGAGGCAGGATTCGAACCTGCGACCGTAGCAGCCCCGTGGTTCCGGACTGAAGAGCCTAGAATCGCTCGACCACAGTGGCCGGCTAAAATGGAAAGAAGACAAGGATTTCTGGTCAGATGAGTATAGGTAATATCAACGGCAAAAGAAGCAGCGGGAGTAGGAAGGTACGACAGATATTGTGTTACTGTGAACAATTCAGTGATATGGTTGTTCTCATCAGAATCGACAACAAACCAACGATAATAACGATAGTTCAAGTATACATGACGACGTCGTAAGCTGAAGATCAAGAGATAAAGAAAGTATATGAGGATACTAAACGGGTAATTTGATACGTAAAAGGAGATCTAATAGTCATGGGGGAATGGAATGCGGTTCTACAGGAAGGACTAGAAGAAAGGGTTACGGGAGGATAAGGGCTTGGTACTAGTAATGGGACAGGAGAAAGACTGATTGAGTTGTGCAATAAATTTCAGCTAGTAACAGCGTATACTCTCTACAAGAATCACAAGAGGAGGAGATATACTTGGGTAAGGCCGGCACATACGGGAAGATTCTAGTTAGATTACATCAAGGACAGACAGAGATTCCGAAATTCGATACTGGATTGTAGGGCGTTCCCAGGAGCAAGAATAGACTCAGATTACAATTTCGTAGTGATGATGAAAAATAGGCTGAAGTTTAAGAGACTAGTCAGCAAGAATCAATGTGCAAGGAAGTGGGATACGGAAGTACTAAGGAATGAAGAGGTACCTTTGATGTTCCGTCAGCATATAGATACTACGATAAGGAATAGCTCAGTAGGCAGTACAGTTGGAGAGGAATGGACATCCCTAAACAGGACAATCACAGAAGTTGGAAAGAAAAACATACGTACAAAGAAGGTAGCTGCGAATAAACCATGGGTAGCACAAGAAATACTTCTGCCGGTCGCTGAAAGAAAGAAGTACAAAAATACTCAGGGATAATCAGGAATACAGAAATACAGTTCGATGAAGAACGAAATAAAAAGGAAATTTAGGGAAGCTAAGACAAAATGGCTGCATGAAAAATGAGAAGAAACCGCAAAATCAATGATGTTGGAAGGAGTGACTCAAAAATGTGTGTGAAATCTTATGGGACTTAACTGCTAAGGTCATCAGTCCCTAAGCTTACACACTACTTAACCTAAATTATCCTAAGGACAAACACACACACCCATGCCCGAGGGAGGACTCGAACCTCCGCCGGGACCAGCCGCACAGTCCATGATTGCAGCGCCTTAGACCGCTCGGCTGGAGAGACTCAGCATACAGAAAAGTCGAAACAACATTCAGTGAAATTACAAGCAACGGTGGTAACAGTAAGAGAGCAATTGGAATTCCACCGTTAAGTGCAGAGGAGAGAGTGGATGGGTGGAAAGAGTAAGGCCGATGTGAGGAGGAATGTTTGTCTGATGACGTGACAGAAGAACAAACAGAAGTCGATATAGAAGACACAGGGGATCCAGTATTAGAATGAGAATTTAAAAGAGCTCCGGAAGACTGAAGACCAAATAAAGCAGAAGGGATAGATAACATTCCATCAGAATTTCTAAAATCTTTCGGGGAAGTGGCAACAAAACGACTACTCGTGTTGGTGTGTACAGTGTATGAGTCTGACTATACTCCATCTGACTTTCCGAAAAACATCATCCATATTGTTGTGTCGGCTACTGTGGGAATCAGCATCGACACAAACAAAGAAGAGGAGAACTTGCGATGGCCTGTGGCAGCAATCCAAAATGATCTATACATAAAACTTTCAAATTAATGGAACACTTTACTTCTAAAAAGGGAGGAAACATAACTTCTCGTTATGAGGTTTCTGGATGTGCTTCCTGTACCTACTACATGCAGTTACATTTATTCTTTATTACCTCTCGCAGAACGCAGGCTGAGTAACGTCTTCCTATTACTCATTACTGATGCTCTCGAAGTCTGCGACCGAACAGGGGCCAACCTGCGATGGGCGGCTCGTTAAGTCAGCGTTGGCAGAGCCGCTGTCCTCTTGGAGATGTGGCGCTACCCGCTCTCTCCGCTGGCGTGAGGGTCAGCGCCTTTTTGGTGCCGTTTCGCGGTGCTGCGCTGGTCTGTGTGCAATCGATGCTTCAGGACTGCACACATACAATTTCGAAGACTGCAAGAAATGACAAGTGCGAGAATTATCGCACAATCAGCTTAACAGCACATGTGTACAAGTTTCTGAGAAGAATAATACACAGAAGAAAGGAAAAGAAAATTGAGGATGTGTCAGACGATCATCAATTTGGCTTAGGAAAGTTAAAGGCACCAGAGAGGCAATTCTGACGTTGCGGTTGATGGTGGAAGCAAGACTAAAAAAAATCAAGACATGTTCATAGGATTTGTCGACATGGAAAAAGCATTCGACGATTTCAAATGATGTAAGATGTTTCAAATTCTGAAGAAAATAGGGGTAAACTATAGGGAGAGAGTATAATATGCAACATGTACAAGAGCCAAGAGGGAATAATAAGAGTGTAAGACCAAGAACCAAGTGCTCGGATCAAAAAGGGTGTAAGACAGGGATGTAGCTCTTACAGTTCAACCTATACATCGAAGAAGCGATGATGGAAACAAAAGAAAGGTTCGATAGTAGGATTAAAATCCAAGGTGCAAGGATATCAATGATAAAATTCGCTGATGACATTGCTATCCTCAGTGAAAGTGAAGAAGAATTACAGGATCTGCGCAATGGAATAAACAGCCTAATGACAAGAGAATATGAATTGAGAGTAAATCGAAGAAAGACAAAAGTAATGAGAAGTAGCAGGAATGAGAACAGCGAGAAACTTAACATCAGGATTGATGAAAACGATGTAGATGAAGTTAAGGAATTCCGCTACCTAGGTATCAAAATAACCGATGAAGGACGGAGCAAGGAGGATATAAAAAAGCATACTAGCATCTGCGAAAAGGGCATTCCTGGCCAAGAGAAGACTACTAGCATCAAACAAACTAATTAGAGGAAGAAATTTCTGAGAATGTTCGTTTGAAGCACAGTATTGAATACTAGGGAAACAAGGACTCTGAGAAAACCGGAACAGAAGAAATCGAAGCGTTTGAGATGTAGTGCTACAGAACAATGTTGAAAATTAAGTGGACTAATAAGGTAGGGAATGTGGAGGTTCTGCGCAGAATCGGAGAGGAAAGGAGTGTAAGGAAAACACTCACAAGAAGAAGGGACAGGATGATCAAAACAAACCAGTGACGATGAGGCAGTTGTAGCAAGGATGATTTCCAAAGTAGAATGTTCAGTAAGTTAGATGAAGACGAACTTGACATCTCAATGACGAACCTGAAGCTCTTTGGTCAGGACTGGAGCATGTAGAGAAGCTACCGCTTAAGTTTAAATGGACAGTTGACCATGCACTGACAGATATGTACCCAAGTACAACAGTTCGTGATCGGAGGGACCCCTCCATGATATACAGTCGTTGTAAACAAACTCCTAAGCAAACAGAGACTACTGCATAGTAACTACAAAACAAAGCCGAGGGCTATAGACAGACCTGCCGAATGAAAAGCTTTTGGCTGTCAAGAGAGCAATGCGCGAGGCCTTCATTGACTACCGTAATAGAAACCCAAAGAAATTCGTATCATATGTGAAGGCAGTTAGTGGCACCAAAGTTAGTGTTCAGACACTCGCGGACGAGGCAGAAACTGAAACTGAGGGTAGCAAAGCAAAAGCACAAACGCTTAACTCCATTTTCAAATGATCCTTTATACTGGAAAACCTAGGAGTATTGCCCCAAATTAATTCTAGTATCACTGAAAAGATGAGTGAAATAAATATCAGTGACAGTGCCGTTGAGAAACAGCTGAAATTCTTAAAATTTAACAACACTCTAGGAAGCAATGGAATCTTTTCCGATTTTATACTGAATTTGTGACTGAGCTCGCCAACCTTTTAACTATAATTTACCGTAGAATCCTCGAAGAAAAAACCGTGCCCAGTGGTTGCAAAAAAGCATAGGTCACACCTGTCTACAAGGGGCACAGCAGAAGTGATCCGCAACACTATCGCCCAAGATCCTTGGTTCAAATGGTTCTGAGCACTATGGGACTCAACTGCTGAGGTCATTAGTCCCGTAGAACTTAGAACTAGTTAAACCTACCTAACCTAAGGACATCACAAACATCCATGCCCGAGGCAGGATTCGAACCTGCGACCGTAGCGGTCTTGCGGTTCCAGACTGCAGCGCCTTTAACCGCACGGCCACTTAGGCCGGCACAAGATCCTTGGCTCCTATTTGTTGCAGAACAATAGAATGCATTATGAACTGAAACATAATCAGGTATCTCCAACACAATGACCTCGTCCATGCAAAACAGCATGGATTCCGAAAACATCGATCATATGAAATCCAGCTCGCACTTTTTTCACATGAAGTGCTGAAATGAACGAATCATGGCAGTCAGGCAGACTGGGTCACAGCCGGAGTAAGTTAACTCATATAAATACGTGGGTGGAACACTTTAGTGGGATATGAAATGGAACGATCACTTACTCTCATTCGTGGGTAAAGTAGGTGGTAGACTTCGATTCATTGGTGGAATACTAAGGAAATGCAGTCTACATGGAATGGAACGATCACATAGTCCCATTCGTAGGTAAAGTAAGTGGTAGACTTCGGTTCATTGGTGGAATACTAGGGAAATGCAGTATACATGGAATGGAACGACCACATAGTCTCATTCGTAAGTAAAGTAGGTGGTAGACTTCGGTTCAATGGTGGAATACTAGGGAAATGCAGTCTACATGGAATGGAACGACCACATAGTCTCATTCGTAGGTAAAGTAGGTGGTAGACTTCGGTTCATTGTTAGAATACTAGGGAAATGCAGTCTACATGGAATGGAACGATCGCATAGCCTCATTCGTAGGTAAAGTAGGTGGTAGACTTCGGTTCAATGTTGAAATACTAGGGAAATGCAGTCTACATAGAATGGAACGATCACATAGTCTCATTCGTAGGTAAAGTAGGTGGTAGACATCGGTTCAATGGTGGAATACTCGGGAAATGCAGTCTACATGGAATGGAACGATCACATAGTCTCATTCGTAGGTAAAGTATGTGGTAGACTCCAGTTCAATGGTGGAATACTGGGGAAATGCAGTCAACATGGAATTGAACGACCACATACTCTCATTCGTAGGTAAAGTAGGTGGTAGGCTTCGGTTCATTGGTGGAATACTAGGGAAATGCAGTCTACATGTGATGGAGCGATCACATAGTCTCATTCGTAGGTAAAGTAGGTTCAAATGGTTCAAATGGCTCTGAGCACTATGGGACTTAACACCTATGGTCATCAGTCCCCTAGAACTTAGAACTACTTAAACCCAACTAACCTAAGGACATCACACAACACCCAGTCATCCCGAGGCAGAGAAAATTACTGACCCCGCCGGGAATCGAACCCGGGACCCCGTGCTCGGGAAGCGAGAACGGGTAAAGTAGGTGGTAGACTTCGGTTCAATGGTGGAATACTAGGGAAATGCAGTCTACATGGAATGGAAGGACCACATAGTCTCAATCGTAGGTAAAGTAGGAGGTACACTTCGGTTCAATGTTGGAATACTAGGGAAATGCAGCCTACATGGAATGGAACGATCACATAGTCTCATTCGTAGGTAAAGTAGGAGGTAGACGTCGGTTCAATGGTGAGATACTAGGGAAATGCAAACTACATGGAATGGAATGATCACATAGTCTCATTCGTAGGTAAAGTACGTGGCAGACTTCGATTCAAAATGCAGTCTACATGGAATGGAACGATCACATAGTCTCATTCGTTGGTAAAGTAGGTGGTAGACTTCGGCTGATTGGTGGAATACTAGGGAAATGCAGTCTACATGGAATGGAACGACCACATAGTCTCTTTCGTAGGTAAAGTAGGTGGTAGACTTCTTTTCATTGGTGGAATACTAGGGAAATGCAGTCTACATGGAATGGAACGACCACATAGTCTCATTCTCAGGTAAAGTAGGTGGTAGACTTCGGTTCTTTGGTGGAACACTAGGGAAATGCAGTCTACATGGAATGGAACGATCACATAGTCTCATTCGTAGGTAAAGTGGGTGGAAGACTTCGGTTCACTGGTGGAATACTAGGGAAATGCAGTCAACATGGAATTGGACGACCACATAGTCTCATTCGTAGGTAAAGTAGGTGGTAGGCTTCGGCTCATTGGTGGAATACTAGGGAAATGCAGTCTACATGGAATGGAACGACCACATAGTCTCAGTCGTGGGTAAAGTAGGTGGTAGACTTCGGTTCATTGGTGGAATACTAGGGAAATGCAGTCTACATGGAATCGAACGATCACATCGTCTCATTCGTAGGCAAAGTAGGTGGTAGACATCGGTTCAATGGTGGAATACTAGGGAAATGCTGTCTACATGGAATGGAACGATCACATAGTCTCATTCGTAGGTAAAGTAGGTGGTAGACTTCGGTTCAATGGTGGAATACTAGGGAAATGCAGTCAACATGGAATGGAACGACCACATAGTCTCATTCGTAAGTGAAGTAGGTGGTAGCCTTCGGTTCATTGGTGGAATACTAGGGAAATGCAGTCTACATGGAATGGAACGACCACATAGTCTCATTTGTAGGTAAAGTAGGTGGTAGACTTCGGTTCATTGGTCTAATTCTAAGCAAATGCAGTCTACATGGAATGGAACGATCACATAGTCTCATTCGTAGGTAAAGTAGGTGGTAGACGTCGGTTCAACGTTGGAATACTAGGGAAATGCAGTCTACATGGAATGGAACGACCACATAGTCTCATTCGTAAGTATAGTAGGTGGTAGACTTCGGTCCGTTGGTGGAATACTAGGGAAATGCAGCCTACATGGAGTGGAACGACCACATAGTCTCATTCGTTGGTAAAGTAGGTGGTAGGCTTCGGTTCATTGGTGGAATACTAGGGAAATGCTGTCTACATGGAATGGAACGACCACATAGTCTCATTCGTAGGTAAAGTAGGTGGTAGACTTCGGTTCAATGGTGGAACACTAGGGAAACGCAGTCTACATGGAGTGGAACGATCACATAGTGTCATTCGTACGTAAAGTAGGTGGTAGACATCGGTTCAATGGTGAAATACTAGGGAAATGCAGTCCACATGGAATGGAATGATCACATAGTCTCATTCGTAGGTAAAGTACGTGGTAGAATTCGATTCAATGGTGGAATACTAGGAAAATGCAGTCTACATGGAATGGAACGACCACATAGTCTCATTCGTACGTAAAGTAGGTGGTAGACTTCGGTTCATTGGTGGGATACTAGGGAAATGCAGTCTACATGGAATGGAACGACCACATCGTCTCATTCGTAGGTAAAGTAGGTGGTAGACCTCGATTCATTGGTGGAATACTAGGGAAATGCAGTCTACATGGAATGGAACGACCACATAGTCTCATTCTTACGTAAAGTAGGTGGCAGACTTCGGTTCATTGGTAGAATACTAAGGAAATGCAGTCTACATCGAATGGAACGATCACATAGTCTCATTCATAGGTAAAGTAGGTGGTAGACTTCGGTTCAATGGTGGAATATTAGGGAAATGCAGTCTACATGGAATGGAAAGACCACATAGTCTCATTCGTAGGTAAAGTAGGTGGTAGACTTCGGTTCATTGGCGGAATACTAGGGAAATGCAGTCTATATGGAACGGAACGATCACATAGTCTCATTCGTAGGTAAAGTAGGTGGTAGACTTCGGTTCATTGGTCTAATACTAGACAAAAGCAGTCTACATGGAATGGAACGAACACATAGTATCATTCGTAGGTAAAGTAGGTGGTAGACGTCGGATCAATGTTGGAATACCAGGGAAATTCAGTCTACATGGAATGGAACGATCACATAGTCTCATTCGTTGGTAAAGTAGGTGGTAGACTTCGGCTGATTGGAGGAATACTAGGGAAATGCAGTCTACATGGAATGGAACGAACACATAGTCTCATTCGTAGGTCAAGTAGGTGGTAGACATCGGTTCATTGGCGGAATACTAGGGAAATGCAGTCTACATGGAATGGAACGATCACATAGTCTCATTCGTAGGTAAAGTAGGTGGTAGACTTCGGTTCATTGGCGGAATACTAGGGAAATGCAGTCTACATGGAATGGAACGATCACATAGTCTCATTCGTAGGTAAAGTAGGTGGTAGACTTCGGTTCATTGGTCTAATACTAGGCAAATGCAGTCTACATGAAATGGAACGACCACATAGTCTCATTCGTTGGTAAAGTAGGTGGTAGACTTCGGCTGATTGGTGGAATACTAGGGAAATGCAGTCTACATGGAATGGAACGACCACATAGTCTCATTGTTACGTAAAGTAGGTGGTAGACTTCGGTTCATTGGTGGAATATTAAGGAAATGCAGTCTACATCGAATGGAACGATCACATAGTGTCATTCGTAGGTAAAGTAGGTGGTAGACTTCGGTTCAATGGTGGAATATTAGGTAAATGCAGTCTACATGGAATGGAACGAACACATAGTATCATTCGCAGGTAAAGTAGGTGGTAGACGTCGGATCAATGTTGGAATACCAGGGAAATTCGGTCTACATGGAATGGAACGATCACATAGTCTCATTCGTTGGTAAAGTAGGTGGTAGACGTCGGCTGATTGGAGGAATACTAGGGAAATGCAGTCTACATGGAATGGAACTAACACATAGTCTCATTCGTAGGTAAAGTAGGTGGTAGACAAGGTTCATTGGCGGAATACTAGGGAAATGCAATCTACATGGAATGGAACGACCACATAGTCCCTTTCGTAGGTAAAGTAGGTAGTAGACTTCTTTTCATTGGTGGAATACTAGGGAAATGCAGTCTACATGGAATGGAACGACCACATAGTATCATTCGTAGGTAAAGTAGGTGGTAGTCTTCGATTCA
The DNA here is from genome assembly GCF_021461385.2 of Schistocerca piceifrons. Lineage (NCBI taxonomy): Eukaryota > Metazoa > Arthropoda > Insecta > Orthoptera > Acrididae > Schistocerca > Schistocerca piceifrons. The sequence goes on along the minus strand of NC_060142.1, from coordinate 594,412,934 downwards.
TTGGTGGAATATTAGGGAAATGCAGTCTACATGGAATGGAACGACCACATAGTCTCATTCGTAAGTAAAGTAGGTGGTAGACTTCGGTTCATTGGCGGAATACGAGGGAAATGCAGTCTACATGGAATGGAAAGAGCACATAGTCTCATTCGTAGGTAAAGTAGGTGGTAGACTTCGGTTCATTGGTCTAATACTAGGCAAATGCAGTCTACATGGAATGGAGCGAACACATAGTCTCATTCGTAGGTAAAGTAGGTGGTAGACATCCGTTCAATGGTGGAATACTAGGGAAATGCAGTCTACATGGAATGGAACGATCACATAGTCTCATTCGTAGGTAAAGCAGGTGGTAGACTTTGGTTCAATGTTGGAATACTAGGGAAATGCAGTCTACATGGAATGGAACGATCACATAGTCTCATTCGTAGGTAAAGTAGATGGTAGACATCGGTTCAATGGTGAAGTACTAGGGAAATGCAGTCTACATGGAAAGGGATGATCACATAGTCTCATTCGTAGGTAAAGTACGTGGTAGACTTGCATTCAATGGTGGAATACTAGGGGAAATGCAGTCTACATGGAATGGCACAACCACATAGTCTCATTCGTAGGTAAAGTAGGTGGTAGACTTCGGTTCATTGGTGGAATACTAGGGAAATGCAGTCTACACGGAATGGAACGAACACATAGTCTCATTCGTAGGTGAAGTAGGTGGTAGACTTCGGCTGATTGGAGGAATACTAGGGAAATACAGTCTACATGGAATGGAACGAACACATAGTCTCATTCGTAGGTCAAGTAGGTGGTAGACATCGGTTCATTGGCGGAATACTAGGGAAATGCAGTCTACATGGAATGGAACGATCACATAGTCTCATTCGTAGGTAAAGTAGGTGGTAGACTTCGGTTCATTGGTCTAATACTAGGCAAATGCAGTCTACATGGAATGGAACGACCACATAGTCTCATTCGTTGGTAAAGTAGGTGGTAGACTTCGGTTCATTGGCGGAATACTAGGGAAATGCAGTCTACATGGAATGGAACGATCACATAGTCTCATTCGTAGGTAAAGTAGGTGGTAGACTTCGGTTCATTGGTCTAATACTAGGCAAAAGCAGTCTGCATGGAATGGAACGAACACATAGTATCATTCGTAGGTAAAGTAGGTGGTAGACGTCGGATCAGTGTTGGAATACCAGGGAAATTCAGTCTACATGGAATGAAACGATCACATAGTCTCATTCGTTGGTAAAGTAGGTGGTAGACTTCGGCTGATTGGAGGAATACTAGGGAAATGCAGTCTACATGGAATGGAACGAACACATAGTCTCATTCGTAGGTCAAGTAGGTGGTAGACATCGGTTCATTGGCGGAATACTAGGGAAATGCAGTCTACATGGAATGGAACGACCACATAGTCTCATTCGTTGGTAAAGTAGGTGGTAGACTTCGGTTCATTGGCGGAATACTAGGGAAATGCAGTCTACATGGAATGGAACGATCACATAGTCTCATTCGTAGGTAAAGTAGGTGGTAGACTTCGGTTCATTGGTCTAATACTAGGCAAATGCAGTCTACATGAAATGGAACGACCACATAGTCTCATTCGTTGGTAAAGTAGGTGGTAGACTTCGGCTGATTGGTGGAATACTAAGGAAATGCAGTCTACATGGAATGGAACGACCACATAGTCTCATTGTTACGTAAAGTAGGTGGTAGACTTCGGTTCATTGGTGGAATACTAAGGAAATGCAGTCTACATCGAATGGAACGATCACATAGTGTCATTCGTAGGTAAAGTAGGTGGTAGACTTCGGTTCAATGGTGGAATATTAGGCAAATGCAGTCTACATGGAATGGAACGAACACATAGTATCATTCGTTGGTAAAGTAGGTGGTAGACTTCGGTTCATTGGCGGAATACTAGGGAAATGCAGTCTACATGGAATGGAACGACTATATAGTCTCTTTCGTAGGTAAAGTAGGTAGTAGACTTCCATTCATTGGTGGAATACTAGGGCAATGCAATCTACATGGAATGGAACGACCACATAGTCTCATTCTTAGGTAAAGTAGGTGGTAGACATCGGTTCAATGGTGGAATACTAGGGAAATGCAGTCTACATGGAATGGAACGACCACATAGTCTCATTCTTAGGTAAACTAGGTGGTAGACTTCGGTTCATTTACGGAATACTAAGGAAATGCCGTCTACATGGAATGGAACGATCACATAGTCTCATTCGTAGGTAAAGTAGGTGGTAGACTTCGGTTCAATGGTGGAATATTAGGGAAATGCAGTGTACATGGAATGGAACGACCAGATAGTCTCATTCGTTGGTAAAGTAGGTGGTAGATTTCGGTTCATTGGTGAAATATTAGGGAAATGCAGTCTACATGGAATGGAATGATCACATAGTCTCAATCGTAGGTAAAGTACGTAGTAGATTTCGATTCAATGGTGGAATACTAAAGAAATGCAGTCTACATGGATTGGAACGACCACATAGTATCATTCGTAGGTAAAGTAGGTGGTAGGCTTCGATTCATTGGTGGAATATTAGGGAAATGCAGTCTACATGGAATGGAACGACCACATAGACTCATTCGTAAGTAAAGTAGGTGGTAGACTTCGGTTCATTGGCGGAATACTAGGGAAATGCAGTCTACATGGAATGGAAAGAGCACATAGTCTCATTCGTACGTAAAGTAGGTGGTAGACTTCGGTTCATTGGTCTAATACTAGGCAAATGCAGTCTACATGGAATGGAGCGAACACATAGTCTCATTCGTAGGTAAAGTAGGTGGTAGACATCCGTTCAATGGTGGAATACTAGGGAAATGCAGTCTACATGGAATGGAACGATCACATAGTCTCATTCGTAGGTAAAGTAGGTGGTAGACTTCGGTTCAATGGTGGAATATTAGGCAAATGCAGTCTACATGGAATGGAACGAACACATAGTATCATTCGTTGGTAAAGTAGGTGGTAGACTTCGGTTCATTGGCGGAATACTAGGGAAATGCAGTCTACATGGAATGGAACGACTATATAGTCTCTTTCGTAGGTAAAGTAGGTAGTAGACTTCCATTCATTGGTGGAATGCTAGGGAAATGCAATCTACATGGAATGGAACGACCACATAGTCTCATTCTTAGGTAAAGTAGGTGGTAGACATCGGTTCAATGGTGGAATACTAGGGAAATGCAGTCTACATGGAATGGAACGACCACATAGTCTCATTCTTAGGTAAACTAGGTGGTAGACTTCGGTTCATTTACGGAATACTAAGGAAATGCCGTCTACATGGAATGGAACGATCACATAGTCTCATTCGTAGGTAAAGTAGGAGGTAGACTTCGGTTCAATGGTGGAATATTAGGGAAATGCAGTGTACATGGAATGGAACGACCAGATAGTCTCATTCGTTGGTAAAGTAGGTGGTAGATTTCGGTTCATTGGTGAAATATTAGGGAAATGCAGTCTACATGGAATGGAATGATCACATAGTCTCAATCGTAGGTAAAGTACGTAGTAGATTTCGATTCAATGGTGGAATACTAAAGAAATGCAGTCTACATGGAATGGAACGACCACATAGTATCATTCGTAGGTAAAGTAGGTGGTAGGCTTCGATTCATTGGTGGAATATTAGGGAAATGCAGTCTACATGGAATGGAACGACCACATAGACTCATTCGTAAGTAAAGTAGGTGGTAGACTTCGGTTCATTGGCGGAATACTAGGGAAATGCAGTCTACATGGAATGGAAAGAGCACATAGTCTCATTCGTACGTAAAGTAGGTGGTAGACTTCGGTTCATTGGTCTAATACTAGGCAAATGCAGTCTACATGGAATGGAGCGAACACATAGTCTCATTCGTAGGTAAAGTAGGTGGTAAAAAACCGTTCAATGGTGGAATACTAGGGAAATGCAGTCTACATGGAATGGAACGATCACATAGTCTCATTCGTAGGTAAAGCAGGTGGTAGACTTTGGTTCAATGTTGGAATACTAGGGAAATGCAGTCTACATGGAATGGAACGATCACATAGTCTCATTCGTAGGTAAAGTAGATGGTAGACATCGGTTCAATGGTGAAGTACTAGGGAAATGCAGTCTACATGGAAAGGGATGATCACATAGTCTCATTCGTAGGTAAAGTACGTGGTAGACTTGCATTCAATGGTGGAATACTAGGGAAATGCAGTCTACATGGAATGGCACAACCACATAGTCTCATTCGTAGGTAAAGTAGGTGGTAGACTTCGGTTCATTGGTGGAATACTAGGGAAATGCAGTCTACATGGAATGGAACGAACACATAGTCTCATTCGTAGGTGAAGTAGGTGGTAGACATCGGTTCATTGGCGGAATACTAGGGAAATGCAATCTACATGGAATGGAACGACCACATAGTCTCTTTCGTAGGTAAAGTAGGTAGAAGACTTCTTTTCATTGGTGGAATACTAGGGAAATGCAGTCTACATGGAATGGAACGAAGACATGGTTTCATTCGTTGGTAAAGTAGGTGGTAGACTTCGGTTCATTGGCGGAATACTAGGGAAATGCAGTGTACATGGAATGGAACGACCACATAGTCTCATTCGTAGGTAAAGTAGGTGGTAGACGTCGGATCAATGTTGGAATACCAGGGAAATGCAGTCTACATGGAATGGAACGATCACATAGTCTCATTCGTTGGTAAAGTAGGTGGTAGACTTCGGCTGATTGGTGGAATACTTGGGAAATGCAGTCTACATGGAATGGAACGACTATATAGTCTCTTTCGTAGGTAAAGTAGGTAGTAGACTTCCTTTCATTGTTGGAATACTAGGGAAATGCAATCTACATGGAATGGAACGACCACATAGTCCCACTCTTAGGTAAAGTAGGTGGTAGACATCGGTTCAGTGGTGGAATACTGGGGAAATGCAGTGTACATGGAATGGAACGATCACATAGCCTCATTCGTATGTAAAGTAGGTGGTAGACTTTGGTTCAATGATGGAATACAAGGGAAATGCAGTCTACATGGAATGGAACGATCACATAGTCTCATTCGTAGGTAAAGTAGGTGGTAGACTTTGGTTCAATGTTGGAATACTAGGGAAATGCAGTCCACATAGAATGGAACGATCACATAGTCTCATTCGTAGGTAAAGTAGGTGGTGGACATCGGTTCAATGGTGAAATACTAGGGAAATGCAGTCTACATGGAAAGGGATGATCACATAGTCTCATTCGTAGGTAAAGTACGTGGTAGACTTCGATTCAATGGTGGAATACTAGGGAAATGCAGTATACATGGAATGGAACGGCCACATAGTCTCATTCGTAGGCAAAGTAGGTGGTAGACTTCGGTTCATTGGTGGGATACCAGGGAAATGCAGTCTACATGGAATGGAACGACCACATAGTATCATTCGTAGGTAAAGTAGGTGGTAGACTTCGATTCATTGGTGGAATACTAGGGAAATGCAGTCTACATGGAATGGAACGACCACATAGTCTCATTCTTAGGTAATGTAGGTGATAGACTTCGGTTCATTGGTGGGATACTAGGGAAATGCAGTCTACATGGAATGGAACGACCACATAGTTTCTTTCGTTGGTAAAGTAGGTGGTAGACTTCGGCTGATTGGTTGAATACTAAGGAAATGCAGCCTACATGGAATGGAACGATCACATAGTCTCATTCGTAGGTGAAGTAGGTGGTAGACTTCGGTTCAATGGTGGAATACTAGGGAAATGCAGTCTACATGGAATGGAACGACCACATAGTCTAATTCGTAAGTAAAGTAGGTGGTAGACTTCGGTTCATTGGTGGAATACTACGGAGATGCAGTCTACATGGAATGGAACGTTCACATAGTCTCATTCGTAGGTAAAGTAGGTGGTAGACTTCGGTTCATTGGTCGAATACCAGGGAAATGCAGTCTACATGGAATGGAACGACCACATAGTCTCATTCGTAGGTAAAGTAGGTGGTGGACGTCGGTTCAATGTTGCAATACTAGGGAAATGCAGTCTACATGGACTGGATAGATCTCATAGCCTCATTCGTTGGTAAAGTAGGTGGTAGACTTCGGCTGATTGGTGGAATACTAGCGAAATGCTGTCTACATGGAATGGAACGACCACATAGTCTCTTTCGTAGGTAAAGTAGGTGGTAGACTTCTTTTCATTGGTGGAATACTAGGGAAATGCAGTCTACATGGAATGGAACGACCACTTAGTCTCATTCGTAGGTAAAGTATATGGCAGACTTCGGTTCAATGGTTGAATACTAGAAAAATGCAGTCTACATGGAATGGAACGACCACATAGTCCCATTTGTAGGTAAAGTAGGTGGTAGAATTCGGCTGATTGGTGGAATACTAGGGAAATGCAGTCTACATGGAATGGAACGACAACATAGTCCCTTTCGTAGGTAAAGTAGGTGGCAGACTTCTTAACATTGGTGGAATACTAGGGAAATGCAGTCTACATGGAATGGAACGACCACATTGTCTCATTCATAGGTAAAGTAGGTGGTAGACTTCGGTTCTTTGGTGGAATACTAGGGAAATGCAGTCTGCATGGAATGGAACCATCACATAGTCTCACTCGTAGGTAAAGTAGGTGGTAGACTTCGGTTCATTGGTGGAATACTAGGGAAATAGGGTCTACATGGAGTGGAACGACCACATTGTCCCATTCGTGGGTAAAGTAGGTGGTAGACTTCGGTTCTTTGGCATAATACTAGGGAAATGCAGTCTACATGGAATGAAATGATCACATAGTCTCATTCGTAGGCATAGTATTTGGTAGACATCGGTTCAATGGTGGAATACTAGGGAAATGCAGTCTACATGGAATGGAACGATCACATAGTCTCATTCGTAGGTAAAGTGGGTGGTAGACTTCGGTTCAATGGTGGAATACTAGGGAAATGCAGTCTACATGGAATTGAACGATCACATAGTCTCATTCGTAGGTAAAGTAGGTGGTAGACTTCGGTTCATTGGTGGAATACTAGGGAACTGCAGTCTAAATGGAATGGAACGACCACATAGTCTCATTTGTAGGTAAAGTAGGTGGTAGACATCGGTTCAATGGTGGAATACTAGGGAAATGCAGTCTTCATGGAATGGATCGACCACATAGTCTCATTCGTAGGTAAAGTAGGTGGTAGACTTCGGTTCATTGGTGGAATACTAGGGAAATGCAGTCTACATGGAATGGAACGACCACATAGTCTCATTCGTAGGTAAAGTTGGTGGTAGACTTCGGTTCATTGGCGGAATACTAAGGAAATGCAGTCTACATGGAATGGAACGATCACATAGTCTCATTCTTAGGTAAAGTACGTGGTAGACTTCGGTTCTTTGGCATAATACTAGGGAAATGCAGTCTGCATGGAATGGAACGATCACATAGTCTCATTCGTAAGTAAAGTAGGTCGTAGACTTCTGTTCATTGGTGGAATACTAGGGAAATGCAGTATACATGGAATGGAACGATCACATAGTCTCATTCGTAGGTAAAGTAGGTGACAGACTTTGGTTCAATGGTGGAATACTAGGGAAATGCAGTCAACATGGAATTGAACGACCACATAGTCTCATTCGTAGGTAAAGTAGGTGGTAGGCTTCGGTTCATTGGTGGAATACTAGGGAAATGCAGTATACATGGAATGGAACGATCACATAGTCTCATTCGTAGGCAAAGTAGGTGGTAGACATCGGTTCAATGGTGGAATACTAGGGATATGCAGTCTACATGGAATGGAACGATCACATAGCCTCATTCGTAGGTAAAGTAGGTGGTAGACTTCGGTTCATTGGTCGAATACTAGGGAAATGCAGTCTACATGGATTGGAACGACGACATAGTCACATTCGTAGGTAAAGTAGGTGGTGGACGTCGGTTCAATGTTGGAATACTAGGGAAATGCAGTCTACATGGACTTGATAGATCTCATAGCCTCATTCGTTGGTAAAGTAGGTGGTAGACTTCGGCTGATTGGTGGAATACTAGCGAAATGCTGTCTACATGGAATGGAAAGACCCTATAGTCTCTTTCGTAGGTAAAGTAGGTGGTAGACTTCTTTTCATTGGTGGAATACTAGGGAAATGCAGTCTACATGGAATGGAACGACCACTTAGTCTCATTCGTAGGTAAAGTATATGGCAGACTTCGGTTCAATGGTGGAATACTAGGGAAATGCAGTCTATATGGAATGGAACGACCACATAGTCTCATTTGTAGGTAAAGTAAGTGGTAGACTTCGGCTGATTGGTGGAATACTAGGGAATGCAGTCTACATGGAATGGAACGACGACATAGTCCCTTTCGTGGGTAAAGTAGGTGGCAGACTTCTTAACATTGGTGGAATACTAGGGAAATGCAGTCTACATGGAATGGAACGACCACATTGTCTCATTCATAGGTAAAGTAGGTGGTAGACTTCGGTTCTTTGGTGGAATACTAGGGAAATGCAGTCTGCATGGAATGGAACCATCACATAGTCTCATTCGTAGGTAAAGTAGGTGGTAGACTTCGGTTCATTGGTGGAATACTAGGGAAATAGGGTCTACATGGAGTGGAACGTCCACATTGTCCCATTCGTGGGTAAAGTAGGTGGTAGACTTCGGTTCTTTGGCATAATACTAGGCAAATGCAGTCTACATGGAATGAAATGATCACATAGTCTCATTCGTAGGCATAGTATTTGGTAGACATCGGTTCATGGGTGGAATACTAGGGAAATGCAGTCTACATGGAATGGAACGATCACATAGTCTCCTTCGTAGGTAAAGTGGGTGGTTGACTTCGGTTCAATGGTGGAATACTAGGGAAATGCAGTCTACATGGAATGGAACGATCACATAGTCTCATTCGTAGGTAAAGTAGGTGATAGACTTCGGTTCATTGGTGGAATACTAGGGAACTGCAGTCTAAATGGAATGGAACGACCACATAGCCTCATTCGTAGGTTAAGTAGGTGGTAGACATCGGTTCAATGGTGGAATACTAGGGAAATGCAGTCTTCATGAAATGAAACGACCACATAGTCTCATTCGTAGGTAAAGTAGGTGGTAGACTTCGGTTCATTGGTGGAATACTAGGGAAATGCAGTCTACATGGAATGGAACGACCACATAGTCTCATTCGTAGGTAAAGTTGGTGGTAGACTTCGGTTCATGGTGGAATACTAGGGAAATGCAGTCTACATGGAATGGAACGACCACATAGTCTCATCCATAGGTAAAGTAGGTGGTAGACTTCGGTTCATTGGTGGAATACTAGGGAAATGCAGTCTACATGGAATGGAACGACGACATAGTCTCATTCGTATGTAAAGTAGGTGGTAGACATCGGTTCATTGGTGGAATACTACGGAAATGCAGTCTACATGGAATGGAACGACCACATAGTCTCATTCGTAGGTAACGTTGGTGGTAGACTTCGGTTCATTGGAGGAATACTAGGGAAATGCAGTCTACATGGAATCGAACGATCACATAGTCTCATTCTTAGGTAAAGTAGGTGGTAGACTTCGGTTCTTTGGCATAATACTAGGGAAATGCATCTGCATGGAATGGAACGATCACATAGTCTCATTCGTAGGTAAAGTTGGTGGTAGACTTCGGTTCATTGGCGGAATACTAGGGAAATGCAGTCTACATGGAATGGAACGATCACATAGTCTCATTCTTAGGTAAAGTAGGTGGTAGACTTCGGTTCTTTGGCATAATACTAGGGAAATGCAGTCTGCATGGAATGGAACGATCACATAGTCTCATTCGTAGGTAAAGTAGGTCGTAGACTTCTGTTCATTGGTGGAATACTAGGGAAATGCAGTATACATGGAATGGAACGATCACATAGACTCACTCGTAGGTAAAGTAGGTGACAGACTTTGGTTCAATGGTGGAATACTAGGGAAATGCAGTCAACATGGAATTGAACGACCACATAGTCTCATTCGTAGGTAAAGTAGGTGGTAGGCTTCGGTTCATTGGTGGAATACTAGGGAAATGCAGTATACATGGAATGGAACGACCACATAGTCTCATTCGTGGGTAAAGTAGGTGGTAGACTTCTGTTCATTTGTGGAATACTATGGAAATGCAGTCTACATGGAATGGAACGATCACATAGTCTCATTCGTAGGCAAAGTAGGTGGTAGACATCGGTTCAATGGTGGAATACTAGGGATATGCAGTCTACATGGAATGGAACGACCACATAGTCTCATTCGTAGGTTAAGTAGGTGGTAGACTTCGGTTCAATGTTGGAATACTAGGGAAATGCAGTCTATACGTAATGGAAAGATCACATAGTCTCATTCGTAGGTAAAGTAGGTGGTAGACATCGGTTCAATGGTGAAATACTAGGGAAATGCAGTCTACATGGAATGGAATGATCACATAGTCTCATTCGTATGTAAAGTACGTGGTAGACTTTGATTCAATGGTGGAATACTAGGGAAATGCAGTCTACATGGAATGGAACGATCACATAGTCTCATTCGTAGGTACAGTAGGTATTAGACTTTAGTTCAACGAAGAAATACTAGGGAAATGCAGTCTACGTGGAATGGAGCGATCACGTAGTCTCATTCGTAGGTAAAGTAGGTGGTAGGCTTCGGTTCATTGGTGAAATACTAGGGAAATACAGTGTACATGGAATGGAACGACCACATAGTCTCATTCGTAGGTTAAGTAGGTGGTAGACTTCGGTTCAATGTTGGAATACTAGGGAAATGCAGTCTACATGTAATGGAAAGATCACATAGTCTCATTCGTAGGTAAAGTAGGTGGTAGACATCGGTTCAATGGTGAAATACTAGGGAAATGCAGTCTACATGGAATGGAATGATCACATAGTCTCATTCGTATGTAAAGTACGTGGTAGACTTTGATTCAATGGTGGAATACTAGGGAAATGCAGTCTACATGGAATGGAACGACCACATAGTCTCATTCGTAGGTAACGTTGGTGGTAGACTTCGGTTCATTGGCGGAATACTAGGGAAATGCAGTCTACATGGAATCGAACGATCACATAGTCTCATTCTTAGGTAAAGTAGGTGGTAGACTTCGGTTCTTTGGCATAATACTAGGGAAATGCATCTGCATGGAATGGAACGATCTCATAGTCTCATTCGTGGGTAAAGTAGGTGGCAGACTTCTGTTCATTTGTGGAATACTAGGGAAATGCAGTCTACATGGAATGGAACGACCACATAGTCTCATCCGTAGGTAAAGTAGGTCGTAGACTTCTGTTCATTTGTGGAATACTAGGGAAATGCAGTATACATGGAATGGAACGAACACATAGTCTCATTCGTAGGTAAAGTAGGTGACAGACTTTGGTTCAATGGTGGAATACTAGGGAAATGCAGTCAACATGGAATTGAACGACCACATAGTCTCATTCGTATGTAAAGTAGGTGGTAGGCTTCGGTTCATTGGTGGAATACTAGGGAAATGCAGAATACATGGAATGGAACGACCACATAGTCTCATTCGTGGGTAAAGTAGGTGGCAGACTTCTGTTCATTTGTGGAATACTAGGGAAATGCAGTCTACATGGAATGGAACGACCACATAGTCTCATCCGTAGGTAAAGTAGGTGGTAGACTCCGGTTCATTGGTGGGATAGTAGGGAAATGCAGTCTACATGGAATGGAACGACCACATAGGCTCATTTGTAGGTAAAGTAGGTGGTAGACTTCGATTCGTTGCTGGAATACTAGTGAAATGCAGTCTACATGGAATAGAACGACCACATAGTCTCTTTCTTAGGTGAAGTAGGTGGTAGACTTCGGTTCTTTGGTGGAATACTAGGGAAATGCAGTCTACATGGAATGGAACGATGACATAGTCTTATTCGTAGGTAAAGTAGGTGGTAGACTTCGGTTCATTTGTGGAATACTAGTGAAATAGAGTCTCCATGGAATGGAACGACCACATAGTCTCATTCGTAGGTAAAGTAGGTGGTAGACTTCGGTTCAATGGTGGAATACTAGGGAAATGCAGTCTACATGGAATGGAACGACCACATAGTCTCATCCGTAGGTAAAGTAGGTGGTAGACTTCGGTTCATTGGTGGAATACTAGGGAAATGCAGTCTACATGGAATGGAACGACCACATAGTCTCATCCGTAGGTAAAGTAGGTCGTAGACTTCGGTTCATTGGTGGGATAGTAGGGAAATGCAGTCTACATGGAATGGAACGACCACATGGGCTCATTTGTAGGTAAAGTAGGTGGTAGACTTCGATTCGTTGCTGGAATACTAGTGAAATGCAGTCTACATGGAATAGAACGACCACATAGTCTCTTTCTTAGGTGAAGTAGGTGGTAGACTTCGGTTCTTTGGTGGAATACTAGGGAAATGCAGTCTACATGGAATGGAACGATGACATAGTCTTATTCGTAGGTAAAGTAGGTGGTAGACTTCGGTTCATTTGTGGAATACTAGTGAAATAGAGTCTCCATGGAATGGAACGACCACATAGTCTCATTCGTAGGTAAAGTAGGTGGTAGACTTCGGTTCAATGGTGGAATACTAGGGAAATGCAGTCTACATGGAATGGAACGACCACATAGTCTCATCCGTAGGAAAAGTAGTTGGTAGACTTCGGTTCATTGGTGGAATACTAGGGAAATGCAGTCTACATGGAATGGAACGACGACATAGTCTCATTCGTATGTAAAGTAGGTGGTAGACATCGGTTCATTGGTGGAATACTACGGAAATGCAGTCTACATGGAATGGAACGACCACATAGTCTCATTCGTAGGTAACGTTGGTGGTAGACTTCGGTTCATTGGCGGAATACTAGGGAAATGCAGTCTACATGGAATCGAACGATCACATAGTCTCATTCTTAGGTAAAGTAGGTGGTAGACTTCAGTTCTTTGGCATAATACTAGGGAAATGCATCTGCATGGAATGGAACGATCACATAGTCTCATTCGTGGGTAAAGTAGGTGGCAGACTTCTGTTCATTTGTGGAATACTAGGGAAATGCAGTCTACATGGAATGGAACGACCACATAGTCTCATCCGTAGGTAAAGTAGGTCGTAGACTTCTGTTCATTGGTGGAATACTAGGGAAATGCAGTATACATGGAATGGAACGATCACATAGTCTCATTCGTAGGTAAAGTAGGTGACAGACTTTGGTTCAATGGTGGAATACTAGGGAAATGCAGTCAACATGGAATTGAACGACCACATAGTCTCATTCGTAGGTAAAGTAGGTGGTAGGCTTCGGTTCATTGGTGGAATACTAGGGAAATGCAGTATACATGGAATGGAACGACCACATAGTCTCATTCGTGGGTAAAGTAGGTGGCAGACTTCTGTTCATTTGTGGAATACTAGGGAAATGCAGTCTACATGGAATGGAACGACCACATAGTCTCATCCGTAGGTAAAGTAGGTGGTAGACTTCGGTTCATTGGTGGGATAGTAGGGAAATGCAGTCTACATGGAATGGAACGACCACATAGGCTCATTTGTAGGTAAAGTAGGTGGTAGACTTCGATTCGTTGCTGGAATACTAGTGAAATGCAGTCTACATGGAATAGAACGACCACATAGTCTCTTTCTTAGGTGAAGTAGGTGGTAGACTTCGGTTCTTTGGTGGAATACTAGGGAAATGCAGTCTACATGGAATGGAACGATGACATAGTCTTATTCGTAGGTAAAGTAGGTGGTAGACTTCGGTTCATTTGTGGAATACTAGTGAAATAGAGTCTCCATGGAATGGAACGACCACATAGTCTCATTAATAGGTAAAGTAGGTGGTAGACTTCGGTTCAATGGTGGAATACTAGGGAAATGCAGTCTACATGGAATGGAACGACCACATAGTCTCATCCGTAGGTAAAGTAGGTGGTAGACTTCGGTTCATTGGCGGAATACTAGGGAAATGCAGTCTACATGGAATCGAACGATCACATAGTCTCATTCTTAGGTAAAGTAGGTGGTAGACTTCGGTTCTTTGGCATAATACTAGGGAAATGCATCTGCATGGAATGGAACGATCACATAGTCTCATTCGTGGGTAAAGTAGGTGGCAGACTTCTGTTCATTTGTGGAATACTAGGGAAATGCAGTCTACATGGAATGGAACGACAACATAGTCTCATCCGTAGGTAAAGTAGGTCGTAGACTTCTGTTCATTGGTGGAATACTAGGGAAATGCAGTATACATGGAATGGAACGATCACATAGTCTCATTCGTAGGTAAAGTAGGTGACAGACTTTGGTTCAATGGTGGAATACTAGGGAAATGCAGTCAACATGGAATTGAACGACCACATAGTCTCATTCGTAGGTAAAGTAGGTGGTAGGCTTCGGTTCATTGGTGGAATACTAGGGAAATGCAGTATACATGGAATGGAACGACCACATAGTCTCATTCGTGGGTAAAGTAGGTGGCAGACTTCTGTTCATTTGTGGAATACTAGGGAAATGCAGTCTACATGGAATGGAACGACCACATAGTCTCATCCGTAGGTAAAGTAGGTGGTAGACTTCGGTTCATTGGTGGGATAGTAGGGAAATGCAGTCTACATGGAATGGAACGACCACATAGGCTCATTTGTAGGTAAAGTAGGTGGTAGACTTCGATTCGTTGCTGGAATACTAGTGAAATGCAGTCTACATGGAATAGAACGACCACATAGTCTCTTTCTTAGGTTAAGTAGGTGGTAGACTTCGGTTCTTTGGTGGAATACTAGGGAAATGCAGTCTACATGGAATGGAACGATCACATAGTCTCATTCATTGGCAAAGTAGGTGGTAGACATCGGTTCAATGGTGGAATACTAGGGAAATGCAGTCTACATGGAATGGAACGATCACATAGTCTCATTCGTAGGTAAAGTAGGTGGTAGACATCGGTTCAATGGTGGAATACTAGGGAAATGCAGTCTACATGGAATGGAACGACCACATAGTCTCATTCGTAAGTAAAGTAGGTGGTAGACTTCGGTTCATTGATGGAATACTAGGAAAATGCAGTCTACATGGAATGGAACGACCACATAGTCTCATTCGTAGGTAAAGTAGGTGGTAGACTTCGGTTCAATGTTGAAATATTAGGGAAATGCAGTCTACATGGAATGGAACGACCACATGGCCTCATTCGTAGATAAAGTAGATGGTAGACTTCGCTTCAATGTTGGAATACTAGGGAAATGCAGTGTACATGGAATGGAACGATCACATAGTCTCATTCGTAGGAAAAGTAGGTGGTAGACATCGGTTCAATGGTGAAATACTAGGGAAATGCAGTCTACATGGAATGGAATGATCACATAGTCTCATTCGTAGGTAAAGTACATGGTATACTTCGATTCAATGGTTGAATACTGGGGAAATGCAGTCTACATGGAATGGAACGACCACATAGTCTCATTCGTAGGTAAAGTAGGTGGTAGGCTTTGGTTCAATGATGGAATACTAGGGAAATGCAGTCTACATGGAATGGAACGATCACATAGTCTCATTCTTTGGTAAAGTAGGTGGTAGGCTTCGGTTCATTGGTGGAATACTAGGGAAATGTAGTGTACATGGAATGGAACGATCACATAGTCTCATTCGTAGGTAAGGTAGGCGGTAGACATCGGTTCAATGGTGAAATACTAGGAAAATGCAGTCTACATGGAATGGAATGATCACATAGTGTCATTCGTAGGTAAAGTAGGTGGTAGACTTCGATTCAATGGTGGAATACTAGGGAAATGCAGTCTACATGGAATGGAACGACCACATAGTCTCATTCGTAGGTAAAGTAGGTGGTAGACTTCGGTTCATTGGTGGGATACTAGGGAAATGCAGTCTACATGGAATAGGACGAGCACATAATCTCATTCGTAGGTAAAGTAGGTGGTAGACTTCGATTTATTGGTGGAATACTTGGGAAATGCAGTCTACATGGAATGGAACGACCACATAGTGTCATTCGTAGGTAAAGTAGGTTGTAGACTTCGGTTCATTGGTGGAATACTAGGGAAATGCAATCTACATGGAATGGAACGATCACATAGTCTCATTCGTAGGTAAAGTAGGTGGTAGACTTCGGTTCATTGGTCTACTACTAGGCAAATGCAGTCTTCATGCAATGGAACGATCACATAGTCTCATTCGTAGGTAAAGTAGGTGGTAGACTTCGGTTCATTGGTGGAATGCTAGGTAAATGCAGTCTACATGGAATGGAACGACCACATAGTCTCATTCGTAGGTGAAGTAGGTGGTAGACTTCGGTTCATTGGTCTAATACTAGGCAAATGCAGTCTACATGGAATGGAACGACCACGTAGTCTCATTCGTGGGTGAAGTAGGTGGTAGACTCCGTTTCATTGGTGGAATACTAGGGAAATGCAGTCTACATGGAATGGAACGATCACATAGTCTCATTCGTAGGTAAAGTAGGTGGTAGACTTCGGTTCATTGGTGGGATACTAGGGAAATGCAGTCTACATGGAATGGAACAATCACATAGTCTCATTCGTAGGTAAAGTAGGTGGTGGACGTCGGTTCAATGTTGGAATACTAGGGAAATGCAGTCTACATGGACTGGATCGATCTCATAGCCTCATTCGTTGGTAAAGTAGGTGGTAGACTTCGGCTGATTGGTGGAATACTAGGGAAATGCTGTCTACATGGAATGGAACGACCACATAGTCTCTTTCGTAGGTAAAGTAGGTGGTAGACTTCTTTTCATTGGTGGAATACTAAGGAAATGCAGTCTACATGGAATTGAACGACCACATAGTCTCATTCGTAGGTAAAGTATATGGCAGACTTCGGTTCAATGGTGGAATACTAGGGAAATGCAGTCTACATGGGATGGAACGACCTCATTGTCTCATTTGTAGGTAAAGTAGGTGGTAGACTTCGGTTCATTGGTGAATGACTAGGGAAATGCAGTCTACATGGAATGGAACGACCACATAGTCTCAATCGTAGGTAAAGTAAGTGGTAGACTTCGGTTCAATGGTGGAATACTAGGGAAATGCAGGCTACATGGAATGGAACGACCACATAGTCTCATTCGTAGGTTATGTAGGTGGTAGACTTCGGTTCAGTGGTGGAATACTAGGTAAATGCAGTCTACATGGAATGAACGACCACATAGTCTCATTCGTAGGTAAAGTATTTGGTAGACTTTGGTTCATTGGTGGAATACTAGGGAAATGCAGTCTACATGGAATGGAACGATCACATAGTCTCATTCGTAGGTAAAGTAGGTTGTAGACTTCGGTTCTATGGTCTAATACTAGGCAAATGCAGTCTACATGGAATGGAACGATCACATAGTCTCATTCGTAGGTAAAGTAGGTGGTAGACGTCGGTTCAATGTTGGAATACTAGGGAGATGCAGTCTACATGAAATGGAACGATCACATAGTCTCATTCGTTGGTAAAGTAGGTGGTAGACTTCGGCTGATTGGTGGAATACTAGGGAAATGCAATCTACGATGGAGAATGCATTTAAAACTGCCACCCATCCTAGAATATTGCTCAAGCGTGTGAGACCTGTACCAAACGGGACTGAAAGGGTATATTGAAAGGGTACAAAAAAGGGTAGCACGAATTGTAACAGGTTTGTTCGATTTACGGGAATGCATCACGAAGATGTTGAAAGAACTGACCTGGCAGAAGTTTGAAGATAGATGCAAACTGTCCCGTGGAAACCTACTGAGAGTGTATCTAGAACCAACTTGAAGTGATGAATCTAGGAACATACTACAGACGCCTACATATCGCTACCATACGAATTGCGAAAACAAGATTAGACTATTTAGTGCATACACAGAAGCATGTAAGCAATCATTCTTACCGCAGTTCATAAGAGCATGGAATGGGTGAAAGCAGTAATAAGTGGCACAATAGGACGTATCCTCTGCCATGCACTTTAAAATGCTTTGCACAGTACAGATGTATATTGAGATGTAGTTGGACGTGATTAGTCTGAAGATTCAAGCCTTAATACCGCAGATCAGAATTATATACAGAAGAACAGAAAGCATAATTGAAGGTGTGCTGGACAAAGATTAATTTGGCGTTAGGAAGGGAAAAGGTCCGAGGAAGCAACTGTACGTTCTGTTAAGAAACGAAGTACAGATTGTAAAAAATCAGGACGCCTTCCTAACAGTTGTGGACGTAGAGAAAGCCTTCGACAATGTAAAGTGGATTATTTTGTAGATGATAACCTGAAATGTAACAGAAACGGGAATGATAAAACTGGAAGATCAAGGAAAACAAGTTCGCACAAAAAAAACTGTCGGGTAGGATTGCAGCCTGTCACCGCCATTGTTCATTTTGTTCAGATATACACGGTAAGTAGGCTGTTTAGGTTTTTATGTTGGTATCGCTGCGTAGCGCTCTGTATGAAAATCACTAACTGTGCTGTGTGCAATCTGTGGCCGGTTGGCATTGTTGGAATATTCGCTTGTGTAGTGTTGGGCATTTGGATGTGAACAGCGCGTAGCGTTGCGCAGTTGGAGGTGAGCCGCCAGCAGTGGTGGATGAGGGAAGAGAGATGCCAGAGTTTTGAGAGCGGACGATCTGGACATGTGTCCGTCAAAAAAAGGAAATTTGTAAGACTGGATGTCATGAACTGATATATATATTATTACTTTTGAACGCTATTTAGATAAATACATTGTTTGCTCTCTATCAAAATCTTTCATTTGCTAACTATGCCTATCAGTAGTTAGTGCCTTCAGTAGTTACAATCCTTTGTTTAGCTGGCAGTATTGTCGCTTGCTGTATTGCAGTAGTTCGAGTAACGAAGATTTTTGTGAGGTAAGTGATTCGTGGCCGGACAGAGTGGCCGAGCGGTTCTAGGAGCTACAGTCTGGAACCGCGCGACCGCTACGGTCGCAGGTTCGAATCCTGCCTCGGGCACGGCTGTGTGTGATGTCCTTAGGTTAGTTAGGTTTAAGTAGTTCTAAGTTCTAGGGGACTGATGACCTGAGATGCTAAGTCCCGTAGTGCTCAGAGCCACTTTTTTTAAGTGATTCGTGAAAGGTATAGGTTATTGTTACTCAGGACCATTCTTTTGTAGGGATAACTGAAAGTCAGATTGCGTTGCGCTAAAAAATATTGTGTGTCAGTTTAGTGATGTTCAGAATAAGTAAAGAGAAAACTGTTTGTGTACGTTGAGTTTTGCTCAGCTGTTTGAAAATCAAATAACATAGAAGTTTACCAGCACAGTCATTTATAACTTTTTTAAGGGGATGTTTCAACACTGATGAAAAATAATCACAACGCCAAGTAGGAGTTGTGGGACAGAAACGAAAGTTGACAGACTTGTTTCTACATCTGAGAGACGATGTGTATTGAGATTTCGCGCCAGCCGCATAAGAGTGGCGCTAACACCGCCCCTTAAGGATGAAAATCACGTTTGCTTTAAATAAACACTGTAACGGTCGTGAGCGTTATTTACCTTTTAAGATTTGACTTGGTGAGTCGAAGTTAATCACGAGTGCCTTTAAGGCGACAAAGACGCTTATCAAAACCTCATTGAGGTTGAATGGGTCGTGTAATAGGGCTACGAGAAGCTGGATGTTATTTCTGCGGTATTGCAGAAAGACTTGGCAGGAATGTAGCCACTGTACAAGGCTGCTGGCATCGGTGGTCACGAGACCGTACAGTTCGCAAGAAGACCGGGGTCCGAATGGTCACGTGGTACTACCGACAGGGAAGACCGTCGTGTTCGGCCTGTGGCTCTGGCGCATCGTACAGCAACTGCAGTAACTTGAGCAGCAGCTGGCACAACAGTGACGCAACGAACTGTTACACACCGGTTACTTCAATGACAGGCCCGAGACAGACGTCCTGTAGCGTGAGGTCCACTGTCCCCTAACCACTACCACTTGCGACTTCAGCAGTGTTATACGAGAGCTCTCTGGAGTGCAGGATGGAGGCCTGTTGTGCTCCCTGATGAAAGCAGTTTCTGCCTCGGTGCCTATGATGGCCGTGGGTTGGTTAGTAGGAGGCCAGTTGAGAGCGTGCAACCAACCTGTCTGCATGCTAGACACACTGGACCAACACCTGCAGTTATGGTCTAGTTTGCGACTTCGTATGACAGCAGGAGCAATCTCGCGGTTATCCTATGCACACCGACTGCAGTATCGTACTTCAGTCTCATGACTCGACCTGTTCTGCTGCCATCCATGTGCAGCATTCCAACAAGATAACGCTCACCTACATACCGCAGTTATAACCCTACATCTACATCTACATCCATACTCCGCAAGCCACCTGACGGTGTGTGGCGGAGGGTACCTTGAGTACCTCTATCGGTTCTCCCTTCTATTCAAGTCTCGTATTGTTCGTGGAAGGAAAGATGGTTGGTATGCCTCTGTGTGGGCTCTAATCTCTCTGATTTTATCCTCATGGTCTCTTCGCGAGATATACGTAGGAGGGAGCAATATACTGCTTGACTCCTCGGTGAAGGTATGTTCTCGAAACTTCAACAAAAGCCTGTACCGAGCTACTGAGAGTCTCTCTTGCAGAGTCTTCCACTGGAGTTTATCTGTCATCTCCGTAACGCTTTCGCGATTACTAAATGATCCTGTAACGAAGCGCGCTGCTCTCCGCTGGATCTTCTCTATCTCTTCTATCAACCCTACCTGGTACGGATCCCACACCGGTGAGCAGTATTCAAGCAGTGGGCGAACAAGTATACTGTAATCTACTTCCTTTGTGTTCTGACTACATTTCCTTAGAACTTTTCCAATGAATCTCAATCTGGCATCTGCTTTACCGGCGATTAATTTTATATGGTCATTCCATTTTAAATCACTCCTGATGCCTACTCCCAGATAATTTATGGAATTAACTGCTTCCAGTTGCTGACCTGCTATATTGTAGCTAAATAATAAAGTATCTTTCTTTCTACGTATTCGCAGCACATTACAATTGTCTACATTGAGATTCAATTGCCATTCCCTGCACCATGCGTCAATTCGTTGCAGATCCTACTGTATTTCAGTACAATTTTCCACTGTTAGAACCTCTGGATATACTACAGCACCATCCGCAAAAAGCCTCAGTGAACTTCCAATGTTATCCACAAGGTCATATATATATATATATATATATATATATATATATATATATATATATATATATATTGTGAATAGCAACGGTCCTACGACACTCCCCTGTGGCACACCTGAAATCACTCTTACTTCGGAAGACTTCACTCCATTGAGAATGACACGCTGCGTTCTGTCATCTAGGAACTCTTCAATCCAATCACACAATTGGTCTGATAGTCCATTTGCTCTTAGCTTTCTTATTAAAAGACTGTGGGGAACTGTATCAAACGCCTTGCGAAAGTCAAGAAACACGGCATATACCTGGGAACCCTTGCCTATGGCCCTCTGAGTGTCTCTGGCCATATGGGACACCATCAGATGAATCTTCCAGTGTGTTCCACAGACAACCTCAACTGTCCCTGTATTGAACGACCATGTGCAACACGTATGGCACGCCATCCCACAAACTGACATCCGCCACCTTTAAAACACAATGCGTGCATGTTTACATGCTTCCATTGAACATTGTGGCGGTTACACCGGTTATCAACGTACCAGTATGTCACATTTTCAATGGGTTCTCTCGCACTTGCAACGTTAATCACCTCAGTATGTTACCTGGACATGTCTATTCCACAAATTTTTTTACTCTACGTTCATTATTTTTTGGTGCTGCGATTTTTTTCCATTAGTCCTTGAGACACGATGAAAAAAGTAGTTACTTAGGGATAAAAAGATTGGTGCATTTCTCATGGTCTTCAGTCCAAACACTGGTTTGATGCAGCTCTCTGGCCAAATACAAGCCTCTTCATCTCTTCTCTTATCTACAAAGCAAGACTGTACAGGGAAATCAATGAAATGGAGACATCTGATTTTCGTTGTGAAAGACACCTTAGTTCAATAGAAGAGTTCTACTGATATCAGAGACTGAAATGAAAACGAGGAAGAAGTTTCTGAAATTGTATGTGCTGAGTGCAGAATTGTATGGAAGTGAAAGGTGGACCATCAGAAATATAAGGGGGAAGAAAGTGGAAGGATTTGAAATGCACTGCTAACGAAGAAAGTTAAAAATTAATTAGTAAGTTAAGGCAGAAAAGTACCAAAACGAGTAGATGAAGAAAGGAGTCTGTGGAAAGCGCTTACCGGAAAAAGGCAGAGATTAGTAGGACATCTGCTACGGCATGAAAGAACAATTACTTTGGAGTTGGAAGGAGCAACAGAAGGAAACAAAGTTTAGAACATGCTACAATATTTACAGGGGATGTGGGGTACGGTAGTTACTTAGAGATAAAAATATTGGTGCTTTTCTTGTGGTCTTCACTTCAAACACTGGTTTGATGCAGCTCTCTAGGCAAGTGCAAGCCTGTTGATCTTTGCATAACTACGGCAATCTACACCCAGTTGAAACTGCTTACTGGAATGAAACCTTGCTTTCCCTCTGCAGCTTTTATACTCCCACATTTTCCACTATCAGAAAACTGACTACTTCTTGATGGCTCAGGATGTGTCCTGTGAAACGATTCCTTCGTTTAGTCAAGCTGTGTCGGTTCAATTCAGTACCTCCTGATCACCTATCCAATCTATCTATATTATCGTAGGCATTCTCGTGTTCCAGTGGATTTCATAAAGTTCTATCCTCTTCTTGTACATCTACATCTACATCCATATCTTCATCTACATACGTAATCCGCAAGCTACTGTACGGTGCGTAGTGGAGGTTCAAATGGTTCAAATGGCTCTGAGCACTATGGGACTTAACAGCTATGGTCATCAGTCCCCTAGAACTTAGAACTACTTAAACCTAACTAACCTAAGGACAACACACAACACCCAGTCATCACGAGGCATAGAAAATCCCTGGCCCCGCCGGGAATCGAACCCGGGAACCCGGGCGCGGGAAGCGAGAACGCTACCGCACGACCACAAGCTGCGGACCGTAGTGAAGGCTACCCTGCACCACTACTAGTCATTCTCTTTCCTGTTCCACCAGCAAATAAAGCGAGAGAAAAGATACTGTCTATATGCCTCCATATGAGCCCAAAATTCCCTAATTTATCTTCGTAGTCCTTAAGCGGAATGTACACTTAGGTGCCGAAAGTCATGGGATATCTCCCAATATCGTGTCGGATCTCCTTTTTCCCTGGTAAAGTGCAGAAACTCGACGTGGCATGTACTCAACAAGTCTTTCGAAGTCCCATATTTAGCCACGCTTCATCTATAGCCAGCCATAATTATGAAAGTGGTGCTGATGCAGGGTTTTATGCACAAAGTGGCCTCTCGATTATGTCCCAAAAATGTTCGATGGAATTCATGTCGGGCGATGTATGTGGCCAAATCGTTGGCTCCAATTGTCCAGAATGTTCTTGAGACCAGCCGCGAACAACTGTGGCCCAGTGACATGACGCATTGGCATCCAGAAACAATCCATCAGTGTCTGGGCACGTGAAGTCCACGAATGGCTGCAAATGGCCCCCGCGTAGCCGAACGTAACCATTTCCAGTCCATGGCTGGTTCAGTCGGACCAGAGGACCCAGCTCATTCCATGTAAACACTGCCCACAACATTACGGATCCATCTCCAGCTTGCACAGTACCTTGTCGACAATTTGGAGGCCATGATTTCGTGGTGTCTGCACCACACTCACACATACCATCAATTTACCATCCTAACTCGGGACTCATATACCGAGGCCACGGTTTTCCAGTCATCTGTGGTCGAACCAATATGGTCACGAACCCCGGAGAGGTGCTGCAGGAAAGGTCGTACTGTTAGCAAAGGCACTCGCATCTGTCGTCTGTTGCCATAGCGTATTAACGACAGATTTCGCTGCACTGTCCCAACGGATACATTCATCGTACGTCTCACGTCGATTTATGTGGTTATTTCACGCAGTATTGTTTGTCTGTTAACACTGACAACTCAATGCAAATGCAACTGTTCTCAGTATTTAAGTGAAACTGGCCGCAACTGCTTTGTCCGTAGTGAGAGTTATGCCTGAAATGTGGTATTCTCGGCGCACTCTTGACACTGTAGATCTCGGAATACTGAATTCCCTAACGATTTCCGAAACGGAAAGTTCCTTGCTTCTAGCTCCAACTACTATTCCGCGTTGAAAGTCTGTTGCCTCCCATCGTGCTGCCACGCATCACCTGAGTACCAACGACAGCTTCGCCAATGCACTCCTCTTTTATACACTACTGGTCATTAAAATCGCTACACCAAGAACAAATGCAGATGATAGACAGGTATTCATTGGACAAATATATTCTACTAGAACTAACATGTGGTTACATTTTCACGCAGTTTGGGTGCATAGATCCTGAGAAATCAGTATCCAGAACAACCACCTCTGGCCGTAATAACGGCCTTGATACGCCTGGCCATTGAGTCAAACAGAGCTTGCATGGCGTGTACACGTACAGCTGCCCATGCAGCTTCAACACGATATCACAGTTCATCAAGAGTAGTGACTGGCATATTGTGACGAGCCAGTTGCTCGGCCACCATTGACCAGACGTTTTCAATTGGTGAGAGATCTGGAGAATGTGATGGGCAGGGCAGCAGTCGAACATTTTCTGTATCCAGAAAGGCCCGTACAGGACCTACAACATGCGGTCGTGCATTATCCTGCTGAAATGTACGGTTTCGCGGGGATCGAATGAAGGGTAGAGCCACGGGTCGTAACACATCTGAAATGTAACGTCCACTGTTCAAAGTGCCGTCAATGCGAACAAGAGGTGACCGAGACGTGTAACCAATGGTACCCCAAACCATCATGACGGGTGATACGCCATTATGGCGATGACGAATACACGCTTCCAATGTGCGTTCACCGCAATGTCGCCAAACACGGATGCGACCATCATGATGCTGTAAACAGAACTTGGATTCATCCGAAAAAAAGACGTTTTGCCATACGTGCACCCAGGTTCGTCGTTGAGTACACCATCGCAAGCGCTCCTGTCTGTGATGCAGCGTCAAGGGTAACCGCTGCCAAGGTCTCCGAGCTGATAGTCCATGCTGCTGCAAACGTCGTCGAACTGTTCGTGCAGATGGTTGTTGTCTTGCAAACGTCCCCATCTGTTGACTCAGGGATCGAGGCGTGGCTGCACGATCCGTTACAGCCATGCGGATAAGATGCCTGTCATCTCGACTGCTAGTGATACGAGGCCGTTGGGATCCAGCACGGCGTTCCGTATTACCCTCCTGAACCCACCGATTCCATATTCTGCTAACAGTCATCGGATCTCGACCAACGCGAGCAGCAATGTCGCGATACGATAAAGCGCAATCTCGTTAGGCTACAATCCGACCTTTATCAAAGTCGGAAACGTGATGGTATGCATTCTCCTCGTTACACGAGGCATCACAACAACGTTTCACCAGGCAACGCCGGTCAACTGCTGTTTGTGTATGAGAAATCGGTTGGAAACGTTCCTCGTGTCAGCACGTTGTAGGTGCTGCCACCGGCGCCAACCTTGTGTGAATACTCTGAAAAGCTAATCATTTGCATATGACAGCATCCTCTTCCTGTCGGTTAAATTTTGCGTCTGTAGCACGCCATCTTCGTGGTGTAGCAATTTTAATGGCCAGTAGTGTACATTGTGCACGCTATGCTACCTTCATCTGCATGTTTGCATATCGCTATCCCATGACTTTGTCATGGCAGTACAATCGTTCCGCAGTCACCCTCAAATGCTGATTCTCTAAATTTTCTCAATATCGACCCTCGAAAAGAACGTCCTCTCCCCTCCAGTGATTCACATTTTAATTCCCGAAGTATCTCCGTAATATATGCATGTTGTTCGAACCTACTGGTAACAAATCTAGCCGTCCGTCTCTGGATTGCTTCGACGTCTTTCTTTAATCTGACCTAGTGCGGATCCCAAACTCTCCAACATTTCTCAATAATAGGTCGCACTAGTGCGCTATATGTGGTCTCCTGAACAAAACAACCGCACTTGCATAAATCTCCCAATAAACCGAAGTCGACCATTTGCCTTCCCTACTTCAATCCTTACACGCTCATTCCGTTTCTATCCTTTGCAGCGTTACGCTTAGATATTTAATAGACGTGACTGTGTCACTCATCGTACCACTAATGCTGTATTCAATCAGTATGGGTTTGTTTTTCCTACTCATCTGCATTACCTTACGTTGTTCTACATTTAAAGCTAGCTGCCATCCATGAAGCCAATTAAAAATGTCGTGTAAATCATTTTGTATTCTTCTACCGCCACTGAACGCCGGCAGCTTCCCATACACCACAGAATCATCAGCAAACAGCTGCAGACTGAAATAACAGCGGTTGTGTCACACTTTCTTGGGGTGCTCCTGAAAACAGCTTTGTCTCTGAAGAACACTCGGCGTCGAGGACAACATACTGGGTTCTATTACTTACGAACTCTTCGAGTCACTCTCCTATCTCGAACCGATACCATATGTTTGTACCTTCGTTAACAGTCGTCAGTCTGCCACCAGATGCTGCACGGAAATCTAGTAATATGGAAACCGCCTGTTGCTCTTCATCCATGGCTCGCAAGATATCATCTGAGAAAAGGGAAAGCTGAGTTTCACATGAGCGATGCTTTCTAAAAGCGTGCTGATTTATGGACAAAAGCTTTTCGCTGTCAAGGAAATGAATTCTTGTCCAAATTGTTTATCGCACACTTTCCCTTCCATATAAGCCTACGTTCCAGAAAAATACTTTTCGAAATGACTTCCTAGAACTTTAAATTATATTAGGTATTAAGAAAGTCCTCCTTTTTCCGAAATGCTTTTCCCTGTAAATAACTTTCGCTTTCTAAAAAATTACATTTTTCTTATTTCCAGTCTGCATGTTATATCACCTTGACTTCGGCCATTGTCACTTAGTTTCCTGCCCGAACAATAAAACTCATTTACTCCTTTATCATCCCGTGATCTAATTCTAATACATGGCATTATTCTTGTCTTGCTATTGTTGACGTACATCGTACACTCTCTTTTCAAGACATTATACACTCCGTTCAGTTGGTCGTGCTCGTCATTTGCCATCTCAGACAGATTTCAAAGTCATTGGCATTCCTCGAAGTTTTCATTCCTTCTCTATGTACTGTAATTCCGCTTCATATTATTTTCTCCCTGGTTTCCTACACAGCTTGATGAATGTACAGATTGTATAACCTAGGGCTTCAACCGCGTCACACTCCTTTCCCAGCTACTGTTTCCCTTTCGTGTCCTTAGACATTATTGCACTCTGATTTCTGTACGAATTGCAGATAACATTCCTTGACTATACTTCATCTCTGAGAGCTTCAGAATTGTTAACAAGAAATGGAAACCCTAAATGTGGAGTTCTTACGAGTATTTTAACCACGGCCTTCTCGAATGCAAGTCCAGTACTTTGGTCACTGTGGCACCTCGCTTCACCTTACCAGGTTCACCGAATATCCTGCAACACGCTCAAGAAGCATGTGCATCGTATGTGTGTGTGCAGTGCGGCCGCCAATCTCTCGCCCAGCGCGAAGTACCAAGCAACTGGAAAGAAGCGCAGGTACCCCATCATATAAGAAGGATAAAAGAATAGACCTGTAAAATTAGAGACCAATGCCCGTAACATCGGTTTGCTGCAGAATCACTGACCGTGTTTTCAGTTCGAATACAATACATTTCCTTGACAGGGAAAAGCTTCTGCCAGTAAATCAGCACAATTTTAGAAAGCATCGCGCGTGTGAAATTCGGCTTGCCCTTTTCTCACATGATACCGTGCTAGATGTGGATGAAGGGCAACAGGTGGATTTCGTACTTCCAAGTTTTCCGTAAAAAATGGTTCAAATGGCTCTGAGCACTATGGGACTAAACTGCTCAGCTCATCAGTCCCCTAGAACTTAGAACTACTTAAACCTAACTAACCTAAGGACATCACGCACATCCATGCCCGAGGCAGGATTCGAACCTGCGACCGTAGAGCGTTAAGCAATTGGCAGAGTGCCGCACTGAAGAGTGTTAGCGAAGGTACAAGCATAGGTTGCTATGTATGTGGGCGGCTCGAAGACTTCTTAAGTAACAGAGAACCCAATATGTTGTCCTCGACGCCGAGCGTTCATCGGAGACAAGGGTATCGTCAGGAGCTTCGCAGCGAAGTGTGACAGGACCGCTGTTATTTTCTTTTATTCATAAATGATTTGGCGGACAGGATGACTGTAGGATGATATAAGATGACTCAGACAAGATTTCTAGTTGGCGCAATGAATGGCAGCTAGCTCTAAATGTAGAGAAACGTAAGGCAATGCAGTTATAAACCTATAACGTTCCTGCAATACAGCATTAGTAGCGTGCTGCTTGACACAGTGAGGTTGGTTAAATGTCTAGGTGTAACGTTGCGAAGCAGCATGAAACGGAATGAGCGCTTAAGGATTGTAGTAGGGAAGGCGAATGGATGACTTCGGGTTATTAGGAGAATTTCAGGAAAGTGTGTTTCATCTGTAAAGGCGCTTATAGGAAAACAGTGCGGCCCATTGTTTAAGTACTGTTCGAGTGTTTGGGATCCGCGCTAGGTCGGATTAAAAGTAGACACCGAAGCAATTAGAGGGGAGCTGTTAGATTTGTTACCAGCAGGTTGGAACAACACGCAAGTACTACGGAAATACTTCGGGAACTCAAAAGGAAACCACTGGAGGGAATTTGACGTTCTTTCCGAGGATCGCTATTGAGAAAATTTAGAGAATCGGCACTTGAAGCTGACTGCAGAACGATTCTACTGCTGCCACCGTACATTTCGCGTAAGGACCATCAAGATAAGATTAGAGGGATTTTGGGATCGTACAGAGGCATATACACAATCGTTTTTCCCCTGCTCTATTTGCGAGTGGAACAGGAAACAAAATGACTAGTAGTGGTGAAAGGAAATGACTAGTATTGGTACAGGGTACCCTCCGCCAAGCACCGGAGCTTGCGGAGTATTTATGTAGATGTAGATTTCTATTAAATTTCGCTTAAGAGATAAATAATACAAATTTGAAGGTTGTCCATTCCACTAAATACCTAGGGATCACAATTAAGTTGGAAATATCACATAGAAAATGTTAAGGGGAAAACGAACCAAAGACAGCGTTTTATTGCCAGAACACTTATAAAATGCGTGAAATCTATCAAAGACACTGCCTACGCTACACTTTCCCGTTCTCTGCTAGAGTACTGCTACGCAGTATGGGACCCTTACCTTATAAGACTACCGGAGGACACTGAAAAAGTTCAAAGAATTTAAGTTCGTTTTGTATTATCGCGACGTAGATGAGAGAGTGTCACGAATATGATATGCGAGCAAAAGACGTTTTTCACTGTGGTGGTGTCTTTTCAAAAAATTTCAGTCACTATCTTTCTCCTCCGAATGAAAAGATACGAGGGCTTACTGGAATGTAATTTCCTCTGATTTTTTTATGTGAAAACTCTTTACAGTTTTTAAATAAAACAAATGTTATTAAAATTCCACATCTTTATTCTTCGTGTCTATATATCTGTTTCTCGACGTAGTTACCCTGGCGACGAACACATTTCTACGAACGAGAGATCACTTTGTTGATTCCGTCACTGTAGAACGGTTAACTTTATTGACGAAGCCACAACCTCAACTCTGCTTGTACGTCTTCATCACTATCAAAGTGAAGTCCTAGAAGATGTTCTTTAAGTTTTAGAAACAGATGAAACTTGAATGGGGCCATGTCGGTACTGTAGGGAGGATCATCGATGACAGTCAACCCAGCACATCGGACTGTTGCAGGTGTCGTGTGTTGTCTGAGATTGTTACGCTGGAGGAGCGAGTGCTGCTTGTGTGGGCGAACTCTTCGGATTAGAAACTCGATTACAGCACGCCGTTTCTCTCACACGCCGACACGGGTTATGGTTCAAATGGCTCTGAGAACTATGGGACTTAACTTCTGAGGTCATCAGTCCCCTAGAACTTAGAACTACTTAAACCTAACTAACCTAAGGACATCACGCACATCCATTCCCGAGGCAGGATTCGAACCTGCGACCGTAGCGGTCGCGCGGTTCCAGACTGCAGCGCCTAGAAGCGGACACAGGTTACACGCTGGCATGTTACACCCTACAATTCGGAGCCCTCCAGCGCTACAGGGCTGCAAACATGTAGACACGAAGAATAAAGCTTTAGAATGTTAATGACGTCTGTTTTATTTAAAAAGCTTTAAATATTTAGACATACAAAAGTCCGAGGCATTACTTTTCAGCACGCCCTGGTATTTTGTTGACTCTCACCTACATGGAGAGAAACGATTATCCCAGTAATACAGGTTGGCGCAGACAAAAGCAGCCCGTGTAAGTGTAAAGGAAATACAGTGAAATTAAGAAAGAATAAAGAGCTGAAATGGACTTACCATTTATTTACAATGAAAAATACATTCATAGAAGATGATGGAAGTGATCCGCTGCAACTTCGATACATAGCTGTGCACGTCTAAGCATATTCAGTTACACCCGGCGTGAAGTTGGGATGTCGACGGCAGAAACTTCATGACTTATCTTGCCTTTCAGTTCCTGTATTGCATGTGGTTTTGTTTCTTAGACCTTGCTGTTCATGTCTCCCCACAGGAAAAGTATATATAAAGTATATATATAAATGATGTAGTAGATAGTGTCGGAAGTTCCATGCGGCTTTTCGCGGATGATGCTGTAGTATACAGAGAAGTTGCAGGATTAGAAAATTGTAGCGAAATGCAGGAAGATCTGCAGCGGATAGGCACTTGGTGCAGGGAATGGCAACTGACCCTTAACATAGACAAATGTAATGTATTGCGAATACATAGAAAGAAGGATCCTTTATTGTATGATTATATGATAGCGGAACAAACACTGGTAGCAGTTACTTCTGTAAAATATCTGGGAGTATGCGTGCGGAACGATTTGAAGTGGAATGATCATATAAAATTAATTGTTGGTAAGGCGGGTACCAGGTTGAGATTCATTGGGAGAGTGCTTAGAAAATGTAGTCCATCAACAAAGGAGGTGGCTTACAAAACACTCGTTCGACCTATACTTGAGTATTGCTCATCAGTGTGGGATCCGTACCAGATCGGTCTGACGGAGGAGATAGAGAAGATCCAAAGAAGAGCGGCGCGTTTCGTCACTGGGTTATTTGGTAACCGTGATAGCGATACGGAGATGTTCAATAAACTCAAGTGGCAGACTCTGCAAGAGAGGCGCCCTGCATCGCGGTGTAGATTGCTCGCCAGGTTTCGAGAGGGTGCGTTTCTGGATGAGGTATCGAATATATGCTTCCCCCTACTTATACCTCCCGAGGAGATCACGAATGTAAAATTAGAGAGATTAGAGCGCGCACGGAGGCTTTCAGACAGTCGTTCTTCCCGCGAACCATACGCGACTGGAACAGGAAAGAGAGGTAATGACAGTGGCACGTAAAGTGCCCTCCGCCACACACCGTTGGGTGGCTTGCGGAGTATAAATGTAGATGTAGATGTAGATGTAGGAAAAGTCAAATGTCGCTAGATTCGGCGAACATGGTGCCCACAGATGTTTGCTGACTGTTTCTTCCTCATTAAAGGCATCATGCTCTCGTTCTATAGACATGCGGCATGTTGCCCCACCTTGCTGGAAGAAATAGTATTGTCTTTCATATGCAGTGAGTGGAGCACAAAAGTATCAAAAATTTCTTTATGTGCAAGCGTGTTGTGGGTAATGCCAGAAAATATCGGTCCAATGATGTGCGTTCATGTTACACCGCACCAAAACCCGATTTCTTCATGAAGAAATGATTGCTGACTTACGATGCCAGATTTCTCCGTTGCTCAGCATCTCGTGGTCTATGAATCTGCATGACCGGGAAGATGCTCTCTTTGCTGGTAGTCCTCTATCCCGATACTCGACCCGACAATTTCACTACTTTCCTTAATCGAATCTGCTTTCACATATGCCTCCACAATTTCAATTCTTTCTTCTATAGAGCAATCATTTTGCAGACCGCAAAGAAAAACTTCTACCTTCACTGATGAAATAAAACTAAATGCTGCAGAAAAATACTAAAATTCGATTACTGGATAAAACGGTCCATTGTAGTAGCTATTTATTTCAGAAGTCGAAATATTGCATTCACATTCAAAGGGGAGGCGGGCTACTTTTAACTGATGCCACCCTATAAAAGAGACATCAGAGTTCGTAAGGAAAGATCTAGATAGATAGATCTTCCCCCATGAACCATGGACCTTGCCGTTGGTGGGGAGGCTTGCGTGCCTCAGCGATACAGATGGCCGTACCGTAGGTACGACCACAACGGAGGGGTATCTGTTGAGAGGCCAGACAAACGTGTGGTTCCTGAAGAGGGGCAGCAGCCTTTTCAGTAGTTGCAGAGGCAACAGTCTGGATGATTGACTGATCTGGCCTTGTAACATTAACCAAAACGGCCTTGCTGTGCTGGTACTGCGAACGGCTGAAAGCAAGGAGAAGCTACAGCCGTAATTTTTCCTGAGGGCATGCAGCTTTACTGTATGGTTAAATGAAGATGGCGTCCTCTTGGGTAAAATATTCCGAAGGTAAAATAGTCCCCCATTCGGATCTCCGGGCGGGGACTACTCAGGAGGACGTCGTTTTCAGGAGAAAAAAAAACTGGCGTTCTGCGTATCGGTGCGTGGAATGTCAGATCCCTTAATCTGGCAGGTAGGTTAGAAAATTTAAAAAAGGGAAATGGATAGGTTAAAGTTAGAATTAGTGAAGTTCGGTGGCAGGAGGAACAAGACTTTTGGTCAGGTGAATACAGGGTTATAAATACAAAATCATATAGGGGTAATGCAGGAGTAGGTTTAATAATGAATAAAAAAATAGGAGTGTAGGTAAGCTACTACAAACAGCATAGTGAACGCATTATTGTGGCCAAGATAGACACGAAGCCCACGTCTACTACAGTAGTACAAGTTTATATGCCAAGTAGCTGTGCAGATGATGAAGAAATTGATGAAATGTATGATGAGATAAAAGAAATTATTCAGGTAGTGAAGAGGGATGAAAATTTAATAGTCATGGGTGACTGGAATTCGAGAGTAGGAAAAGGGAGAGAAGGAAACATAGTAGATGAATATGGATTGGGGTTAAGAAATGAAAGAGGAAGCCCTCTGGTAGAATTTTGCACAGAGCACAACTTAATCATAGCCAACACTTGGTTCAAGAATCATAAAAGAAGGTTGTATACATGGAAGAATCCTGGAGATACTAAAAGGTATCAGACAAATTATACAATGGTAAGACAAAGATTTAGGAACCAGGTTTTAAATTGTAAGACATTTCCAGGGGCAGATGTTGACTCTGATCACAATCTATTGGTTATGAACTGTAGATTAAAACTGAAGAAACAGCAAAAAGGTGGGAGGGCAGCAGAGGATCAAGTAGGTAAAAAGACGAGGGCTAGTAGAAATCCTTAGGTAACAGAAGAAATATTGAATTTAATTGATGAAAGGAGAAAATATAAAAATGCAGTAAATGAAGCAGGCAAAAAGGAATACAAACGTCTCAAAAATGAGATCGACAGGAAGTGCAAAATGGCTAAGCAGGGATGGCTAGAGGACAAATGTAAGGATTTAGAGGCTTTTCTCACTAGGAGTAAGATAGATACTGCCTACATCAAAATTAAAGAGACCTTTGAAGAGAAGAGAACCACTTGTATGAATATCAAGAGCTCAGATGAAAACCCAGTTCTAAGCAAAGAAGGGAAAGCAGAAAGGTGGAAGGAGTATATAGAGGGTCTGTACAAGGGCGATGTACTTGAGGACAATATTGTGGAAATGGAAGAGGATGTAGATGAAGATGAAATGGGAGCACTGAAAGACCTAACGACTTATCTTAGAAGAAAGATTAAGGAAAGGCAAACCTACGTTTCTAGCATTTGTAGACTTAGAGAAAGCTTTTGACTATGTTGACTAGAATACTCTCTTTCAAATTCTAA
The DNA here is from genome assembly GCF_021461385.2 of Schistocerca piceifrons. Taxonomy (NCBI): domain Eukaryota; kingdom Metazoa; phylum Arthropoda; class Insecta; order Orthoptera; family Acrididae; genus Schistocerca; species Schistocerca piceifrons. The sequence continues at coordinate 594,378,915 of NC_060142.1, read as the reverse complement.
GGGTGGCAAGGGTAAAATACAGGGAGCGAAAGGCTATTTACAATTTGTACAGAAACCAGATGGCAGTTATAAGAGTCGAGGGGCATGAAAGGGAAGCAGTGGTTGGGAAGGGAGTGAGACAGGGTTGTAGCCTCTCCCCGATGTTATTCAATCTGTATATTGAGCAAGCAGTAAAGGAAACAAAAGAAAAATTCGGAGTAGGTATTAAAATCCATGGAGAAGAAATAAAAACTTTGAGGTTGGCCGATGACGTAATTCTGTCAGAGACAGCAAAGGACTTGGAAGAGCAGTTGAACGGAATGGGCAGTGTCTTGAAAGGAGAATATAAGATTAACATCAACGAAAGCAAAACGAGGATAATGGAATGTAGTCGAATTAAGTCGGGTGATGCTGAGGGAATTAGATTAGGAAATGAGACACTTAAAGTAGTAAATGAGTATTGCTATTTGGGGAGCAAAATAACTGATGATGGTCGAAGTAGTGAAGATATAAAATGTAGACTGGCAATGGCAAGGAAAGCGTTTCTGAAGAAGAGAAATTTGTTAACAACGAGTATTGATTTAAGTGTCAGGAAGTCGTTTCTGAAAGTATTTGTATGGAGTGTAGCCATGTATGGAGGTGAAACATGGACGATAAATAGTTTGGACAAGAAGAGAACAGAAGCTTTCGAAATGTGGTGCTACAGAAGAATGCTGAAGATTAGATGGGTGGATCACATAACCGATGAGGAGGTATTGAATAGAATTGGGGAGAAGAGGAATTTATGGCACAACTTGACAAGAAGAAGGGACCGGTTGGTAGAACATGTTCTGAGGCATCAAGGGATCACAAATTTAGCATTGGAGGGCAGCGTGGAGGGTAAAAATCGTAGAGCTAGATCAAGAAATGAATACACTAAGCAGATTCAGAAGGACATAGGTTGCAGCAAGTACTTGGAGATGAAGAAGCTTGTCCGGGATAGGGTAGCACGGAGAGCTGCATCAAACGAGTCTCAGGACTGAAGACCACAACAACAACAACAGATAAATAGATAGGTATTCAGCGATCACAGGTCCTGCAGACCACGCGCTGTTTCCACAAACTGCCTCCATTCCTTCCTGTTTGTGCCCGGTTCCTCCACGTGTCTTCAATTCCCAGGACTGCTAGGTCCTTCACCAGGTCGTCTATCCAGGGCTGTCTTGGTCGTACAATGGGGAGTTTGGTGTTTGGTTTCCCCGCTAGTGCCGTCTTCGCCTGTCTCCTATCTGGCATACGGGCTACATGGCCCACCCATTGTATTCTTTTGTTCTTTATCTTCTGTGGGATAGTTGGTTGGCGCATCAGAAGGTAGATTTTCTCGTTTTTCCTCCTCCTCCATTCTCCGCTATCTAAAACTGGTCCCCATATCTCCTCATTACTCTTCTTTCAAATATTAATAGTTTTTCCCTTTCTCGCGTACTCATGTTCCATGTTTCTGAACCGTACATTACTGCTAGGCAAACCACTGTGTTGTAGATTTTCATCCTAGTGTTCACTGAGATGGATTTAGAGCAGAGGGTCTCTCTGAGGGAATGCATGCATTCTTCCTGCTCTTGTCTTCTTCCTAAATGCATGAACTCTGTTTTGTCTCGATTCACTTTGAGCCCTACCTTCTGTGCATAATTGGCCATTTCCTGGTACATTTCTTTCAATTCGTGCTTTGATTCACTTAGTAGTACTATGTCATCTGCATATACGAGATAATTCAAGTTACCGTCCATATCTACTCCAGCCCACTCCTGTTGCCTACACTCTTTTATTACTTTCTGTAAGATGACATTGAACAGAACACATGAGAGAGCATCCTCTTGCCTGAGGCCTGTCTCAGTGTCGAATGTTTCTGATGCGGCTCTTCGGAAACGTACTGCTGCCTTTGACCCTTCCATACAAGCTTGCACCATCCTCCCTAGGTTCTCAGGGATTTTGAAGTCCCGCATTGCATTGTATAGGCTATCCCTGTGGATGCTGTCATATGCACGTTGAAAATCGACGAACAGGCTATAGATATCTTTAGCATATTCCCAGTGTTTTTCGAAGAACTGTCTTAGTGTGAAAATGTGATTTATTGTCGATCGGTTTGGTCGAAAGCCAGCTTGGTACTCCTGTATGTTGTTCTCTATGAATGGTTGCAATTTTCTGAGGATAATGATGGACAGCGCCTTATACACTACTGGCCATTAAAATTGCTACATCACGAAGATGGCGTGCTACAGATGCGAAATTTAACCAACAGGAAGAAGATGCTGAGATATGCAAATGATTAGCTTTTCAGAGCATTCACACAAGGTTGGCGCCGGTGACAACACCTACAACGTGTTGACATGAGGGAAGTTTCCGACCGATTTCTCATACACAAACAGCAGTTGACCGGCGTTTCCTGGTGAAACGTTGTTGTTCCGACTTTGATAAAGTTCGGATTGTAGCCTATCGCGGTTGCGGTTTATCGTATCGCGACATTGCTGCTCGCGTTGGTCGAGATCCGATAACTGTTAGCAGAATATGGAATCGTTGGATTCAGGAGTGTAATACGGAACGCCGTGCTGGATCCCAACGGCCTCGTATCACTAGCAGTCGAAACGACAGGCATCTTATCCGCATGGCTGTAACGGATCGTGGAGCCACGTCTAGATCCCTGAGTCGACAGATGGGGACGTTTGCAAGACAACAACCATCTGCACGAACAGTTCGACGACGTTTGCAGCAGCATGGACTATCAGCTCGGAGACCTTGGCAGCGGTTACCCTTGACGCTGCATCACAGACAGGAGCGCCTGCGATGGTGTACCTAACGACGAACCTGGGTGGACGAATGGCAAAACGTCATTTTTTCGGATGACTCCAGGTTCTGTTTACAGCATCATGATGGTCGCATCCGTGTTTGGCGACATGGCGGTGAACACACATTGGAAGCGTCTATTCGTCATCGCCATACTGGTGAGGGATGGTATGGGATGCCATTGGTGACACGTCTCGGTCACCTCTTGTTCGCATTGACGGCCCTTTGAACAGTGGACGTTACATTTCAGATGTGTTACGACCCGTGGCTCTACCCTTTATTCGATCCCTGCGAAACCGTACATTTCAGTAGGATAATGCACGACCGCACGTTGCAGGTCCTGTACGGACCTATCTGGATACAGAAAATGTTCGATTGCTGCCCTGACCAGCACATTCTCCAGATCTCTCACCAATTGGAAACGTCTGGTCAGTAGTGGCCGAGCAAGTGGCTCATCACAATGCGCCAGTCACTACTCTTGATGAACTGTGGTATCGTGTTGAAACTGCATCGGCAGCTGTACCTGTACACGTCATCCAAGCTCTGTTTGACTCAATGCCCAGGCGTATCAAGGCCGTTATTACGGCCAGAGGTGGTTGTTCTGGGTATTGATTTCTCAGGATCTATGCACCCAAATTGCGTGAAAATGTAATCACATGTCATTTCTAGTATAATATATTTGTCCAATGAATACCCGTTTATCATCTGCATTTCCTCTTGGTGTAGCAATTGTAATGGCCAGTAGTGTACGTTACATTCAACAGGATGAGTCCTCTGTAGTTACCGCATTCCATTTTGCTTCCCTTCTTGTATATTGGGCATATTATAGCCAATTTCTGTTCTTTTGGCAGTGTCTCCTTCTCCCACATCAACAGGATCAGTTTGTATATCTCTAACAAGGGGAGGCCGCCAATTGTGAAATTCAGATTCGATTCATACTGCGCACAATAAAAACTCATGGCCAGAGGTGTAATGTGGCAAAGCACCAAGATGCACTTCTCAGCCGTTGTCGAGAAAATCGACAGTTAAAAGAAACCGTTGCGGTGAAATGCTCTCTACGGTTAACAGTTTTATACAGCGTCGTGGCGCAGCGGTAAGCGCTCGGGTTTGTACTCGGAAGGTCGGTCGCCGGATCGAATGTCGCGCCATGCAACATTTTTTTTTATTATTAGTTTTTTGTAATTCAAATATATATATATATATATATATATATATATATATATATATATATATATATAAACTATTAATGAATTGCATATGCATTTTGGTGAAGGCGGATCGCTCTCCAATTTCTCCAATTGTACCGCCTCCATTTTTCCGTTTGTTTAACAGGGTGTACCAAAGCTCTCACGTCCGCACTGATTTTCGACGATGTTATAAGTTGCGCTAGGGACCGCATCTACCTTTTTTCGAAGTTAGCAGGCAACTACGCTTTTATGCGGCGGCTCGTTTCAGCCCATTCAACATCTGTCCTTCAAGTCTAACGAGCGAGTAACGGAGCTTATATTTCATACCTACCACAGCAAAATTGTGTTCGTGGGGTTTCTATTCTAATTCGAACGTTTGACTTACGCTATACGTATTCGTTTCGGAATACCGTTTCTACGTCTTCCGTTAACTATACGTAGTTAAAATTACGAAGACAATTAATAACATTTGTGAAATTCAACTTTGTTTGCGGAAAACATAATGATGTTCGAAGTCGCCAGTTTTTCCACGACAAACGACCTTCAGCAGCTTATTATATGCATAATTGTTGCAACTGATTGCCGGGAATTTTATATATATATATATATATATATATATATATATATATATATATATATATATATATATATGTGTGTGTGTGTGTATAGACACATTTGAATAACAAAAATCAAATGCTAAAAAAAAAAAAAAAAAATTGCATGGTGCGAGATTCGATCCGGCGACCTTCGGATTACGAACCCAAGCGCTTACCGCTGCCCCACGACGCTGTCGGTAATTATTAATCGTTAAGAGTATTTCACCGCAACGGTTTATTTTAACTGTCGATTTTCTCGACAACGGCTGAGAAGTGCATCTTGGTGTTTTGCCACATTACACCTCTAGCCATGAGCTTTTATCATGCGCAGTATGAATTGAATCTGAATTTCACAATTGGCGGCCTCCCCTTGTAAGTGTAAGCTCTCATTTAAGTGGTCATCTTTCCCACGAGCTGTTCGACAGTGGAACGGTCGAGAATTGGTGTGAAGGTGGTTCCGTGAACCCTCCGACAAGTACTACGTTGTTAATTGGAGAGTGCTGATGTAGATGTAGCTGTAGATGTAATACGGTACAGTGCGCGTGTAACTCGCTTTATACCGAGCACGTGACGCAGGGAGAGGTTGCCGGCCGCGGGCTTCACGCAGAGCTAGAAGAGTGTTGTGCGAGACGGGCGCGGCAGCTGCGCGTGTGACGAGAGGCGTGACGTTTGCGGGAGCCCTTCGGAGCGGCGCGGCAGGAGAGCAGGCCAAACACTGCGCTCCCCGCCGAGCCGCGCCGTTATTTAATTATCTGCGGCCGCGCCTCATGCAAGATGCATGAGTGCCACCCCGACCCGGCGTTTTCAAAACGCAATAACACGCCGCCGCCGCCGCCGCCTCCTCTGCCGTAATTGGTTTATCGGTAAAAGTGTGAAATCCGGTGGCGCGGCTGCACCGCCCCCTGCGGGCTGCCTTCCCGCCGGGCAGCGGCGTGGGCCCTCCGCGACCCGTTCTGGCCGCTGGCTCGACGTGACTTCTACTGCAGCTAATCCGGGAAGGGGGGGGGGGGGCGGTGCAGTCACAGTTTGTTATTGCCTCTGTCTCCGTTCCCCAACCCCTCCACACCCACCTCAAATATATCTTGCCGTCACTCTCCCTTGTAAAGTGGCACAAACGTGTACGACTTTAATAACAGTGACATTAAAATACAAGGGACGTTCAACAGGATTTTTTTTTTTTTTTTGTGCTGAAAATAGGTCTTTTTCATTCAGCATTCCGATACACTACATGATTTCCCACTCTATTGGCTACAAAATCCTATATGTAAAATGTTGTGTCGGTATCTGGGCCGACACCGTGAAGTGGAGATGGCTGAAAAGGCAAGCTAGACTAACGCAGACGGGCGTGAAGTACTGGAACAGGATACGTAATTAATGTTAGGAAGAAAAGTACGGAGCAGGTTTAATACTTAACTTTAATATCATTGTGGTACATCGATCTTGACGATACACAGGAGACTTTAAGTTCAATCACTGTATGGCTAATGCGCCTTGCTAGTTCGTAGCCATTAACTTAGCTGATGGCTATTCTGTCTCTCGGCTAATGAGAGAGAAAGGCTTCGTACATCTGGTCGGTAGCTAGGTTCTCGTACAACTGGGCGGTAGCTAGGTTCTCGTACAACTGGGGCGAGTGCTCTCTCGTATCACGAGACCTGCCTTGGTGGTGGCGCTAGGTCTGCGAGTACACAGTGGCGACACGCGGGTCCGACATGTACTAAATGGACCGCGGCCGATTTAAGCTACCACCTAGCAAGTGTGGTGTCTGGCGGTGACACCACATTCCTCCCCCGCAAATCGGCGAACGGTCGTGTGATAAGGCTTCCGCCCGCCGTGGGGAGGACCACATGTTGACGTATGCGATGAGGTGGGGAGCCTAACAACAGGCGAGGCTGTGCCACCCGCACCCGGCCATTCGGTCCGAGGGGAGCTAGGAAACGCCTGAAAAACTAGTCCAGGGTGCACGTCAACATGCGGTGTACGCGCCCGTAAAGAGACAGGAGTGACCGAAGGATCAATCTCCATTGCGTCGGGGTAGCCGACGCGCGATGACGTCATGTGGTCCGGAGCGGGCGGGAGTTCCATGGCGGAGGACAGCTGGTCACGGGAAGCGATCGGCGGTGCGTGACCCTGGGAGGCGCTTGGCGGCTGCAACGAAGCGTCGAATGCGGGCGGCGCCGGCGGGAGAACAAGCGGCGGCGGCGGCGGCGGCTGCTGCTGCTGCGGCGGCGGCGGCGCGTCGCCATGGGGCAAAATGGAAGGCATCGTCGGTAACACCTGGGGATGAGGCGAGCCAGTAGATGGGTCCCCAGGGCGCTGACTGGACGGCACCGTCGCTGAAAGCAGACGGGGATCGGCAGAACCCGAGCGACGACAGAGGCGCAGCTGATTGAGATGCCGACGCACCTCACCAGATGCCCCCAAAACCAAATACATCGCGCGGCCGAGGCAGCGAAGAATGCACCCTGCGAGCCAACGCCGTGAACCTCGATAGTTGCGATAAAATACAACGTCGCCTGGAGCAAAAGCAGGAGTCTGCCGCTGCACAGGAACCTGATGCGGCGGATGCAGCAAAGACATCAAGGTGCGATGACGACGACCGTGGAGCAACTCAGCCGGCGAGCGACCATCTCGGGGCTGAGAGCGATACGAAGACAAAAAGAGCAACAATGCGTCCTCCCGAGAATGCGACTCTTTCAATTTCAACATCTGTGACTTGAAAGTCCGGACCAATCGTTCAGCGGCACCGTTGGACTGAGGCGAAAACGGCGCGGATGTCAGATGTTGAATACCATTGGCCTGGCAGAATGACTGAAATTCTGCGGACATGAATTGTGGGCCATTGTCGGAAACAATAGTCTGCGGAAGACCTTCAATGCAAAAGATAGCAGACAACGCTTGGATGGTGGCGGAGGACGTCGTGGAAGACATCCGGACAACAAAAGGAAAATTACTGAAGGCGTCGACCAGAACCAACCATCGAGCATTCCAGAATGGACCAGCAAAATCAATGTGCAAGCGTTGCCAAGGGGAAGTGGCTTTTGGCCGTGCAAAGACTTTCCGCGGCGGTGCGGATTGTTGTTCGGCACACGCCGGGCACGAAGAACACATATTCGTAATCGCAGCATCGATTCCGAACCAAGTACAGTGCTGACGAGCAAGTTGTTTCGTTCGCACTATACCCCAATGTCCTTGGTGAAGAAGCCGTAAGACAGAGGACTGTAACGAACGTGGGATCACGACTCGGGACTGATCATTATCAGAACGCAACAACAAAACACCACGTCGAACAAAAAGTCTCTCCTTGTGAGCAAAAAATCGGCGAACCAACGGATCCTCGATCCGAGACTTTGACAAAGGCCATTGCGTAGCAACAAAACGTAAAACAGTAGCAAGGACAGGGTCAGCAGCTGTGGCTGTAGCGACACGACGAAAATCAATCGGAAACGATTCGACCACTTCATCGGTTTCCGAATCAATGAACATGCAAGCAAGTTCGGAAGAATCGAATGCTTTATCCTCAGCAACAGGCAAACGGGACAACGCATCGGCGTTTCCGTGCTTAGCAGTGGACCGATACAAGATATCGTAGCGGTACTGCGAGAGGAAAATAGACCAGCGAATGAATTTCTGCGCTGTACGTGGAGGTACAGGCTTGGTCGGATGAAAAAGCGATGTCAAAGGTTTGTGGTCTGTGATGATGGTAAAGTGACGACCATACAAGAAATCATGGAACTTAGTAACACCAAACACGAGAGCCAAAGCTTCTTTCTCTATCTGTGAATAATTTCTTTGCGCAGACGAAAGCAATTTGGACGCAAAGGCAATAGGGCGATCATGGGAGCCAACTTTGTGCGCAAGCACAGCACCGATCCCGAAATCCGATGCATCTACCATCAACAAAAGGGGTGTCTGGGGATCGAATGGCGTAAGGCAAGTATTAGAAAGCAACGCCGATTTCAACTGGCGAAAGGCGCGTTCGCATTCCGTCGTCCAGACGAACGGAACACCTTTACGGCGTAAGCGATGAAGCGGAGCTGAAATGGAAGAGGCATTGCGCACATATTTATGGTAATAATTAATTTTACCCAACACACTCTGTAGCTGTTTCACATTTTGAGGGGAAGGCAATTCTTGTATGGCACGGAGGTGCTCTGGACTCGGATGTATGCCTTGGGCATTAATGACATGTCCCAGGTATGGTAAGTCACGAGCAAAAAACACACATTTGTCCTTCCTCAAGCGAAGACCATTTTGCCGCAAGACCTGAAATAATGTTCGTAAATTCGCAAGATGATCTTCTTCTGTCTGTCCGGAGATCACTATATCGTCCAAATAGTTTGCTGCAGTAGGGACCGACGCACAAATAGTTTGTAAATATTGCTGAAACAAGGCAGGGGTGGATGCACACCCGAATGGCAGTCTTTTGAAGCGGTACAATCCAAGATGCGTGTTAACCACCAATACGCGCTGGGATTCGTCGTCCACCGGTATTTGCAAGTACGCATCGGCTAGGTCCAACTTTGAAAAATATTTTCCCGGGCACAGTTTAGCAAAAAGATCTTCCGGGCGGGGCAAAGGAAAAGTAGCAGTCACTAGCTGTGGATTCACTGTGGCCTTGAAGTCCACGCAAAGTCTCAATTTTCCGGAAGGTTTTGGCAAAATTACTAAGGGTGAGGCCCAGAGAGAAGCTTGCACACGTTCAATTACACCCTGTGATTCGAGATCGTGTAACGTTCTGGCGACCTCATCACGCAATGCGTGGGGAACATTGCGCGCCCTGAAAAATTTCGGTTGCGCGTTTACCTTCAGTTCTAAATGTGCTTCATAGTTTTTAGCGCAACCTAAGCCCGGTGCAAAAATGTCTGCAAATTCGTCACACAGCCGAGAAACACTGTCTGCAGGCACAGTCTGATTCACTGATAGGACCTGATTTACAATAGACATGTTAAACAACTGAAATAAATCTAGACCAAACAAGTTCACTGCAGAAGAAGAACGAAGAACGTAAAATGACACAAGTTTTGTTTGTCCCTTGTATGTTGCAAGAAGGCTGCACTGTCCTAACACAGGAATTTTCTGTCCGGAATATGTAGTTAGCTTAACATTTGCGGAACGCAACGGAGGTTTGCCCAGTTGTTTGTACGTGTCGTGATTGAGCAGTGAAACTGCAGCTCCGGTATCGAGCTGGAATGGTATCACTTTGCCTTCAAAGTCTAAGTCCACAAAAAGTTTATTGTTCTGCTGACGACAAGAGCGACTGTTTTGTGCAATTGGAACAGACACTGGTACAGAATCACTTGCTAATTGACGTGATTTCCGGCGACGTCGACGCACAGTTTTTGTGGGACGAACACAGTTACTGTTAGAGAAAGTGGCACTGGACGAAGTGGAATTAACGACATGAATGTCCATAGGCGAAGGTCCACGAGCCTGAGTGTCCTTGGTTCTATTCCGGCGCGAAGCAAAGGGCCTGGAATGATTGTGATTGTCTGATCTGAGCTTTTTCTGGCAAACACTTTGAACATGTCCTTTCTTATTGCAGAAAAAGCAAATAGCTTGGCGTGACGGGCAATGTTCACGCGAATGTCTAGTAGCACACCGCGGGCACGATTTCACTACATTTGTGGGCTGGCGCGGCACACCTGGCGTAGCGCGCGGCGGCCGCTGTGCGGCCGTGTGCGAGGCCCGGTTACCGGGCCGCGCAGCGCGTCCAGCGGGCCGGTTAATGTTACACACGGCTGGCGAAGTTTCGAAAGATTCCTGAGCACAGTCAAGTGTGTCCTGTCTATCCAATATGTCTATCACTTGTTGAAGGGAGGGATTAACTAGTTTCAAAATTTGCTCCCGTATGCGAACATCAGAAACGTTCTGTGCAATTGCATCACGCACCATTGTATCTGAATAAGAAAGACCACAGTCACATTCAAAGGCACAGTCCCTAGTAAGTCCTTGCAATGTTGCTACCCACTCCCTATTAGTTTGACCGGCCGTACGTTTTGTACGAAAGAATGTATACCGTTTTGCAACCACATTAACTGTTTCTTTGAAATAGGCATCTAATGCAGACAAAATTTCCTCGTAGGACAGAGTTGCTACGTCTCGTCGGGGAAACAATTTCACTATCACACGGTATGTGGACACACCGACACAAGAAAGCAAAAACGGCTGCCGCTCTTTACCTTGAATTCTGTAGGCTGCTAGATGAAAGTTGAACTGGCGAGACCACTCGTGCCAGGTCTCATCGGCTGCCACGTATGGTCGAAAGGGAGGTGCAACAGCGTTGAGTGGCAGCGGTAGCGAAGAAGCGGCTGCGGCCGCATCGGTGTGCAGCGCACGTTGACCCTGGACGAGCTGTCCAAGGGCATCCAATAACGCCTGCGTCTGCTGATTCTGCAAGCGATAAAATTCGGACAGTACATCTGGAGAATGTGGCGAAGCCATGACACAATTAAATGTAAGCAATCAGAAAGAACCCTTTTCCCTCGTCGCCAATGTTGTGTCGGTATCTGGGCCGACACCGTGAAGTGGAGATGGCTGAAAAGGCAAGCTAGACTAACGCAGACGGGCGTGAAGTACTGGAACAGGATACGTAATTAATGTTAGGAAGAAAAGTACGGAGCAGGTTTAATACTTAACTTTAATATCATTGTGGTACATCGATCTTGACGATACACAGGAGACTTTAAGTTCAATCACTGTATGGCTAATGCGCCTTGCTAGTTCGTAGCCATTAACTTAGCTGATGGCTATTCTGTCTCTCGGCTAATGAGAGAGAAAGGCTTCGTACATCTGGTCGGTAGCTAGGTTCTCGTACAACTGGGCGGTAGCTAGGTTCTCGTACAACTGGGGCGAGTGCTCTCTCGTATCACGAGACCTGCCTTGGTGGTGGCGCTAGGTCTGCGAGTACACAGTGGCGACACGCGGGTCCGACATGTACTAAATGGACCGCGGCCGATTTAAGCTACCACCTAGCAAGTGTGGTGTCTGGCGGTGACACCACATAAAACATTCTAGGTTTTCTTGCCGCGTCAATTCAAAATAAAATCTCAAGCTTTCGACGATATCCTCCGTCGTCATTGTCAGGAGCAACTGACTGTCTTCACTGCTGCTGTGGTAGCCATTTTATAGCCCGTGGACGGCTTATGATTGGTCGGCTTGTGATTGATCGGCGATTAGGACTGCTGTCGCAGATGGTGTCAATGTGTGCGCCGGTGGACCAAGGGGAGCCGAATTTAGTGCACCTTCCTCCGTCCATCCTTATTTTATTATTATACTGACGATATACTTATCGTCTGGCCACACGGCGCAAAAGCTATGGAATAATTCGTGGAACACACGAACAGCATACATCCGAACATCCAGTTCACTGTCGAGATGGAGAAGGAAGGGAGACTGCCTTTCTTAGACGTTTTAGTACAACGACAGGCGGACGGATGTCTTGGCCACTCTGTATACCGTAAGCCGACGCATACCGATTTATACCTGAATGGACATAGTTTCCATTATCCTGCTAGGAAGAGAGCCCTTTTGAATACATTGGTTTATAGAACAGGAACTGTTTCTGACGAGGACCACTTAAGTTCCAACATTAACGTGAAAGCCGGCCGGAGTGGCCGCGCGGTTAAAGGCGCTTCAGTCTGAAACCGCACGACCGATACGGTCGCAGGTTCGAATCCTGCCTCGGGCATGGATGTGTGTGATGTCCTTAAGTTAGTTAGGTTTAAGTAGTTCTAAGTTCTAGGGGACTTATGACCACAGCAGTTGAGTCTCATAGTGCTCAGAGCCATTTGAACCATTTTTGAATTAACGTGAAAATGCTGCACACTCACAGGATGAAACACCGATTGCGGTTCTTCCTTTTTGTGGTGCTATTTCCAGCAAAATAGGAAGAGTCCTGCTTAGACGGGGTATAAGACTGATTTTTCGTCCTTTTAAGAATATAAGGAGATGATGCGCTCTGTTAAGGACAATCTCGGCCTCAGGGCCCATCCCCTGTGAGTGTGGAAGCAGTTACATAGGTCAGACCATTCGTACCGTTTCCGACCGCTGTGCAGAACACCAACGTCATGTTAAAAATAGAGAACTGGAGAAATCGGCAATTGCGGAGCACAGCCTCACGAACAAACATAAAATATTGTTCGATGAAACAAAAATTTTGTCCCATGCCTCCACGTACTGGGATTCTGTTATTAAGGAGACTGTTGAAATAAGAATGAGCAAAAAGAACTTTAACCGCGATAGCGGATACCATCTGAGCTGTGCATGGAAACGAGCGCTCGATGCAGAGAAGCAGCAGAGACGTTCCTTCCAAGGTTTACGTTCCAACGGAAGCGGTGGCGCCACTGGCGCACACAGTGACACCGTCTGTGACCGCAGTACGTAATCGTCGACCAATCACAAGCCGACCAATCAGAAGCCGTCCACGGGCTATGAAAATGGCTGCCGCAGCAGCAGTGAGGACAGTCAGTTGCTCCTGACGATGACGATGGAGCATATCTTCGAAAGCTTGAGATTTTATTCCGAATTGACACGGCAAGAAAACCGAGAATGTTTTACATGTGAGTGCCGTCGCGAAAGACTTCGTTCCCATACAAAATCCTAGTTTTCAACATAATCTTCGTTCAATACGACGGCCGTGCGCCATCTTATTGGGAGAGCCTATATGGTCGCATGGTACCACTCTACTGGTCGATGTCGGAGACAGCGTCTTGCTGCATCAATAACCTCCATATTATACAAGAACTGCTTCCCGCGGGGTGCGTCCTCCATTGGGCCAAACGGAAGTCGGAAGGTGCGAGACCCGAGCTGTAGGGTGAATGAAGAAGAACAGTCCAATGAAGTTTTGCGAGCTCCTCTGGGGTGCGCAGACTTGTGTGAGGCCTTGCGTTGTCATGGAGAAGGGAAAATCCATTTACATTTGTGGCGACGATCACGATGAAGTCGTTTCTTCAATTTCCTGAGGGTAGCACAGCTGTGTAGGGCCGGCCGGCACGTTGGAGATCAGACAGGTCTGCGGGACCTTGTTGCGATGATGACAGACGCGTCGCCCAACGACTCACCGTGCAAGTGTTCTTAGTCAGGTCTTCGTAGACATTCTGCAAGCGCGTATGAATATCTGCGTTACGCTAGTCTTCCGTCAAGAAGAAGTTCCACACCAAACACCGTATTTTTTCAACCGAAATTGGTCGAGAAAAAAAGTGTTGCATTACTTATTGAATGACCGTCCGGAGAAAATCAAATAGTGGCCGAACTATGGAAAAAGGCTGACAAAAATGCAGTTACATCCCTAAAGTGTGTTTTCGATCAAATCTGGAAAGAAGAAGAGATCCCCGCAGAATGGAGAACAGCTCTCATCCACCCTATCCACAAGAAAGGTTTGAAGACAGACCCCAACAATTACAGAGGAATATCACTGTTGCATATAACGTACAAGATTCTTTCTAAAGTCCTTTTGAACAGGGCAGAGCCGCAATTGGATCCGCAAATCGGGGAATACCAGGGAGGTTTTAGAAAGGGTAGATCATGTTCGGAACAAATACTAAACCTCGAAAACATTATGGCATACCAAAAATCAAGGGCAAAGACATACGTAATCTCCTTCATTGATTTCAAAAAAGCATATGATTCGATTGATAGAGAATCTCTGTTATCAGTCCTGGAAGAAATGGATTTGGATAAGAAAACAACTAATATTATAAAAGCGACCCTTACAAATACATTTTTGAAAGTTAAATTTATGGGCGAACTATCGGAACCCTTTGAAATAAAAACGGGAGTGCGACAGGGCGATGGGCTCTCACCGTTGCTGTTCAATTGTGCGCTTGAGAAAGTAGTCAGAGAATGGAACACAAATATTAAGAGTGGTATAAGACTCGGTTGCAAAAAGAAGAACCTTAAAGTAAATTGCATTGCTTTTGGAGATGATATGGCCCTGTTTGCTGAAACAATGGAAGAAGCACGGGAGCAAATCCTTGAACTAAAGAAACAAGCAGCTAAAATTGGTCTTCACATCTCCTCTGAAAAAACTAAGATATTGACAAACATCAAGCACTCATGTAAATACCGCAAAGTTCAAGAACAGAAGATTGAAATAGTAAAAGAATTCAAATATATCGGAGAATGGATTACTTGGAATGCTGGGGAAAGCAAAGCAATGGAATCCAGAAAAAATAAACTTGAATTGGCCTTCCAACTAACAAAAAATACATACAACAAAGAATCCCTTTCATGGGGGTCCGAAATTACACATTACAAGACAGTGATTAAGCCAGAAGCACTGTATGCAGCAGAAACACTTAACATGAATTTCAAAGGCCAAATGGAGAAACTTGAGGTAAAGGAAAGAAAAATTTTAAGAAAAATCATTGGGCCAAAATTTCAAGACAATAAGATTATATACATCAAAAATGAAACTCTCTACAAGAAAATTGAAAAACTTTCATATTCTATGCGAAAAAGGAGAATAAATTTTTATGGTCATCTTCTCAGAATGAATTCCAACAGATTAACTAAACAAATCTTTGACTTCTTCCGTAACCGAAAAACGGAGCCCAACTGGTTTAAAGAAACTGAGAAAGACCTAGTGGAATTAAATATTTCAGAAAATTCACTTATTGATCGAACTGCTAAATTAATTACTAAAGATGAAAACATAAGGTTTCAAGACAAATCCACACAAAAGTCCAAATCCTTCATCTCGGAAGAAGAGAGGAGAAGAAGATCAGAAAGAATGAAGAAATACTGGGCCCTAAGAAAAAAACAACGCACAAAGAAATGATTGATCCAGCGTACCCCAAAGAGGGTGAAACGAAAGAAGAAAGCATGATCTTCATGCCATGAAACCGGCAGTGATCTAAAAATAAGGGATTAAATACAGCTGAAGCGGTTTATTAAGACCCGATATGATTACTCCTAGCCATAGTTGCCCTATGTACAAGGTTGCCTTATGGCTAGGTGGAATTGCACAGCCTGTTGCGAAACTTTATATATATTTTGCGAGACCACTTTTCATGTGAAAGCAAATTAATACGTGAGGGTGTTTACATCTTACTAACGGATGTAGGAGTGCTTTATGAAACCAGGGATGTGGATAGTAATATTGAAATGGAACATGAGTGTCATGTACCATTTTCATTCTTTTGATCTTGTGTGTGATTGGAATTCGTAAATTTTCATATGCTTTGCTGTAAAATTAACTTGTAGTGCTACTCACTTTTGAGATATGTGTTGCAGATTCTGTGAGGTTTCTTTCTTCATTTAGATGAGGCTGAAGTTTATCATTAGTTTTTTGTAGGATTGTGATGTTCTGGAACAGTGGAGAACGGATTTGTCTGGATTTTTCAATGATGGTGATTTTATTTACGTTAGGTTACGATGATTCTGCGTAGCAAACTTTCTCTCTCAATGATACTCTGCAATATTTTATGATCCCAAGGAAAGTTTATTAATTTCCTTTTGCACTGAAACAACATTTTTGGTTTTTACTTTGAAACTGAGACATGAACTGGGGAGTAGATTCTATGGAATCTAACACTAAAAATTTCATTGCTGATTACTTCGAGTAATGTTTGTACCATTGAGTACTCATGATGGAATGCTTTACATAAGTATCAGTTGGTGGTTTTAGTATCTTTAATGCATTTGATCACTGGGGTTCCTGTGGGCTGTTTCATCTGAAGATTTAATTACAATGGAATATTAAGAGTAATTTTGGCTGCCAGTTCTCTAGCTGTAGTTAGCAATGTTCAGAAATTGTAACTTGGCAGAGAAGGTGAACTCCCCCCCCCCCCCCCCCCCCCCCGCCACCCTATTTTCATTCCAATCTTCCCACACTGGTCTCGAGAGTGATTTGGATCCAGTGGAGTATGTAACCATTTTCACATATCTCAAAGATGCTAAATACATTGCAATTCATGGTTTTGATGATTTTGCTGATTTATTTGTTGCAAGTGCATAATGGATTTTTAAAATTTTGTGATAAGATCATGTGTGAGGGGCTCTTATGCGTTGACTGTTGAAATTTTGAAGTGCCTCATATTGCTTGTGGCCATCTGCCACTTGCATTTAATACCAAGAATTTATTAATTTATTATTTCATTATTATTGTATTTATTCTTGTTTACTGGACATACTGTTGCTTCTTGAAGAACAATATTGGATACTGCTGCTTCGTGTTTTTTTTCAGGGCTATACGAAATTTTGCTGGCACAATCGAAGATACTTCCTTATCGTCAGCTGTTACTACATTCGCGTGTGGCTCAGCATGGCAGTCTGAGAGGTGCTAGAGTGTTGCCTTAACTTTTCCAATATTTACTACAGAATGTGGAGGAGTTTTGTAGATCGGTGGGAAACAAGAAGTTGTACACTAGTGGGATGTATGACACAATCAGGATCTAGTGATGTTTTCTTCCGCCACTCAAGGTAGTGAAATTGTAGTCTGGTGATTCTAGTACGTTGTAGGCTAGCCAAATGGAGAGTGTTGGTATTAGTGGTGCTGACGACGTGATTCAGAAAGCAAGTTGTATTGATGTAAGTGGAGATATCATTGATTCTGTAGCGATGTGGCTACTTGAAACCACTAGTTGCTGTGAGGTTTTATCAGACAATTATGCAGTTCCCACAGCCTGCAATGTCTGAGTTGAACAGCCCAATCTTACCATAGTTTCAAAAGGTATTCTTGATGAGGAATTAATCAACATGTTACTAATCTATGAGGAGAATGGAGGCTAGTGCAAAGCAACGACACCCTAAGTGAACAAATAGTGGTTAGTGCACAGAGCGAAACTGAACGACGTAAGGCTAGTACCAGAGAACAGCTTGAGGCCCATGCAGGAGAATAACAAGTTAATGTAAAGCTGACGAATGACGCTATGAGACGCAAGAGACACACCTTTTTTTTTTTTTAGCGAACAGTTTCATTAAAATCGTTTGAAAAGGCTGCAGAGCAGCCACCGGCGCGTGACGTTCTGTTTTGTCTCGTGGCTTAACCGGTCTTTTCTGCTTGCTGGATGTGACGTCAGACGCCAAACGGGACTCCTCACTGGACGGCGCAGGTAGCATTCAGACAACCTTTCAAGCGAAATAGCACAGGGTCTGTCCCAGAAAACAAGCAAAGCTCCTCGTAGGTAAGCCGAATGGCAGTCAACGAAGTATGCTACAGGTCACACGAGACAGAAAGTAAGCTTACAGCAAATCTTACTCCATGTGAAATAATCTCAACGATTTTTATCGTAAAACAAGCGATATGTGACGTCTGTGACTGATCATCACTCAGCGATAACAGCGATTACATTGAAACGTCCCCTTAGAAAAATTATACACGACTGTGCTCAAACTGACACACACTATTTTTAGCGCAACGCAATCTGACTTTCAAAAATCCCTACAAAAAAATGGCCCTGACTAACATTAACCTATACGTTTCACAAATCGCTTACCTCACAAAAATCTTGGTTACTCGAACTACTGCAATACAGCAAGCGCCACTACTGCCAGCTAAATAAAAGATTCAAACTACGGAAGGCACTAACTACTGATAGGGATAGTTAGCAAATGAAAGATTTTGATAGAGAACAAACAATGTATTTACCTTAATATCATCAAAAGTCATAATATATATAGCAGTTCATGACATCCAGTCTTACAAATTTCGAAACTCCGCCATTTCTTTCCCTACATCCACCACTAATGGCGGCTCACCTCCAACTGCGCAAGGCTATGCGCTGTTCACATCCAGGTGCCCAACACTACAATGGCAGACAACAATGCAAACTAGCCACAGACTGCACACAGCACAGCCAGTGATTTTCATACAGAGCGCTACGTAACGTTGCCAATATGAAAACATAAACAGCCTACTTACATAGCCCCCATGCTCCCCACAAAAATTTTACGAATTGTTTTGGGCAGTGGACAGTGATGATTTGATAAAATTTTTCATAATTACAATAACAAAGATATCAAATGCACACACTTATTAATACAATGTTGGTCAAAAGCTAAAATTTTCTCACAGTCCATAAAGACAGTCCTGATCATTCATCACAGTAAAATTGCAGTGTTTTTCTCAAAGTCTGAGCAGTAAAAGAAAATGCACACGGAAGTAGTGGATTTCCATGCAGTCTTGAAGAAGTAGTGTTGTCCTCCCAACGGAAAGACAGTGCTGACACTCGACATGCAGACAGGTGATGGGCCACAACAGAAGAAACCCACAGCAGAGTAATTCGACGTTTTGAAGAATATTGGTAGGTAGGTCATCACAGAGCAGATCCACTATAGTCTTGGTAGAGAGTATGGTATTGGTGGGCCACCAAAGGTGCAGACCCACCGCAGTCCTTGTAGAGATTGTGGTATTGGTGGGCCACCAGAGGTGCAGACCCACTGTAGTCCTTGTAGAAATAATGGTATTGGTGGGTCATCAAAAATGCAGACCCGCTGTAGTCCTTGTAGAGATGGCCAGCAGCCATCTCTTGTGACTTTGCAGGTGCACAATCACCATTGAAGAGTCTTGTGGATAATGTAGCAAGTCCATAACCACCACTTGTGCACTCACAAAGTTTTTGTAATTGTCCTTAGAACCAGCAATGCTGTTATCCAGTCCCTTGCTGAATTATTAACACATGTGCAAACACTAACAGTCCCTACTTCTCACATATTGTCTATATACTATGACCAACAGAAACGTGTGCAGTGAAATGTAACTTACAAGTTAATAATTTGATGAACTGGTGTCAATTACAATTATATAACATAAGAATACAATAACAAAGGTACAAAATACATCATTAAAGAACATAACAATACAGATAACATTTGTAGTAATACAGGCTTTACAAAAGAATAGAAATAAACATATACATCAGTGTTACAGGAATTATGAGGTAAGTAAATATATAAAATAATGAGAATAGTTTTCGAAACATTAATTTCACACATGAGCATTGAAACAGAACAGAATAAATAATGTCTAAACATCTTTACAAAGAAAATAACACATTATCAGCTTATTAGCTAAACACATTAAGACAGGAAAGACACAAATTCACATAGTGTAATAACGCAAAAATACAGGACAGGGTTTGTTTTCAGTGTGACATTTGGTACTGCAGTCTACCCCAAAACTTCATTCCATAGATCTTTCGTCTTATTTCAACATTTGTTTCCACCAAAAAACTCCTATCCAAGCATGCTTTCTGTATTTATATGTTCACATATTTCTTACCTCATTATTTATTTTCCATTATCTTACCTCATCATTTATTTCCAAGAAAATCCTACCTAAACCTGTTGTCCCTAAACCCACCTTTTTTGTTCATATCCTCTTTCAAAATACATTTTTGGCCAAATGATTTTCTTATAGCTTCTCAATCCATTCTTTCCCTATTCTCCATAGTCAGTATCTTATATAGTCTACTCCCTCTCAAGCTAACTTAAATCTACTGAGCTCAGATGCTAAACTAAGGGACGACACAATGCAGCAGCACAAAACAATTAACACAAACAGCAATGATAAAAAAATGTAAATTGGCAAAGCAAGCTACAGTAAATCTAAATTACCAAGCAAATGCATCATTAAAACTAATATGAGCCAATATGCAGCAACAAGAAAAATAAATCAGTAGTAAAACTAGCTTAACAGAGTAATACAAAGTGAAATTTAGTAGCACTATGCCTCGCAAACAGCAGCAGCAAATGCAATAACTTATATCTAAACATGACAAAGCTCAAGCAGAAAAAATATTACAGTAAAAATGGCCATGTTTAATACCTATGTCACATCTTAATACTAGGGTGATGCATCACGATACGTTACTGTAGCAGACAAGTTACCAAATCGTTTAAAAAATTATTTATGCTGTTCCTGTGAAGGGAAATGTCTATTTGTGCTCTCTTTTCTAAGAAAGTGCATCATAAATGTATTCTTTCCTGGGTCTGTAGACAGAAAATACTGATATTAGTACATCTATTAAATTTTATAATAACCAATGCTGCAGTGCAGCTAGAAACTAAATATTAAAGAAAATGGGCAAATATGTACAAAGGAAGGCATGAAACATCATTCATTAGCCATATGGCATTTCATAAGGTAGTAAAAAAAATCTCTCAACTAGAAAGACAGTAGTCATAATCAGGTGTATAGACATAAAATATTTCTCGTCATTTCAGTAAATATCATAAATTAAGAGCTCCACAGTGTTATCATATGTTTTCAACTTTGAGCATGTCGTATTTAGGATGCTTTCTACAAAGAAATGTCAATAGCGAGGATAATGGCCTCCTTTTTTCTCCACCTGTGCCTCTGAAAGGCACACACTAATGGCTTTTTTCCACGCGACTGTCACGCAGCTGCCCACGAAATGTGTCGTGCCCATGACGCATGAAGTGAAGGTCACTTAACTTTCTTACCGAAATATTTACAACACCAGTTTGCATTACAGTGACAGTCTCATATAAAAAATTTCACAGGTAGAGAATTTGCGTTGCAAATCTGTAGAAACAAAATCCTATTGATATAACAGTGTCCAAAAAATTTTCATCGGCATTGTAATACATTCACGCATTTACATACATTTCATAACTCTTAAAGTACGATTCTTGGTTTCCAACAACCTTTTTCACAAACCAGAGTCCCTAACCACTACTCATTATTCCTTACCTTATTCGTCGACACTTCTTCAATATTTCATCATAACAGATACATAGCATAATCAAGTAACTCATATAGCATCAGCTTATTGATCATAAACATACCGCAACAGCATAATACGCATAGTCATCGTAATAACAACATCATAACACCTCAGTCAGCTCTCAAAATCGTTGTAGCTTCCTCCAATAATTTCAAAACCTAAAAAAAATTCTCTGCTCATGTCAAAAGTGTCATCTGCCTCAAACGTACTTTAAAAATCGTGATCCCATACCAAATATATCATTCAAAGCTCTCATAATATCACAATGGGTCCGAAAAAATATGAACAGTTCACAAAGTACAGACAAAATACAATTTCGTAAGTGTGAAGTTACCCAACTGTGTAATTGCGTAAACATGTGTCACTGATGTAGTAAAAAAAATGTTTATCTCTCAGTTAAATGATCAGATAGCTGCGTAATTTCTGTGTTAGAGAAATATGGTACCGATGTGTAAAGCTGTATAAGAAAATACCATATTAGCTAGGGCTCCTTGCGCTTGCCAAACACATGGTACACAAAGTAGGCATGTACCCCCCTGAGGATTAATGGTATTATACCCTCAGGTGTTACAGATTACAGCAATGGAATGAAATGTATCACGGAAAACCTTTGTAATTCTACAATCTTGAAAAATAAATGGTTCAAGTACAAAATTAATCACTCAAATGCGTGTCCTGTAGCGCTAAATGTGCGTCTTGTTGTAAGATAATTCTGTGGAAGTGTCGTAGTTATCGTCCTCTGTAAGCAAAGTTCTGCTGAAGTCAATGTACTTACCTCATTATAAACTAAAGTGAAATGCTTTGCGTTTAGATATCTTAGTTATTACACTTATTGCCGTGATGAAGAAAGTACTGTGCTGTAACATATTGTTGTGCTATGGAAAAGGCAGTCTCATTGTAGCTATACCACAAAAGTTACTACTAATACATGTTTTACTTTCCAGAATAACACAGAAAAACTGTGCAGATATAAAACAGAAACACTGAAAAAGCAACATTGTATATTGTCACTCATTAGTAGCAGCATGATAAAATCGTGTAGCTGTCACATAAACTAACCACTGTGTCGTCTGGTATCTCACTGAAAGTACTTTAAATCCAGAATGTATTTTCAAGTAAACCAAAATGTTGCATTAAAATCTCATTAGCAGTACCAGTATATGTCCTAAGTATGTAAGCCTGATAGTCGTTACATAATCGTGCAACTAACAAGCAAGAATGCACAAATACAACACTGTGTTGTCTGTTCACTATAACAATGCATTTGTAATTTCTGTTTAAAAATGTTCCCTAGGTTCTAGACTGGATATTTAACTTTAAAACATAGTTGCATTTTAACAGTTTCTAAGACTGAAAAAGAGTACTAGTAACGTGAAATGAAAAATTTTATAGCAAAGACTAAGTTACAAAGCAGATTATCTCTCAATAAATGGTTTTACATGTGAAATGTGGTGTAACCCTTTGCTCTTCCTAGTATGCAGAGTTTCAACTTTAACGCAATTATCATGTGGTATACATCGGTAAAGAATACTGGAATTTTTCTCAAGGTTAGCGTCTATGTTATTTCTCCCAGAGCCAGCGGGCGCACGTGGCTGCCTGCGGTGTGAGTCATTGTCTGTTTCTTTGTTGGCGCCCGTAGTTATTGGGATTAGGAGACCTAACTTATACAAATTCACCTTGACGAGAAGGCCCTGCCCTGTTTGAAGCTTGCCAGTTCTGATGGAATTCAGGTCTGTCGTTTTGTCGGTAGTTTGCATAGTTTCTTGTTTGTCGGTCATGTGGTGAAGAATTTCTCCCGGAATAGTAACTGCGCGCTGAACTGTTGCGTCTGAAGTTATTCTGTCTCCCTTCATAATAATTATTTTGGTTCCCATATTGTCTGTTTCTCTGATTGTCTCTGTGATAGTCACTACTGCGGAGAGGTGATCTTTCCCTGTAATTATTACTACTCTGCCAACGGTTGTCATACGGGTGGTGCCTGTTTTGGTCACGATTTGTGTTGTGAGAATAGCCTTGTCGTGTCCAGTTATTATTTCTTTCG
Organism: Schistocerca piceifrons; assembly: GCF_021461385.2. Taxonomy (NCBI): domain Eukaryota; kingdom Metazoa; phylum Arthropoda; class Insecta; order Orthoptera; family Acrididae; genus Schistocerca; species Schistocerca piceifrons. The sequence goes on along the minus strand of NC_060142.1, from coordinate 594,355,610 downwards.
TCGCGGAATTGCGACGGATGTGACCTGTAATTGTTGTGTTCCTGTTTTCGCGTTCCGCGATTGTCAGTGTCAATTTCTAATTCTTGTAAGAGTCCCTGAAAAGCTTCAATGTCGTCTTTGCAACATCCTGCCAAAATAATATGTCGTAAATGTTCAGGTAATTTGATTAAGCAAATGCGGATGAGTTCTGAGGGGCTGTATGGGTTTGACAGGTACTGATTCATGTGCAACATGTTTTCAAAATATTTCACAAGACTGGAAAATTCAGGTTGTTCGAAATGTTTCATCATTATGATGCCATGTTTTACTCGGTCTTGTGTGGCTTGAGACCAATATGCTGAGAGGAAGGCATGATGAAATTCTCCTTCACTGTGGCAATTGTGAATGACCGATCGTATTCTTACAGCTGGTTCATTCTCTAAGTAGCCACACATAAATTCTAATCTGTGTTCTAATGACCAGTTGGGAGGAAAACAATGAGAGATTTGATGAAGCCACACTTGTGGATGAAAGTCATTGCCAGAATTCTTAAATGTTTTGAATTTACGTGTAGTAATGAACAGCTTATAGTCAAAATCATCATGTCGGCGAGTCGCATGTCGGTCATTGTTAAGTCGTTTCGGCGGTTCCATCTCAAAATTTGGTGTACCTTGCCAATTTCTTTCATAATTTCCGAAGTGCCCTGTGTTATTATTTTGTGGCTGTTCCGTATTTCTATGTCGCTCTTCCCGTATTGGAGCGCGAGTGTCCTCTGAAATACGTAATTCTTGTATTACCTGTGTCAGCTGATCTTGTACTTCCTGGATTTCTCTTTGGTGTTGCGTATTAATTTGATTCTGATTTTGTTTGAATTTCCTAATTTGTTCGCACTCTTCTGTGTCATTAAAGACTACCGGTTTTGTGTCATTCAGATTATCATCTACCTTCGTAGATAAATTATTTAGCTGATCCGAAAGTTCAACTACTTTCTCTGATAATGAACTAATTTCCTCCATGTGTCTTTCTGAAACGATTTTCAGAGTATCTACTGTGTCCTTTAAGTTTTCTTGAGTTTTTGCAAGTTGCATAACCGAATCGGTAGATGCAACTGAGTCAATTTTAGCTTGCAGGGTCTCATGATTTTGATGAACAATAGTTTGCAGTTCTTTTATGGCTGCTTCGTGATTCTGTAATGCATTTTCATGCCGCGAAAAAATAGGTTGAAAATGCTCACAATTCTGTGTTTTTACGTCGTTACAGCCTTTTTGACATTTCGATTCAATGTTATGTAACTCAGTAGTTAAATCTTCACCTGTTTGTTCAAGTGTGGTGTCTAACTTTTGAAGCTTTTGCTGTGTTTGGCTCTGATTTTGTTCCATTATGTCTAACTGTTGCTGTGTTTGTCTCTGATTTTGTTCCATTGTGTCTAACTTTTGAAGCTTTTGTCCTATTAGTTGCATTAATTGTAATAACAATGCACTGGTGTCTGAAACGTGTTCCTCAGTGCTATTTGGCAATGCATTTCAACCGGCAATATTCGCAGTTTGAAAAGCAGAAAATGTGTCTTGACTTATTTGAGAAAATGGTGAGGAAGCAAAAGCTGAATCTACAGTATTTGCATGGTTGTGTCCTGTCATTTTGGATTCCTGAGGCAAGCTGTTGCCGACCGATCGATCGATAATGCTTCCCTGTTCACTAATTTTTTCACTGTGTACAGCATTGTTTGCAGCCCCCTCCATTTACCTATATACAATTACCAAATTACTACTTTGAACATTAGTTAATTCATTATTCGGTGGCGCTAACACACTGCTTTCGTCTTCACTGTCATTTCTCAGTTTACTTTGGAGCCTAGTACTACGTTTTTCACACGCCATTATTGTCTCAATATTTCACACGATAACACAGAAAAGCACAAATTGAAGAGCAAAAATAAGAGAACACATTAACATAGCACTGAAACTAATATCTCGTTAATTGCAAGCGCAGCTGCGAAATACTTGCTGCAAATCTACATGCATGCCACAGCTGTTTTACGGTACAACAATGAAAAACTACAACTACAAAGGAAATTCTATCTATAATTACGCGCCAGCAATAAACAAAAGCTACACTAATTACACAAACTACAAGAAAAAAATCAGAAGATTCCAGTGAGGTATACTCGGCTAAGGGTCGACATATGAAACGTCCCCTTAGAAAAACTATACACGACTGTGCTTAAACTGACACACAATATTTTTAGCGCAACGCAATCTGACTTTCAAAAATCCCTACAAAAAAATGGCCCTGACTAACATTAACCTATACGTTTCACAAATCGCTTACCTCACAAAAATCTTGGTTACTCGAACTACTGCAATACAGCGAGCGCCACTACTGCCAGCTAAATAAAAGATTCAAACTACAGAAGGCACTAACTACTGATAGGGATAGTTAGCAAATGAAAGATTTTAATAGAGAACAAACAATGTATTTACCTTAATATCATCAAAAGTCATTATATATATAGCAGTTCATGACATCAGTCTTACAAATTTCAAAACTCCGCCATTTCTTTCCCCACATCCACCACTGCTGGCGGCTCACCTCCAACTGCGCAACGCTACGCGCTGTTCACATCCAGCTGCCGCTGCCCAACACTACAGTATCAGACAACAATGCAAACTAGCCACAGACTGCACACAGCACAGCCAGTGATTTTCATACAGAGCGCTACGTAACGTTGCCAATAAGAAAACATAAACAGCCTACTTACAACATTAAGGAACTGCTTTCGGTGTTTAGTATACAACACATCGGTGCTTATTTCAACAACACGGCGTGTTAACCATATCGTCCTGTCCGCAACGTGGATAGACAACTTCATATTCAAATACTAGTAAAAGTTTCTTCCACAGAAGATGAAGGCGACTGTTTCGTAACGAGCGCCTTCAAACATCACAAAACTGCACCGCGCTCGACGTATACATTTGTTGATTCACAGACCTTCAATCACGAGACTCCTCTGTCTGCCATAGCGACTCATCTTTGGCAAAACAGGGAAGAAATTGCTGGTTTATCTTCGATGAGGCCATACCTTTGACCAGAAGCGACCGATGGGAATCCTAGGCGGCAGAGTTTGTTTCAATTCCATCGTGCTTTGAAACGCAAAGGCACCCTCTCGTTTCGCCTCATCGAGACTGGCGTCCCATCCTTCGCCACGTCGAGCTCGCAGTGTCATACAGTATTTCAAACAACCGTCTTGTTTGATATGGACGTTTTCGAGCAGCAACTTTCAGGTTAATGATGAGACTGCATCAAAACATTTCAGTTGCTGCTGCAGCATTTCGGTTGCATTCATATTATTGGGATCCACGATAACGTTCAAGTTAGTCAAAATCGCGTCTTTCTCGCGTTGTCTCATGTAAAGATGGGGACTTCATATACAAAATGCTAGGTCTTCGCTCATATTTTTAACTGCTTTGGAACACGTGGTGGACGGAATCCGCTTATGTGATAGGCATCTGTAAACTGAAATGAGTTACAAAGAGCTTCTGTTTCTTGTGACTATTATTTTCAAGCAATTTGTGACGTTATTTCTTTTATGATTCTGGGATATGTTTTCCGGGAGGGATGTCAGATATTCCGATCCGATGTTTATTCGCAGCCACCATGGCTAAACTGTATATCAAATCTGGTGCTAAATTATGTGGAGCTTATCATACATTGCGATTCGCGAAATAATTTTCTTACTTTTTACCTGGAACTACCAACTCTATTATGTGTATTGGCCTCCATGTTTAAATCTTTAAACTTGGTTTCATGGGGAAAGGTGTTTCTCACTGCAACAATAGTATTTAAATGCTTGTAAGAAATTTTCAGTGCTCCAGCCATACAGTCCTCCCGCAACTGCGGATCATCGCGTTGATCACAGGTTACAAGGCAGCGTAGCTAATAGCCGCCATAAACGTTTGTCCTTCCACAAATCGCACCTATAAGGTGCGATTTATTGTACTCTAAAATTCTGCAGTGTGTAGTTGACAGTTAATGCACGTGTCCAGTATTCAGCTGTATTATTTTCGAGTACTTTCCTCCCTTTTGATTGCGCTTTGCGTTAGCTTCGCCATTCCCTGTAACTTTCAAAAGTCAAATCGCTTTATCATTGGGTCATATTCACTGTCTGGGGGTGTATTTCAGAACATAATCTGTATTCATAATTTTGCATAAACACTCGTACGTAATTTCAAAAACAGTGGCAGCTTACAAAGTTATACTGCGATTTGTTATCGTTCAAAGAATATGTAAGAAAACAAGGCTATATTTTTCTGTTTCTCATCTATTTGCCATCATAATTTGATATCGATTATGTTTTATATACCTTGGCAGTCAACCAATGATGAGCCGTTGCTGTTTGTGCAATGTGTTAATATGCTTTATCAAAGATATGTTGCAGAACAAATTTTTAAGCTGTTAATAATCACAAATATACAGGGCATACTTATATGGGATTAGCCGAGCGGTGTAAGGCGCTGCAGTCATGGACTGTGCGGCTGGTCCCGGCGGAGGTTCGAGTCCTCCCTCCGGCATGGGTGTGTGTGTTTGTCCTTAGGATAATTTAGGTTAAGTAGTGTGTAAGCTTAGGGACTGTTGACCTTGGCGGTTAAGTCCCATAAGATTTCACACACATTTGAACATTTGGATATGGTGTCTGTTCTTTCAGAAATGATGACCTGCAGCCTTCTAGAACGAATTTAGAATTATGTGTTAATAGCTTCAGCTGCTGGCTGGCGTTGGTATATATCAACGGGGACAGGTGAATACGTGCGCCCCGACTGGGGCTCGAACCCGGGAACCCCTGCTTACATGGCAGACGCTCTGTCCATCTGAGCCACTGAGGGCACAGAGGATAGTGCGACTGCAGGGACTATCTCGCGAGACCCACATTCTCACCTTGCATGTCCTCACACTACATTCGTAGTGTCCCACCCCAACACACTCATTATTCGTGGAAGACATTCTTACCAAGTCCCGTAAGAGTACGATGAATATGTGTGCATCCGCACAGAAGAAGAAGGTCATGGCCGGTAGTGCCAGATCTACATACTTTACGGATATGGTGTCTGTTCTTTCGGACCTGTCCCCGTTGATATATATCGACGACCGCCAGCGGCTGAAGGTATTAATATAATTCTAATTTCTTTTTAGACGGCTGCAGGTCATCAATGGTGTCTGTTCTTTCGGACATGCCAACAAATCATTGCGGAGAAGTTGTAAATAAGATTCACCAGTATCATTCAGGTCAAAAAAGTAAGGTCCTATCAATTAACCGTTTAAAATTCCACACCAGACCATTAACGACCATTTGTGTTGATTGTCAACGGGTCTGTGCCAGTGTGGATTGACAGGGGACCAATAATGACAATCATGACGATTTAATTGGTTCAAATGGTTCAAATGGCTCTGAGCACTATGGGACTCAACTGCTGTGGTCATTAATCCCCTACAACTTAGAACTACTTAAACCTAACTAACCTAAGGACATCACACACACCCATTCCCGAGGCAGGATTCGAACCTGCGACCGTAGCAGCAGCGCGGCTCCGGACTGGAGCGCCTAGAACCGCACGGCCACCGCGGCCGGCACGATTTATTTCTCCACTGTTTTTGAATGTGGCTTCATCGGTGAACATAACGTATCTAAAAAAATCATTGTCATCTCTTATCGTTTCCAAGGCCCATTGGCAGAAATGGAAGATGTTGATTTAGAATCTAGGCAACGAATGTGGTTCCAACAGGACGTAGCAACTCCTCATTATGCTAAAATGCATGGAACGTTTTAAATTTACGATGCCCTGGTCCGTGGATAGAACGCGGCGGAACAATTCAGTGGCCCTCACGTTCACCAGACCTAACATCTTTTGATTTTTTCTTGTGGGGTTATTTAAAAAAACATTGTTTATGGAAGACAGCCCACAACCCGAAATGATATGGAGCAACGCATTCGAAGAGTGTGTGCAGCCATACCACGGGATGTGCTGCTCAAAACTATGGACAACTTTCGCAGACGATTGACTTTATGCATTGAAGCAAATGGGGATAGTTTTGAACAATTGCGTCGTGGCTAATTTCATTAATTAAGCACCCCAACATGGGAGAAGCAAGGGGACTCACACTAATGAAGCACCCCATGGGAACATTCATTCTACTACGTCCATGTCGTTGTTTCTGGGTAACGCTAAAAGTAGGATACAGTACATTTTGTGCAAAAATAGCTTAATTTGGCGTAACGAAAGAATTGGTGCACATTTTGTATCGATTCGATGCGTCCTTTTCGGATCATTCTAAATAAATCAGAGTTTTCTCCAATTTTACTTTTTTCTTGATTTCCGCGCCATCTTTCAATGGTTTAAAAAATGTTTCAGATAAAACTTGATTACTTTTTTAGGAGAATCCGAATCTGCAATAAAAATGTGTGTTTCCATTTATGTTTTAAAAGTTGCCCCCTCCCCCCCGCCCCACCCAAGGGGGTTGGGGGATGGACGTCACGTGTAGTATCATTTGATGTCACAATTTGAGCTTACGAACTTGTCTTACCCACTATTTTTACCCGATGTATAGTTTTCGAGATAATCTCATCCGAAACTTTGGATGGATCACACTGTATATGTAAATAACTGATGTGTTCGTGAAGGAATAATATACTAAATACTGAACGTTGTCTTCAACCGCAAAAGTAGGGGATGTACCACATCTGCTAGTTTGACTTCTTCTTCCTGTACTTACGCACAGTGCGAGAAGAGACTTGCCATCAGAAGCGGTCATAGTGCTGTAGTGCAGTCGATGTCCGGTGTGCACAACGAAAAGTTATTTCGTTGTAGTGAGTGATGTTACACAACGTCGAATGGAGACTTCGATTTGGGGTATTTGTAGCAATAAATTGTCTCGTGTATGTAAGATCTTCTCCAGCCTTAATAAGTGCTGAAGTTGCTCGTGCCACAAGTTGAACAGTCAAGGTGTAACTTGAGGAGCAGCAGCTACATCTTTAATAGGTGACATGAAGATACTGTAATCTGTTAACTGCTCATTACTTACACCTCTGAGCTTCATTTACAACAGCAATAAGTCTCTTTTCCATAAGAATTGCAACAGAACAATCAGTTACATTAGTGAAGATTGTTGCTGCTGAATTATGCACAATAGATTAATATTACCTCGACGACTAATCATTTCCTTTCTTCTATATCATTTTCTAAGGTCATGTTGTTAAATGAAGAGTAATTACATACATATTACCTAAAAGAAATCTTTATGTAATGCCTTCAGCATACACTAAACGTTGTTAGTGAAATTCTTATTGCAAATTGCTATTATTTTGATTCTGAACAGTAAATGAAATAGTCCCATTTTTAAAGAATGAGTAAAATGTTTACTTGATTGAGTGGTCGCTTCGGTAAAGTTCATTGTAAATTGGCTATTAAGGTTTTAAAAATTAACGTAAAACACACAATCATAAAACTTGTCACATTTCTCTCCGAATAATGTCAGCAACGCTGGCTGCGAACGTAATTTACTTTTTGTTACGAAAATCAAGGAGAAGGATTTCACGATAGACTCAGTCAATGATTTTGAGAATAGATACAAAAACATTTCTCAGTTTTGTCCATTCAGGGCGGGTAACGGAACTGACCAGCTAATGTGGTGTAGCGGATGTCCCAAAATCATTTGGACAATTACTAACGTACGTGTGTGTGTGTGTGTGTGTGTGTGTGTGTGTGTGTGTGTGTGTGTGTTTAAAACTGCCATCTACTAAACGCTTCGGAACAATACAACTGAGTTATTAGTAACTCAGTCGGCCTTAGGTCACAGTGGACCATTTTCTAAATCCAAAATCACTAAAAGTTCCGTTATACATAACCCAATGTAGTGTCAAGGAAATGAAACCCCGCCATCAGACGCTGAAGACCAAGCGACAGTAGACCGACCGCCGTGTCACCTTCAATGATTTCTGTCGCTGTATAAATTTGTACCGATGCAGAGCTAACGCATGTGTAGCTCAGCGTTACATTGGTTTAGCTAGATCACATAAGCGCAAAAACGTGACATAACACTCGGAAAATAAATTTTCATTTAATATTCATTACAATTAATAAATATAAAGCTAAAACTAAATTCAATTTAGCGTCATGGTGAAATGGAAACTAAAAATAAAAATTACAATTATGAAAAAAGGATTGTTACAAGTGTATACACAAACCAGAGGCATAATTTTGATAATTTCAATTCGGAATCATCTAACATTCTTTAATGCATTTTCTTCACTTTAACAGATTGAAATTTCAATTTCGATTAATTATTCATCCTGAATCGAAAAGGAGCAAATACTTAAAAGGACAGTGTTTATAATATTTCACTTAATGCATTTATTCCTGAACGTTTACTTGTTAACTCCTGGCGCACATTTTGTACACCATCTCTATTGACCTAATTACTGAAGGGACGTTAAATACTAATCTTCCTTTTTTTTTTTACAGTTCATCCTGGGATATTCTTGTCTTATGATTAAAAAATATAATTTATAAAAAATAACAATTTATGTGCAACACACAATCAGTTCTTAAATTCCAATACATTTGTAATACTCACAAGCCCGCGCGCGCACACACACACAGACTTACACACACACACACACACACACACTTAGATCTTTCAGTAGAAATCAATGTATGTACATATATATTCAAAGAAAAGAGTTGCATCTATTGTTTCAGTAATCTTGTAATTTAAATTACGGAATCACAAAGGCAAAACTGTTACTAAGTATCTATCACAAAAGCAAATCAGCAACGAATCATACGCACAGACCAAAATATACATTTATCTTTTTAAAAATGAAGTAAGACTCTCCAGCGATAACGCACCTGGTATTAACAGTGCTTACCTACCACAAAACGAGAAACTACATAAATTGGCATAAGGGTGGGCACGTTGACGACGTAACCGACATAACTGCTATTGTGGCGTTCGACAAAAACAAAGAAGGACTTTCCTGATGGTTCCCTTTGGTTGTAATCGAGCGAGGAGAGGCTATGTAGAACACCTGAAGCATTAAAACCTCCGTGTTAAAAGCTTCTCGTTTTGTTTATTAAGCCAGTCTCGAAACTTTTGGGAGTGACAGGGCGTAATGGCCAGCTGCAGAGCCCGTCTGCGATTTGATTTGCTACAGACGGACTTCGATCTGCCCACTGCGAGACTGACAGTCTGCTGGTGACGTTGTGGACAGGTGATGCGGCGAGGAAGCATGTAAGTGGAGGAAGGACGAAAGGCGAGCGACAATAAATGCGGTATGACAATAAATCGTTCCCACGCTGGCTAGCACAGGTAGTTGAACATCTCGCGCTTTCAGAGCTTCCGATGCTAAAATCGCTCGTGCTCGTGAGTAGCGAAAGTGTATTTATTATGGCGTGAATCAAGTAATCGTTATGAATAAATAGTTGCCAACAAAAGTTGCCTTTTGCCACTCGCACATTGGCAGGAATCTACTGTTATAAATACTATCTTTCAGTGATTTTACAATGCGAGGACAGGAATCGTTGATACGAGGGTGAGTCAAATGAAAACCTTAAATTTGTAATAACAAATCGAAATTTCGCGCCGTTATCCTGCAAGTTGGTAAGCGTGCTACAAACAGCGTGCAGAATGCCTGTAGCTGGCAGAATAGTGCAGATGCACACATACTGTATGAGTATCAGTATAAAGGTGACCGCCCCACTTGCGACTTGCACCAGGGAAGAACAGCGTTCTGTTATTCGGTTTTTGCGTAGTGAAGGTGTGAAACCTATTGAAATTCATCGACGAATGAAGGTTCAGTACGGTGATACATGTTTGTCACAGCAACAAGTCTACGAATGGAGTAGGAAGTTCGCAAATGGTGTGACTTCAGTGGAAGATGCTCCTCGTCCAGGTCAGGCACAACGAGTTGTGACTCCACAGAACATTGCGGCAGTTCAAGCCATAGTGAAGGAAAACCTCCGAGTGACACTGAATGACATTGGAACATGTTTACAGATTAGTCATGGGTCAGCACACCACATTGTGCATGATGCGCTCCAGTTTCATGAAGTGGCTCCAAGATGGGTGCCACGGCAGCTGACTCCTGAAATGAGAGAACGACGTGTTGATCCTTATGAAGAACTACTTCGGCGCTTTGAACGAGAAGGTGATGGCTTCCTTGCAAGAATCGTTACTGGGGACGAAACCTGGGTTCACTTCCACCAACCGGAAATGAAGAGAGCGAGCAAGGAATGGCGCCATTCCTCATCACCAAATCAAAGAAGTTTCGAACAGAACCATCGACAGGGAAGGTTATGCTGACTCTCTTTTGGGTGCACCATACACAAACTTTCTAAAAAATCATCTGCGGCTTGCAATCAAATCAAAGCGACTAGGATTGTTGTCAGCAGGTGTCCTTTTGCAACATGACAATGCAAGGCCCCACACTGCTCGTACAACAGTTGCAACAATCACAGACCTGCATTTTGAGTGTCTTCCTCATCCACCATACTCTCCAGACCTTGCCCCAAGTGATTTCCATATGTTTGGACCACTCAAAGACCCAATGGGAGGAAAGAAGTTCCGTTCTGATGACGAGGTAGCCACGCGGTGCAGGAATGGTTGCGCGGACTACCAAAAGAATTTTTTCCTGAAGGAATTTATGCACTTTGTAAGCGCTGGAGGACTTGCATTGAGCGTGCGGGAGATTACGTTGAAAGGCGATACAGGTTTGTACCACTTCCGTACAATAAATAATATTTAAAAAATATTTAAGGTTTTCGTTTGGCTCACCCTCGTATTAATACATAAATGAATAACTTTGGCATAACCGAAGATGTATGATGTTATACGAAATATACCGACTGTACGCTCAAGCTACAGACTGTGCGCCACAGTCTGCAATCGTCGCTATGATACCTTCCGATCTAGTCATGCGGTAGACCATGCTTTCGAACTGTTAATGGTTAGCTTACCATCAGTGTGAATAAGTTCATTTTACGGTGTTTCTTAAATAAACGCACCATAACGTCATCCCATGTAAAAATTATTTGCACAAAAAAGTCTTCCCGCTTCATTACGTAAAACAAAGACAGTAGTATTGCACTTTGAGAATCCGATGTTGCTGAAACGGCTCTGCAAGGTGTAACACCTCCGATTTTATCCCGACCTGATCTGATCGAATAGCAGCCCAATATTTATTATTAACATGACCGTAAACCTAATGGGGCTGATAATCGGAATTGACTGCTATGGAAGTTGTTACTTTCCAGTTCGTTCTGCTCAATACTGTAATTCTGAATGTCTGGTAATGAGGAACACCAACACAGTTTTACTAATTACGAACTTATATTCTTCTCAAAACCCAAAAAAAGGAGACAGCCACTGCCTTCGTCATACGTATCTACTTACGGCTAATCTCAGCACAGGCTTTCTTCATTTTCCATTATCGTCACACGCTAATCCATCACTGCATCCAACACTGCAATCCAAGGTTAGGCCGGCGCGGTAGACGGGAAACCAAAAATCGGCACTAGTAACGTCACTGATCACTTTCGTAATGATACTTCTTCACTTTCCCGGTATTAATCTATTACACAGGGGTCTAACCACGGCGATGGCGACACCCTTCTCCGTTAAAGCCCTCTGTTTCAACAATGGCCTTCACACACATATACCCGCCAACCACACTCTGGCGCAACTCAACTCGCTCTCGCAACACATCACAATCGATTGTTCCTCCTATCGACCTGTGCCAAGTGCAAAGTTATAGTAAGGGCCTATGGACCCCTTACAAAGGGGACATAAAACTACGCGAGCACCTCCACGTAACAGGTATGAAGAATTCCTACGCGGCGGCGAAGTGCATTTCAAGAACGGACTGGCTTAATTGTCGCAAAACTCGGGTGGGAAAGCATTGCCAGTTACACAGTATGCCCCTTATACCACCATGTACAGACCCACTCGCTAAACTGAGACATTTCTGGAGTGGGGGGGGGGGGGGTTCTTGTAACGGCAAAGTTGGTCGGCTATTCGTGTGTTACTTCCGTGAGCGTCTATGGAAAGCGATAGAAGTAGGATGAAAGCAAGCGTGGAGTTCACTGCCTATTGCTGAACGTGGGACCCGGCAACAGACGACCTCAATGTGTTCCCATTTTGACCGAACGGCATCGTCACTTCCGATCGCACTGAGCACGGAAATCGTCGAGACTGGACCGCGGGTCAGTGGAAACGCGAAGACTTACCTCATGAAGAACGTTTCTTGTTGCACAACGTTGATGGTCATTTCAGGTACGTCGTCATTTAGGCGAATGGCTGCTCGAAGCACGCATAGTGCCCCGGACGCAGGCCGGTGGGGGCAGTAATACAGTGAGGTGACAAGAAGTAATGGGATAGAGATATGCACATGTACAGATGGCGGCAGAATCGCGTACACGATGTATAAGAGGGCAGTGCATTGACAGAGCTGTCATTTGTACTCAGGTGATTCGTGTAAAAAGGTTTCCGACGTGATTATGGCCGCGCGGCAGGAATTAACAGACTTTGAACATGGAGTTGTAGTTGCAGCTAGACGTGTGGAACATTTCCTTTCGAAAATCGTTAGGTAATTCTATATTCCGTGATCTACAGTGTGATTCCGTGATCAAGAGTGCAGCGAGAAGGACAAATTTCAGCCATTGCCTCTCACCACGGACAACGCAGTGGCCGACGGCCTTCACTTGACGACTAACAGCAGAGACGTTTGCATAGAGCTGCCGTTGCTAACATACAAGCAATAATGCCTGAAATGAAGGCCGTAATCAATGTTGCAGGTACGTCGAACGTATCCGTTAGGACAGTGCTGCGAGATCTGGCGTTAGTGAGCTATGGCAGCGGACGACCGACGCGACTGCCTCCGTTGAGAGTACGACATCGGCTGCAGTGCCTCTCCTGGGCTCGTGACCGTATCGACTAGACCCTAGACGACTTGAAAACCGTGACCCAGTCACATGAATCCCGATTTCAGTTGGTAAGACATGATGGGTTCCAGTGTGGCGCCCGCATCTCGTGGTCGTGCGGTAGCGTTCTCGCTTCCCACGCCCGGGTTCCCGGGTTCGATTCCCGGCGGGGTCAGGGATTTTCTCTGCCTCGTGATGGCTGGGTGTTGTGTGCTGTCCTTAGGTTAGTTAGGTTTAAGTAGTTCTAAGTTCTAGGGGACTGATGACCATAGCTGTTAAGTCCCATAGTGCTCAGAGCCATTTGAACCATTTGAACCAGTGTGGCACTGACCTCACGGAACCGTGGACCCAAGTTGACAACGAGGCACTGTGCAAGCTGGTGGTGACTCCATAATGGTGTGGGTTGTGTTTACACGGAATGGACCGGGTCCTCTGGCCCAACTGAACCGAACATTGACTGAAAATCGTTATATTCAGATAATTGGAGACCGTTTCCAACCATTCAGGAACTTCATGTTCCGAAACGCCGATTTCATGTCATCAAGACGCAATTGTTTGCTACTGGTTTGAAGAACAGTCTGCATTAATTCGAGCGAATGATTTGGCCGTCCAGATCACCCGACATGAATCACATTGAACATTTTTGGGACATAATCGTCAGTTCGTGCACAAAATCCTGCGCCGATGATAATTTCGCAATTATGGACGGCTATAGAGGCAGCGTGGCTCAATATTTCTGCAGGAAACTTCCGACGACTCGTTGAGTCCAGCCACGTCGAGCTGCTGCACTACCCCGGACAAAGAATGCCCGACACGATATTAGGAGGTATACCATGACTTTTGTCACCTCATTGTACGCTGAGCGGAGCATTCGCCTGGGCTCCCACGGGACCTCTGACAGTAATCTAAAGCACCATCACACCCGAGCACTAGGTGACTATTATTGTAAACGTTGTGAACCACGTACAGCTCTTAACACTTGGCTTCCTCGACGGCGATGGCATCTTCCACCTGGATAACTGTCCGTGTCACGACGCCATAATCGTACTACAGTGGTTTGAGGAGCAAGATTGTGAACTCACATCGATGTTTTGGCCACCAAATTTGCCTGACCTCCATCCGACGGAACACATGTAGGACGCTATCGTATGCCAGTTCTGTGGTCACAAACAAATGGTTCGTGATAAACTTACGAGAAATTTATGACCCTTGCGAAGACCTCTGCTGACACAAACTTCCAGGCGCCAATGAAGAGCTTGTTGAACCTATGCCAGGCTGAATGGCAGTTGTATTGCATCCCAACAGACTGTTAAGTCATCATGTTTCGGCTCAGTAGTGTCTCTTTAGCAAGCTCTTCCCGATCAGACTTGTTTGGACAAAAGTTTTTATTGGACTGCAACTCACAACCCTGTCATTCACTGACCTTGCTACGATTTTAACGGGGCTATAGGAAGCGCAAACGGTAGTGGTGGAGTGGGTGTGTTTGGACGGGAAATATGTAGATGATGGACAAAAATATGATAATACCAAAAATACATTAGTATGACTAAGATTGTGCAGGCAACAGTTGGCATTCAGAACAGCTTTCAGTAGTCTCGGAATAGATTAATACAGGTCTTGTATGGTTTTCAAGGGAATCTTAGACGATTCTTCCTACAAAACAGTGGCCAGTCCAGGTAACGATGATGGAGGTGAATAGCGATCAAGCGCCCTTCTCTACAAAGTAGACCACAAGGGCACTATAATATTGAGATCTTGCGACTGTAGTGGATGCAGCAGTTCATCGTCGGGCTGAGAAAACCGGTCCTGGATGATACGAGCCGTGTGAACAGACAGGGACCCTGCCGTCTTGGAACACAGCATCACATTGGGAAACAAACATTGTACCATGGGATGGACCTGATCAACCAAAATGGTCACATAATCATTAGTTGTAATGCGACCTTGCAGAGTAACCGTGGGGATCACGGAATACCACGATATTGCTGCCCAAATCTTCACTGAACCCTCGGCGCGTTTCGCTTTTGGGGCACCCAGAAATTATAAACAGTGTGAAACAACACTCATCTGATAAAATGGTTTCCTTCCATTGCTTCAGGTTTTATGGCTTCGTCATCACATTTTCCCGTTAGAACCATTTGCGTCTCTGACGAGTGGTTTTGGAATTCCATCTCGCTCCGGGATTCCCTTACTATGGAGCTCCCTTCGTGTTGTATTGGTGTTAGGTTTCGCGAGTGCGACATGTACGAGGACTGTCCAGAAAGGAAGTTTCGATTGGTCGCAAAATGGAAATAACAGTGAAATCAGGAATGTTTTATTTGCAACAGTTAGCTACACCTTCCAGCTTCTTCTCTACGTAGTCACCGTTCTGACTTAGACATTTGTCGTAGCGTTGTACCAAATTTCCAATACCCTGATCATAGAAGACAGCCACCAGTGCTTTCCGCCAATTCTCTACGCTGGTCTACAGCTCGTTGTCTGTACCAAAATGTTGTCTTCACACCCAGCGGTTCATGTGAGCAGAGATGAAACTCAGAGGGAGACAGTTACCGGCTGTATTGTGGGTAATCAAACATTTCCAAACGATGCAGGAGCATCTTCATTGACCCTGCAGAATGCGGCTGAGAATTGCCTTGAAGACGAAACCACACGATAGTTATGTAATGTTGGCTGCATAGCTTCAGGCGAAATTTGTCATCAGGCCCTCGTACTTGGCGGGAGACTCTATTTTCTAGACTTCTTTACGCGCTCACTGTGAGCCCAGAAATGAGAAGAACTACGTGATGCTATCTAGGGTCGTACTAGAGACACTGCCCAACACATCTGTGCGAAGCTTTATGCCTTTATCGGACTTTTATAGTCGTTTCCATTTCGCGACCGATCGGAACTTACTTTCTGGACAACCCTCGTAGTTCCGCAGCGACCTTTGCAGCTGCGTATTCCTCGTCACAATCCTCTTCAATGCCCTTCTACCACGATCCCTCAACACACATTCGTCTGTGTTATGACTTAGGAGATGACTTCTCTCCGCTTTCCCTGTATGCAGTTCCCAGACACTTGTGCATTGCAGAGTAATCATGTAGATGCACATAAAGGTTCGATATGGTGCCTCTTGAAACACCAATACACTGCGACTCCCTTGGTTACGGAAGCTCGCACCATAGGAGCACCAACACTTTGCCCGCGTTCGAATTCACTCAGCTCTGACATAACGCACTCACAACTACATAGAACAGTGTTCTGACCACAAATGACACTTGTAACGTATTCGGGACGCTGCACGGGCGCCCTTGGCGGTCAAATAGAACAGCGCAACCTGCAGGCTTGGCTAGGGTCTGCCTTTCTGTTGAAGCATGCATTTCTTGCGGTGTTTCCGTATTTTTGTTCAGCTCCTGTATGCTAGGTGGTGTGCTTTACAGTATCCTCGCTAAACTGTAGACATCCCTATGACTGATAAAGAACACCTGCAAATATTGTAAGGTGGCGTTATTTTACAACTTAGAAACCTCGCTTGCATCCATTACGACATAAGTAAGCCCCTTCAATGATAGAAAAGACAAGTTTGTGCTCGTTCATTAAAAACATGTATGACTGACATCGTCTAGTACACTTAATTTATTGTATAATGTCTGTATGCTGGGAGACTGGGGAACAAGCAGAGCCGTGAAACCCTTGGTAGAACGGAAGGACACAGGAAGCTCACACATTCCCTCGGAAACAGGACAGCACAAACCCTTCCGCCGCTAATACCGGGATCCGCTCGTGAGCTGGACCACCTGCAAAACGGGAACGCCTGTCCGGCGGGCAGGCGTGAGAAGGCGGCCTGGCGGCCAAAAACACATGGCAGCAGGTATTCGCGTACTTTCCTATGGACATAGAAAGAAACTTCAATCTGGATTCCAGACTGCGATTGGTCCGCGTTCAGAAACGAGCGCCTTCCGGAAAGATGATTCGCCACTTCAGGGGGAGAAGAGACTTAGAGCAGCGAAAAGAGGAGAGAAGAAAAAAGGTGAGAGTCGTTGCGGGGTCGTGGAGCAGGAGGGTCGTCTTGGAGGTCCACGCCAGTCGACGGACGTCTTCGGCTGTAATTTTTGTGAAGTACAATTTTGCTATTATCTCGCTGAGGAGAGAGGTTCTGAGGTTACAGCTTCTGATCATTACGGTGATCTTGCTTATGCACCGGCGTGTAGGAAAGTGAATCGTCATTAATGAATCATGTGTTCTATTCCGTTCTGCACTGAGGTTTCGAACTGCTCATTGAGATAGCAGTTCCTTCTTGCTATTTAGTACAAGGGGGATGTCACTTACTCTGCGCCAAATCACAGCTCGCGAGTACATTATAGGGCAGAGCCAGACATTTTAAGGGAGAGTATTAATACAGGGGGAACCTGAGATTTGTAATCCTTACTTGGTTTCTTTAAATTGCTTTTTATGATGAATAAATGTCTTAAAATCACGGCATTTATCCTTTAGTACATAGTATTTTCCTGTCTCTCCACAGTATTTTCTTGTCTCTTGTGTACATTTTATAACGTGTTCGTTAAAAGGGGGACTGGATTTTGTTGGCTTCTCCTGACATTCTATCGTATCCACACGATAAGATTAGGAAACGGGTAGGTTATCACATGACAATTTACATAATTAATGAGAATAATATACTCCTACTGGGGGAAGTATAAGTATCAGGGCGACTTGAGTAGCGTTAAAATATCCATTGCGTAAATTATCATTTTTACGTACTCATGGCAAGTCTCCGCCATCAATAGGCTGTAGAAGAAGTGGAGGTCCGTTAGAATATAAAGAATACATATTCTCGTTGCATTAAACGTATTGCACCCTGGCTTCTGGTCGGTTCGCGTTGCTAACCTCAAAAGAATCGTACTAACAATAAAAGAGAAGTACTGTACTTATGTGAAGACGGGGAGAAGTGCACGATACATGTGTCAGCTGGGAGCTAACTGGAGTACTACATCATAAGATCATTACCTGGACACGTCTATCTTGCTTTTGTATATGTGTTGCGGTTGTATGTAATGAGGTCAGATCACTGTAGCGGAAGAGTGGGATAAAACAAATCCCGCGCTGGAACGCGCCACATGCTCGCGATCTTCAACAAACGATGCGACCAGAGTAGTGAGACAATTTGATTTTGCGGTGGGAGCAAGGCGAGACGCGACCTGCACGCCTAATTCTGCACACGTGGCGTCGGTGAAGGCGTCGCGAGAGCCAGGACGTGTTTCCCAGTACGGCGCACGCCTCGCCAAACCTGCGGCTGTTCGGTATGCAGGCGCCGTGCGTGTAGGCTACCAGCGCAGCGGCAGAGCCGGGTGTGCTGCTTGCCTACGGGCGAACTGCATGCGGAACAGCTCCCGTCGCATCCGCGTAACGCCGGAATAACAGCGCGGATGAGGAAACGTGACTTATTACACTGCATGAAATTCGAAGCAAATGTCATTTAACATATGTAACGTACGTAATTATTTCACCACTCTTACAGTACACATAAAGAGTCCAAGAGAGACTCTCAAAAGTTCACCATATGTGTGTGTGTGTGTGCGCACTGCATGACAAAAAAAGTGAGGCACCCCGAATATCAATGTAACTTCCTACATGGTGGCGGGGAGGGAGGGGGAGGGGGGGGGGTGAGTAAATGTAGATGCCTAGAGCTGCATTTCTCTGTAACCGGTAGAACGGCCACCGGATCACATTAGAGTTCATTTCTAGTGTTGTTATCAGGCCTCGTAGAGCATGCAGGGCGAACCATCTAAAACTTGCATCGCAGATATTGCGGAAATCGGAAGTGCTATTGATGCGCTGTTTTCTCTGGAAGGATTGGTAGTCAGGAGCTCGTATTATTAGCCAATCAACAGATTGTAATAACACTTAGAAAGTGTACTTTATGTGCAAACACACATTTTTTAAATAGAACGATGCCTGTTTACACTAAGAAACTAAAAGTAGGGTAAACTAGAATATCAGTGGTGTTGGTTGCAGGACTCGAGTGCGCGTCGTTCACGAGATATTGTATTTTGAAACGTTTGCACACGGACACTTGTTTCTGCCTTTCAACTTGCGTATTTGCTAGGTACCGTGTTATGTTTGCTTACGGGATGCTTGCCTGTTCCTTGAGTGCACTGTGACTTGCTAGTCACTTAGCATGTGACAGTCCAAGCAGTAGGTCGTGAATGGGCGGTGTGATTTACCAATGCAGAACAAGTCGACAAGCTCACAGTGTATTGAGAGTTTAGGAAGAATGCAGTTCTTTCTTGTATGATGTATGTGCAAGATATCCCAATAGACGTTAACCATCTCGACAGTTATTTATCAACCTCTTCAACCAGTTACGTGAAAGTGTTAGCGTAGCATGTACATAACGTAACAGAAGGAAAAATGACGACAGAAGCGGAGGAAGTTAACATTCTTGCTGCTGTTGCAGTTGATTCGCTTGTTAGCTTCCGCGCAATTGCAGGAGGAAGTGGCATGAGTAAGGCAAGTGTCCTACACATTCTCCATCGACATAGGTTACATCTCTATCACATTTATCTCCATCGAGAGATGCATGGAAACGATTATGAGAATCGTGTTAATTTCTGTACTTTGGTATTAAGACGGGATACTGCAAATGTAATATGTATCTTCTTTAGTGATGACGCCATATTTGTCGTACGTTCGACCTTTGTATCTGCACAGTGAGTGTACTAATGTGTACAAACTTGACTTACCACTTAGTGTGCAAATGGACAAAACATCTGAACTCTCTTCTCAAGCCCAGGGTGTCAAACAGATATTCTAAATAAATATGACCCTGGTCCTGTAAGGCAGCTAATATCAAGTGCAGATCGTATCAAAATCATTAAAAATGCTGCTGTCACGTAACCATAATGCATGAATTAATAAAAGTGGAAGTTTGGGGTCTATTCTAGAAGGAAACACAGCTATTCCCTTCTTTATTCTACATATAATTTATCAACTGTTGCTTTCAGGGGTCAAGTGATAAACAACAATCATGTTCAATTACTTTTGACACTCAGTAACAAAATATTTAAGTGTTGGACATATTGAAATGAGGATTATTAAAATCGTTATCTCTACACATGAAACTTTTTTATCACAGGAAAGAATAATTATTAAAAATTCTCATCAGCTCATTTAAATCTACGTTGTCATTGCTGGTCAATGCACTGAGTTGGGGGAGAATAAATTTACTTTTTGAACCAATGAAAAAAACTCTCTTGTATGCAATGTGAGGCTAGGTCACTATCCTAGCTTTTGATGTTCAGTGGTCAAAGCGTACACAAGTTGCAGTGAGCATGATCTAGACTCAGCAGTTACTGTGGCCTAATTCGTGATGGTACTTTACCAAGCGGCATCTGCAACGATGTTGTCTCTGTGGTGGATCTGAAACGCTAATTCCCTACACTGACCTTGACTGAATTCACTCAGTCACAACTTTCCTGCATTCTGTAGAACATTAATCTTTCCCTAGTCGAAATAATGGCTATTGCACACTCGCTATGGGTTGGAACAACGTGCACCATTTCTTTGCCCGCAAAAATTCCCACAGGAATAATTAACTACCGCTTTGCTATCTGTCGCCACGATATGTAAAGCGTATCGTCCGCACTTTGCAGAAAGCAAAGCTCTCAATGCCCTCACTTATTTCCACACACTTGAGTGGTCTGCCGCGAGGCGAGAGAGAGAGAGATGGAATTTTTTAGGTCTCAAAATGTTTTTATATAGTGGGGACCTTCCCAACGTGTCATTTCTGGGCCGCCAAGTATGGCTTCAGCCAATCACCGTCTCGCTAGAAGTAAATAAATTTTTATTTTTCTTGCTGGGTCGCAGCCTAGCCCTGTTAATGACGTGCAGCCACTTACCCTTAGTCCCAGCCTTATTTAAGTTAAAAGGAATAATGTATTGTTCTGGCCTTATCCCTTTCTGCGCTGAAGCTCGCTGTTCTCTTGATAAATGGGAGTTTTACGATATCATTAACCACCTGCTCGGTTCGTCTCCAAAACGCGTTTCACTTTAACTTGTTTGTTCATGCCAGTCCGTATATTGGTGGATTGTCAGTTTTTGGTACATGAGATTAACTGCCATTGCCTTTTGTTGATATAATATAATTATTTTTTCTGAGGATCTCATGCTGTATCATCCTGTCGTTATGGATCAAGCTCATCTGTAAAATCCAAACGCCTTACATATTTACTAATCATGGCCAGGTAAACCGCCAAATCATACCCTATTGGTCTGTTGACAATCCTCGTTGCCTTCATTGGGTAGAACATCACTTTCGATGGAGTGTAATCGTGTTGTGTGGAATAGTGTACCATCAGCCTATAGGATCGTTTTTCATAGACGGGACACTGAACACACACAAGTATCACAGCCTCCAAACAGACCATCTTCCACGGACGCTAGCACAGTTCACCTGCAGACTAGAAGGAACCTGTGGTGCTAACATAATGGGTTTCCAGCCCATAGTGCATGAAGTACTACAGCATGTCGCCATGAATTGTTTCCAAATAGTTGGAGTGCACGCGGAGGAACTGTGCCTTGGCCAGCCCGTTTCCCGGATTTGGCCCCTGTAGATTTTTTTCTGCGAGGAAAGCTGAAAGACGCTGTCTACAAGGACTTACCAACTACACGCGATGATATACATTTACGTATTACTGCAGGCTGCGCAGACCTCTCTGGTGAAATGCTAGCACGTGTGCAGCAGTCGTTCCATACCAGACTGGGAGCATGTACTGCCACTGCCGGTGATCATTTTGTACGCAACCTGTGATGGTCAGTTGTCTCGTTGCTGGTCAGAACCGACATATAACTAATGTATGTTCCTGGGTTGTTGTTTAGTGGATGCTACCACAGGTACTGTATAAGTGTCAAAATACGATGTCTCGTAAACCACACTCGCCCAAGAATCTGCAAAAAACACCACTGACACTCCAATTTATCCCACTTTTAGTTTGTTAACGTCAATATGCATTGTTCTATTTAAAAAAAGTGAATGTTTGCACAAAAATACACTTCGTAAGTGTTATTACAATCTGTTGGTTGGTTAACAGTATGAGCCCCTCACTACCAGTGCATTCTGTGTAAACTGCACGTCGTAGCACTTTCCATTTCCATGGTATTTGCGGACAAGTTTTAGGTAATTCACCCTGTATAAGCTGCATCAGATACTGAGTGATCACTGTGAACAACACGGAGATGCTGAGTTCTCGTAAGAGACATCGCTATGATCAACTAACAGAATTTGAAAGTTGCAACATTGTGGGTCTCCATTTGGCTGACTGTTCGAATAGGGCGATATGCAGGTTTGTGGGGGATTTGGATATGATAGCGGCCCGATGCTGAACCGCATGGGAACATGGAGTCAGTCATACTCATCAAGGTTAGCGGCGACCACGTCTCATCACTACAACGGAGGATTACTGTGTTGTGCACCAAGCGCATCTGCGCCTGCCGTTCGAGAACAAATAACGGCCTTCTTGCAACATTCTGTAGTATCACACACCATTTGTCGCAGACTGGCAGCAGCCGGACTAGGGAGTAGTTGTGAGGTGCATAGGCTGCCGTTAACACCACAAGACAAACGGATCGGTTTGAAGCACGGACTGCTGTGGAATGAGGTCGCACTGTTTTCAGCTACTAATCGCCGCTCTACACTAACTCGGCTGACCGTCGTCAGCGAGTATGGCGACGTCTTTGGGAGAGACCCCCTTTTCCAATCTTTTTGGAGAGGCACAGCGGTGTTAGTCCTGCCGTCACGGTGTGGGGAGCCATCGGTATGACATTCAGGTCACGGCTGGCAGCAATCGAGGGAACTCTGATGGCACAAAAGTTATGGAAATCCTGTCCTCGTGTGTTACCGTGCACGCGTCAGTTTTATGGTGTAATTTGTCTGTATGACACTGCTCGTCCACATACGCCACATATCGCTATGCACTATCTCCGTGATATTGAGAAACTCCCGAGGCCAGTAAGATTCCCAGATCTGTCCCCAGTAGAAAAAGTGTACAAGATTTGGTACGTCGGCTACGCGCAGCTGAGAGGCATGATAAATTTTAAAATCCCATCTTCAGATGTATGAAATTATAGTATTTGATAATGCATGACACACTGTCGGGGCGGTGAGTGCAAGAGTTCCTATAATGTTACTTTAAATCCGTCTTGATTGCAATTTTTTTTTTTTTATTATTCATATGACCGGTTTCGGTTCATTCAGAACCATCTTCAGATCTGATATTTTAGTTACAGGAGTAACCCGTCCAATTCAGCAACTTTCACATGTGACGTAGCATGTGAAAGTTGCTGAATTGGACGGGTTACTCCTGTAACTTAAATATCAGACCTGAAGATGGTTCTGAATGAACCGAAACCGGTCATACGAATAATAAAAAAAAAAATTGCAATCAAGACGGATTTAAAGTAACATTATAAAATCATTGATTGCTGTTATCCCATAAGACATTATGTCTGTTTTTGCAGTGCAAGAGTTCCAATCACTGCATGTTGACGGAAACTGTCCGCCGCTGGTCAGCCGGACGTCTGTAGGACGACCTCGGGCGTCCAACTACGTTCCTGTGCCAGTACGAAGGATATGAGAGACTTATCGCAACACTTGTTGTTCACTTTACCTCAGGAGAGGATACAGTGGATTGCTGACACCCTTCCCAACAGAATCAGTGCATGCATCCGGGCCAGAGAGACTGCAATGTCATACTGATGAATGGGCTCATATCGCCAAATTCTTAGTATATACGACTCGATCTTGTAATCACTGAAATAACATCACATACCCTCCGTATCCATGAAGTTTCATTTCCTTTGGTATCCCTCTGCCGACTGCTTCACTTCTTTTATCAGGCAGTGTGTAATACATCTGTGTTTCTACTGGTTCGATTTTGTTCTCTCTATTTTCCTCTCTTGTGTCAGTCTTTCGGTCTCTACACAACAATACGCAACATGCTCTTGAAACTATTTCTGTGGTACTACTTTTCCCTTCTAATTTTCCTTCCTATGCCAAGTTCATTACTCATGAATGGTACAGCAGGCATAGCTGATTTCCCACTAGCGATTCCATCCATATAGTAAAGATCATCTCTAGACCTCTTTCGTTGCCTATTCCTTCCAGTACTGCTTCACTACGTAAATTATTCGTCCATTTAATTTTAACATTCTTTGCTAGCACCACATTTCAAATTCCTCTGCCTTCTTCTTCTCTGGATTTCAGGAGTTTCACATCTGTACGATACTGTGCTTCAAGGACATATTACAAGGAACATTTTCTTAATTTTCATTTCAGTACCTGGCACCAGTAATGCTCTCTTACTGAAGAACATTTTGTTCGTCTGTGTCAATGTACTTCTGGTATCATCGTTGTTTCAGCCCTTCTATGTAATCTTACTTGAAATTTCCTTCACTTTTTCCATTGCCGTGTCATCCCAAATTTTGAAGCTAAGCAAGTCGTTATTGTTTTACCTGCTACTCGTCATCTTAGTGTTTGCTTTGCTTACACTTGCTCCAAACTACATGTCAGATGTGCTATATTTTAAAGACTTAAAATATACTTCACAATTTGCAACTGTGTACAGCACAAAAGGAAAAGCGTTTTTGGTTATTCATATCTTTATTCCTGTGACATACATGCATGCAGTATGGCCTTATATTTTTCTCTTCAGCAACAATAGTTTAAAACGCAGTGTACCTACTTTTTATGTCGGTATTGGGAATAGAATTTCGGTACTCTCTGCAGATATGAGCCAGTTGTAGGATACGTGAAATATTCGTATTGCTCCATCACTATCGCTCTTTTGGCCTCTGTAGACCAAAAATTGTGTCACAAAAAGATGGCTGTAAACACTAGAGTGCTTACACTCATAGCAATAAAACATTTGCCAGGATAATTAGTCTCAAATAAGAACAAAGGATGAATTAAACGTCTCGTTCGTTAATTTACCCACCTTCAACGTAATAAATTGTCACTTCTTTAGTGCAGCAATGTTTTCGTTTCATTTTTTCTGTGTTACTGACATAACACTTTCGCTTGTAAAGTAACTGGTAGAGCCAGCTATATGCATGGTTGAAGCAGTTACTCATTTTTTGTGCAACGTCGAAAAGATTACCGGAAGGACTCTTTCTCTTTGCAGCATAGTGTGCGGCGTTTCGAAGCTTCGTTGCAGATCAGTGCGTGCTGCCGGTAAGGATTCGAACTGGGAACATCGCCTTTTACAGGCAATGCTCTTGTCAGCTAAGCTGGCCAGACATGATGCACGACCCGGCTCACAGCTTCACTTCTGGCAGTACGTCTGTCCTACTTTCCAAACTTCAAACGAGCTCCACAGGAAAGTATGTGAAAGAAAGTAAATTTGCAATAATTAAATTTAAAAGTGCATGCTGAAAATTTTAGGATAAAAACAAATCCAGACGCTGTACATTCTTTTGAAGATGGTACTGAGGGCGCTCCAGCCACGCAATCTCCGCACCAGAGGCCTCAAAGGGGGAAAACAAGTACAATTTTGTTATGGTTACTAATGAACAGAATGAACCAGTCGGATACACCGTTCGCCTGATGTAACTTTTCTGAGGTGACGCCAGTTTGACGACTTGCGTGTCGAGTGGTTACTAACAATACAATGCAACTTTAAATTCAGTTTTCAAAATTTTTGTTCAAGTTTATAAACTACTATAAAAAGTATCATTATCAATAAAACTATAATTATTAATGTTCCTTTTGCCCATAACCTTTTAACCCAACCACTGCGCAAGTTGAAGTGTGTTACGTCTACATTATACAAACAATTATACGTCAGCAGTTTTGAAAATCTTTGATAAAAATATTTTATAACATTTTACGTGTTTTTGGTATTAATCGGTACAGAAATTTCAGCACCTTTCTCTACACATCTCAGCCTATAAAAAGCGTTTGAAAATTAAGCTCTGTACGTTTTTTTGTTGCACTATTAGAAATCTCTGGGCCAAATATGAAGGTATGTCCTGAGAGAAAGGTACATAAGTGTCACAAAATGTAGTTCCTAGGAAAATTAATTTAAGAATTAAGCTTACAATTTTTTTCAATTATATCATCTCAGGAAGTTCCGGAACTGCATTCAGGACCACCTTTGTCCTCAAGACTAGTCTTTTAGGTGTTTTCTTTGGTCTTGTTTCCTTTGCTAGGCCCTGAATAGACATTTCAGCCTTGGACACACAGACCACGATCAATATCCTCAAGCATGGTTAGTGAGACTGGACCAGTCCTGAAGCGAAAACGCTGTAACACTTCCACTTTCCCTATGTTTCCATCATTAAAAACCATTACAGCATCATATGTTACAAGTTTCACAAATTTAGATGATTGAAATGTTGTCTTGGGGCAATGTTTCGTAATAAGCACATTCAGAGACTCATTTGGACTTTGAATTTTTATTTTAGCCACGTACACGATTCCTTAGTAGGTCAGGATTTGCCAGGAATTTAAATGTGAGCTTGAGAGCATTTATTACGCGTCCAAGAACGCATTTGGTGTCGGTGTATACTTTGGTATTCGACCGTTGCGAGAAGAGACGTGGTAGGAAACGTCAAACAATGGCGATTTTTTTTCGTCATTTCTCATGCGATTTTAAAAATGAGTTTGGGAAGTAGTTGTCAACAAATGTTACTACTGAACGCAAAAAGTGAAATTATAGTCACTTTTACAGACATTCCGCCCGTCAAAGTACCAATCAGTCACCACACACATGGCACACGTAAATATGAATCTATTTGTTCTTCCGCGACAAGAGTTGCAAAGAGTCCACTCCATTCGGCAATAGTCAAGTCAGCCGCCACAGAGGGCACTGATACCACGAACTACTTTCTGCCTCGTCAGAGTGATCAGAGATGGATATCCTTCCGCGCATCACAGATCAATGCGGACGAGCAGCCACACCCTGCCAGTTCATCTCCAGCAGCAGCAGATGGACAGTTCTACAGTTATCATCAGGCTAGGCAGCTTATCGGTTGCCGCCGAGCCGGCCGGAGTGGCCGTGCGGTTCTAGGCGATACAGTCTGGAAATCCTGCCTCGGGCATGGATGTGTGTGATGTCCTTAGGTTAGTTAGGTTTAAGTAGTTGTAAATTCTAGGCGACTGATGACCTCAGAAGTTAAGTCGCATAGTGCTCAGAGCCATTTGAACTCATTTTTTGGTTGCCGCCGTTGTATCCAAACGCCATAAAAGAGAGACGGTCGGACAGTAAAAGTGTCACTCAGAATCGAGCCCGAACAACAAACTTCTAGTTTCAGATCTCTTGAATCAACGTCTACAGGTCACAAAGTTCTCTTTCACTGCGTTAGGTCAGGATTAATGCTACAGGGCCAAGCGTCACTCATCACTCAAAGATTAGTATATCTGTGTATATTATTTTACAATAACAACAGAGAAAGCTAAACTAATTTATTTATTGTAATGCGTAAGTTTATTCGAATAAATAAAATTTCAGTTAACGCTTATTACTTATTTCATTCTGTGCTGCCTGTAACGTGCGCGTGGGGCACACAATACTCATTAAAGCCTGTACTATGGTAAGTGAGTGGGGATTACCTTACGAGACAGGATTTTTGTATAGATATTGACCGCGTGTACCTGAATGGAGGCAAATCAGACTTACACCCACTCTGTAATAACAATGATACGTCAAATAAGTCCGAAATGCAACTACACGTCAGTACGGACATAAGGCAACACAGCAGATGCTACCAATTTGTTAATAATACGGTCGCCAGCCTAATTAGCCATTAACTGAGTTTCTTCCCTGTACAAGTTGGCAGATATTCGTGCAAAGCAACAAGTAGTAACACTGCATAATATAGTAGAATTTTAGAACCAGAAAATCTACTGAACTGATAGTTTCACGTTCTGTACTGATATGGAAAAAACCATAAATACATAACACTACACTATAATGTATACTACCAAACTTCGTACTGTCTATTGATCTGATTAAAATCGGGCATAGGTTACCCTAGAACTAGCACTTTGGGGCCACACACAAAATGTCAGTTTTGATAAAGATAAAACACTGATAACTTTTGACATATATATTGACTTTAACTTTTGATAGTCAAACCAATTTAGAACATTTCAGAATTCAAATGAATAAAAAAAGGGGGAGGGGGGGGACCTTGAAACTGTTGTGATCACTGTATTAAAAAAATTAATCACTGACACCGTTATGCGCTGAAGATTTCCAATATATGGGTTACTTCTCTCTTTATCTTATTTCCTACTTATTTAAATACCTTTATATCTGTCTCGAAATAATTAAACTTCATTACTAAATCAATATTAAAGTTATCTTCCAACTTTATCAGACCTTCGTTATTCATTTACTGGTTCATTAACAAAACAGTTCTTTAAACACCATTCTTACATAGTTAGGTCTGCAAGTAATTATTATTAACTAAAATTTTAATTTTTCATTTCGGGACACTCGGATTGCACAATATTTGGAAAGGACCCTATCTATGTTAGTTGTGAGGATAATTAAATGATAGGGAAGTTCTGGTAAAATTTAAGTTGTTATTGAACAGTATGGAACAAAAGTAACACTGCTCCATACGAATACAGTACTAAAAGTTTCAACCTGTTCGTATCGATGCGGCGGTTGGCAGGCGGCGAGATGGCTAGGCACAAAGCACAAATGCAACCACAGCTATGGCTCTTGACGTATCGGCACTTTATTTCTTCATAGCGTCGCAATACTTTTCCATTTAGTACCTATGGAATTTTGCCATGCTGTATGGGCGTTGGAACGGCATACCCGAGGCTCAGTGAAGCTACGTCTTCCAGGAGAGCCTCCTCACTCCAGAAGGTGTTGCTCAGACCAATGCCAAACTCCAACTACTACTGCTGAGCCCGTTGTGCCGTATAGTGCCCGCGCGCATTTTCCCGCGCTCGCCTGCCATCCACCTTTTACCGCTCCCTTACAGACAGGGTATTCACCCGAGGTTTTGCATTCTACATATCCTAACACATTGCCTGCGTATGGACCAGACGCACAGTTACAATTTTAAACATCTTACAACAGTTTCAAACTTTGTTACATTTCAATTCTATCACAATACTACTTGACATTTGACATAAACATTAATATTCACATTGAAACTCGTTTACAGTTTTCCTAACACAGTGGCATGAAACAAGAAAACAAATGAAATCGGAACATGAATTACTCAATTTTAACGAAAAATCAGATGGAAAAAAAATATTATTTATGTGTACAATAGTACAACGTCGTTGTTGTTACATGCCCACTTTACTTGAGTCATAGATATGAGGCGCGTTCAACAGGTAATTCAGCACATTTAATTTTCTGAAAACAGGTTGGTTTCATACAGGATTCGAACACACCACGTTACTCCCCGGTCTCTTGGGTACGAAACCCTATTTTTCAACATAATCTCCGTTCAATGCCGTGGCCTTACTGGAACAGCCTGTATGTCCGCGTGGCACCACTTCACTGGTCGAAGTCGTAGCCAGTCTCTTGCTACACCAATAACTACCTCATCGTGAACATACTGCTTCCCGCGGAGTGCATCCTTCATTGCACCAATGAGATGGAAGTCGGAAGGTGCGAGATCCGGGCTGATGGACGGATGAGGAAGAACAGTCCAAGAAAGTTCTCTGAGCTCCTCTCGGGAGCGCAGACTTGTGTGGGGCCTCGCGTTGCCATGAAGAAGGAGAAGCGCTGCAACGAACACGCTGAAGTCGTTTCTTCGATTTCCTGAGGGTAGCACAGCAGCGTGCGGGCGGCCGGCGCGCGGGAGAGCGGACGGTTTGCGCGGCCTTGTTGCGATGAGGGAAGACGCCTCGTCCAACGATTCACTGCACTTTTATTTACTGTCAGCTCTCTGTAGACATTCTGCAAGCGCGTACGAATATCTACGATGCTCTGGTTTTCCGCCAGAAGAAACGTAATGACAGCTCTTTGCTTGGAAGGCACCTCCGTTAAAGACGCCATTTTGAAGGGTACATATAGCGTCACCACCTATCGGCACTTCATGAAACTATATGGGCTGAAGCTGGAATATTCCATGATATCCAACAGCAAATTCTGCACGTTTTTAATCGAAATTGGCCGAGTAATTACTGACTGAAAATCCCTCGTTTAAACGCTCTGTGATGACAACACCTGCTAGCGTGCAAGTAAGCTACCTTTAGTAAAGCAAGTGCTTTTCCATGGTAGGGTGTTCGCTTCCAGCTACCTTGTATGTTGCCCACCGGACTTGTTTTAATGAACACAACACCAGATATAAAATAACTATTAAAATATATTTCTTCGTTTCTATTACACACATAGAATAGTAAGTAAAGTTGTTAGGTATTATTGGCAGGGAGGCCACGAGTTGCAGTTTCAAGCTTCTTTTTGGAAAATATTTAGGTCTTCGTGCGAAATGACACACTTCCAGTGGCAGGCGTAATGTACACCGCCCCTCCAAGAAGTTCAGAGACTGGGGCAAGAGGGGAAGGAAGATGACGTAACCCGGTTTCGGCACACAGCCGACTTCTGTCGAATAGCACCGAGAGATCCGCCGAGCTTAACGTTCCGACCCAACGGATGGATCGCCGTCACCCGCGTCACATGCCACCACGTCGTGAGACTCTGGAATTTATCCCATGGCATTGCTCCCCATGCTTGTGAACCGGAAACTAACGGTTCTACTCTCTTTCTCCTTTACGGCCAAATACTGGCGATGAAAATTGTTTCCATCACAACAATTCAAGTCGACTACTTTCTTCTTGTGTGCCACAGAAGCGTGTGCTAGCGTCGTGTGCTATGATGATGGTCAGTGTACGTACGAAATCTTGAGGCTATGTTACAAGCTACCGAGGACACTGATGTTACAGATATGATGATGATGATGAGGTCCCATCGAGGAGCGTAGGGGACGATGCGGGAGACCCGCACCGCTTTACTAGGCAACGTCCTAGCGGAGGTGGTTTGCCATTGCCTTCGGCCGACCGTAATGGGAATGAATGATGATGATGATGTTGAAGACGACGCAACACCCAGTAATCTCGAAGCAGGGAAAATCCCTGACCCCGCCGGGAATCGAGAATGCTACCGTGGGCGGGAAGCGAGAACGCTACCGCAAGACCACTAGCTGCGGACGATGTTACAGATAGCCTACGACTAATGTTTAGCGCGCTTTAATGAAATAAACTGAATGTACTGAAATGAAATAAAATGAATTTATCGATGGGTAATGAAGTTAGCCAAGACTGAGCGACATGGAAAGTTTTCAAAGCAAACCTTCCACATACGCTGAATATACTGAAAATTTAAGACAGTTAAACTGATGTACATCCCTTGTGGAAGGGCAAGCGAATGGTTGTCCATAAAATCTGTTCCCGCAGCATTGCTGTTTGCACATACCTAGTTAGAATCCTCTGGCAACAACGTCCGAAGTCACACCAGGTAGGCAACATGCGTGACAATCGTGAGTCAGGCCTTGAGGTGTGTTGAGACAGCGCAGTTGGTGACGTCATTGTTCGCCTTATTTACGAAGGCCAGGCTCGATTACGAGTTGCAAGCTTCTTGACTGCCCACTTCGTCGACTCCTCTTCTCGTCGTTGTTGGTTGTTTCTTAGTTACCATTATTTGATGATTGGTTTTATGATGGAGTTCATCAAGCATAATAGGTTGAGATGCTGTTATTAGTTTATTATATCCTTTATGGAAATCAATTATCGAATTACAGTACAAACTTACGACACGATATTCGAATAAAACTTCAACTTTCAGGAATGTACCAATCTTGGACAACATTCCATGCTTACGAATTACTGCTCAGTATCGCACACTTCACCCAACACATGACCAAACTATTCAAGGCACTGCATAGTCGGCCACTTCCTCCGACCGAATATTCACGTTCGGACAGATCTGTAGACTACACTTTCACGACTGCCGCGGTGGCACAAGCTCAAAAGCAAGCCGCCCGTAAAACTGACTGTCGAGCCCAAATTGTCACACCTTTTTTTTCCTTTATTGTAATTTCATTCCCATGTCTCATATGAGCAGGGGAGGGCTGGTAGTGGCACAGTCCACCGCTCTTCAGCCAAATGGCTTTAACAAAAATACAAGGGGAACTCTTACATAAAAAACAGGGGTAAAAAGGGGACATAAAAATACAGTAAATGCAGATTATGGGAGATAAAATATACACTAACACAGGGGCATTGGGGGACAATTAAGAAGTCAACATAAAGTTAAAAGAACACAGCTGGCAATTCGTTGCATACTTAAAATCACTGGGGTCAAACAAAAGTTAAATGTCGGCCATAGTATAAAATTCACACAGAGTGAGACATTCAAAAAACAAATCCACTGGAAACGATGGAACACCCACAAACAATAAAAACCACTAGTAGGGACCTGCCAAAGGACTGGAGGTCGAAGAGGAGGAAAAAAGAGGGAGGGGGATGGGGGGCAGGAGGAAGAGGAAAAGAGGGGGACAGGGGGCGCACCAAGAGGCAGGATACGGGCAGGGAGGGAGATGAGGAGGTAAGACAAGGCATGAGGGAATACAGAAACACTGAAGGGGAACAGAGGAGAGGGAGGGGGCGTAGGAGGGGGGAAGCCGCTCAGGAGAAGGAAGGGGGAGGAGAGGGAGCCCTGAGGAGAAGGCAGGAGGAAGGCAGGGTTAGAGTTGGTAGGAAGGGTAGACATCAGGGGGTGTGGGGGTTTGATTTGGCGGACAATATACAGGGTGCGGATGTGTTCAAGGAAAAGGAGACAGTGGGGGAATGGGATGAGGTCATAGATTATGCACATGGGGGATCGGAGGCAGATGTAGAAGGCGAGGCAGAGTGCATGGTGTTGGAGGATTTGGAGGGCTTTATAGAACCTGGGAGGGGCGGAAATCCAAGCAATGCTGGCATAACAAAGGATGTGGTGGATCAAGGATTTGTAGATGTGAAGGATGGTGGAAGGATGCAGTCCCCATGTCCAGCTGGACAGAAGTTTCAGGAGGCGGAGTCCATTGTAAGGTTTGTGTTGGATTGTAAGGAGATGGGGAGTCCAGGTGAGGTGGTGGTCAAGGGTGAGGCCAAGGTATTTGAGAGTAGGAGTGAGGTGGATAGGACTACCATAAATGATGACGAAAAAATCATGGAGGCAGAAGAAGTGGGTGATGTGGCCTATCACCTGAGTCTTGGAGGGGTTGATACGGGGGAACCACTGGTTGCACCAAATGGTGTACTGGTCAAGGTGGGTTTGAAGGTATGTTGGGACCATTGAAGGGTAGGATAAAGGGCTAGGAAGGTAGTATCATCACCAAATTGGAGGAGATGAACAGGCGGGGGAGGTTTGGGCATATCAGCATTGTACAGGAGATAGAGGAGAGGGGAAAGGACAGATCCTTGGGGCAGGCCGGCAGAGGGATGGAAGGGGAAATGGGATGAGGTCATGGGATACTCCCGTAGTTGGAATTGTGGATAGTTACATAGGATGGACGATGGAAGAGGAAGGAAGCAAGGAGATGGAGGAAATTGATAGGGAGAGCATAGGTCTGGAGTTTGAAGAGGAGCCCGGGATGCCAGACACGGTCGTAGGCGTTCTGGAGGTCAAGGGAAACAAAGATAGCGGAGCGACGGGAGTTGAGTTGGAGGGAAAGAAGATTGATAAGGTTAAGGAGCTGGTCGTCGACTGAGAAGGATGGCCAGAAGCCACACTGGATAAGGGGAAGGAGTTGGTGCTGGTTAAGGTGACGGTGTTCTCACATCTCACAGACTTGTATCGAAGGACATGCAGCAACTGTTACCCCGCAGGTGTAGCATCAATTTTCACGGTCTATTTATTAAAACTTTCTTATTTAGTCGCTAACATGAGATGTGTGTATGAGAGAATCGCAAATGCAATACTTTATTCCAGTTACAAAATATTTCACAGTAAATTGTGTTCCTCTTGTCGGTACATTCGAGTCACAATGAGTGTTTTCGGCTCGGGGAAGTGGCGCCACCTGTAGGCATTTGCGCCAAGGCTTGTCCAGAGAAATGGGAGGTAAGTTGTGAGCTGGGGAGTTGTGCAGTTCTGCAAGAATTGTAAACGATTGGCTGAGTTAGCAGGCACAGCTACAGGAAATGTGCTCTGCCTTGCCCACAATTGTGGCAGCTGGTGGTTGAGTGGCGCTGGAATTAGACTCTACATTGTCGTCCAGTGTTGTCTGAATTGGAAGTAACTACAATACCGTGGTGGATTACACTAGCACAGCTAACCTTCAGGAGGGGATTTGTTTCCTTGTGGAGACACGGAAGTACGAAGACAATCAAATTTAAGGGTACATTTCGTCTGTGACCTAAATTGCTAGGTTCAGCTGTTCTTCCCCAGAATTTAGTAATTCCGATTGTAAGTCATTTTTTTTACCCCTACGATTCGGTTAAACAAGCTTTTGATTTAGAGTTCACAGGCGGCGCCACCGCTTTGACGATGGCCGTTACTCACGTAAGTAGTTACACATTTGTGAACGTCTTGTCACCTTGTGGGGTTGGAGTTAATGTCGAAAGTCATCAAGTCTAAGAAGGCATAGCATTACGTAAGTTACCTTTCAATGTTTAATGTGCCGAATGATCCAATATTACGAACCAAAGTGGTGTTCAAGAAGAATGATGTAAGGAATTTTATGACTGTATTTTAAGAAATATTTTTGTAGTGGTTACTGCCTTGAGTTATTTTATATACATCTGGTTGCTGAGAAGTTTTAGAAGATATGGAACTGCTTACGATAGTGATTTGATAAGGTAGAACCTTAAATTATTTTGTCGTTGGGCTCAAAAATGTTTTGAACCTGCTCCTGCTTTATAGGATAATAATTATGAGAAGCTTGTTGAAAATTACTTACCATAATTTGAAGAGTGATTTCGAGTGGCAAGAGACTTATATTATAAATAGAGTGTTCGCGAAAGTGGACGTAATACAGTATTTACTGGTCCATATTGATACGATAAGAAATTGTAATCGGTGTTTGATGAATGTCAATATTTGTTATTTTTCAGATGGGCAGAGTTATTTCCTCATCGTATCCGTTACAATGACTAATACAGAAATTAAGCATTGGCATTTTTATCCTGTGGACATACACTGTCTGAGTATTATCTGTACTCGTTCTCTGCTGATTTCTTTGGCTGATGAGTATGGTCTTGTAAATTCCTACCGGCCGTACTGCCCGAGCGGTTCTAGGCGCTACAGTCTGGAACCGCGCGACCGCTGCCGTCTGCTAGTACGTCTTTGGTTTCTTTCTTCACTAGACACTGATACTTGTAGTCTGCCGGCCGCTGTGACCGAGCGGTTCTAGGCGCTTCAGTCCGGAACCGCGTTGCTGCTACGGTCGCAGGTTCGAAACCTGCCTCGGGCATGGGTGTGTGTGATGTCCTTAGGTTAGTTAGGTTTAAATAGTTCTAAGTCTAGGGGACTGATGACCTCAGATGTTTAGTCCCATAGTGCTTAGAGCCATTTGAACCATTTTTTTAACTTGTAGTCTAATTTTTCGCTGTTTTGCAGAGCAATGCATTTTTTACTTTCTGCAAAGCACACTTTTTCGTACACCACTGTATTTCGACCATAAAAACAAATCAAATTGTAAATATCTCCGATTACAGACCAACTGATGAGGCTCTACTACAATAAAGCGCATGGTGTCTGGCGAGGAAAACACGTATTTTATTGTAATTGTAATGAAAGAACAAAAATACTATCAGTAATTAGGAAGTGTTTGAAGTTGTCGTTCTGTTTGATATTCATCGTTATCTCGCTCCACAAAATACTGTGGCTGAGTTGTGATGTTTTTCGACTCGCTATATGCACAAAGGATTTTTTAGGTTCAACCTACTTTCTGTCGACACCGTGTGATAGATTTTTTTATATCAGAAAGTTGATTCAAAGGCATCACAATTATATCTTTCCTCTTTAACATTTCACCAGTGTTTGCAGACGCACATGTAAATTATTACGAGCAGCTGCTCAGGCACTCTGGCATTGCTGCCTGCTAATTGTGAATGCCGCTGCCGGTTATTTGCGAGTAATAATTAGGCCGTTAGGCGGGAGTTCATTATGCGAGCCAGACGTGCGTTTTGGCGACCCTGCCAGGATGTCGCCGACTGGCTGCAGCTGCAGCGCGGCGGGCCGTATTACTCAGCTGTCAAAGCGGCCGCCCCCGCCCACCCCCGGGCTGCGGTCGGCGCCCCCGCCGGCGCTCATTATGCCCCGCTGATTAAAACCGCCGCATTCACCGATCACCGGTCACCGGTCACGGGCGACCGCCGACCGCACGCCCGCCGGCCCGTCTTTTGCAGTCGGCCTCCCGCGGCAGAGCCCCTGCAGCGCGGCAGCCCGCGCCACGCGTTCGGCGGTCTCCGCGCCTCGCTGGATCGCTTCTGCCGGCTATTCGGCGGACGCGCGCACCCGACACAAAAACGGCCAAACAAAACACCCAAATGGCCGTCCCGGCCGTATTACCTGCAGCTCCCGATACCAGCACAAAAGCGCACGGTCTGCCGCGTAACGGCGCTCTGATATTTACGTCACGGACTGCTAAAACGAGCCCCTGCGTAACAGATATGTACGCTCCGTGCGGCAGCGCCGCTGCCGTGGAAATGCGGAGTTCGTGATCAGCCTCGAATGTTGACGTGCCAGAACGTGCGTCCGAACAACAGAGGCGGAATCCAAGTAATTCACAACATTCTTAATACAGTCTTTGTAACCAAACGCTATCTCGTGTAATAACGATGCATCTACATCTACATACATGCACTGAGGTTTTGGGGCGGCGTGTTGATAATAATATATTCACCGTCGGTTAAAAAAGCCGATAAAGCCTGAAAACTATTTTTGTGGTCAGCCATGAAGCGATGGGGAACATTGTTGTTGCTGTGGCCTTCAGTCCAAAGATGGGTTTGATACAGCTCTGCATGCTACTCTATCCTGTGCAAGCTTCTCCATCTCCCCGTACCTACTGCAACTTCCATCCTTCTGAATCTGATCGTGTATTCATCTCTTGGTCTCCCTCTACGATTTTTACCCTCCACGCTGCCCTCCAGTACTAAATTGGTGATCCCTTGATGCCTCAGAACATGTCCTACCAACCGATCCCTTCTTCTACTCAAGTTGCGCCACAAATTTCTCTTCTCTCCAATTCTACTCAATACCTCCTCATTAGTTATGTGATGTACCCATCTAATCTTCAGCATTCTTCTGTAGCACCACATTTCGAAAGCTTCTATTCTCTTCTTGTCTAAACTATTTATCGTCCACGTTTTACTTCCATACACGGCTACAATCCATACAAATACTTTTTAAAAACAACTTCCTGACACTTAAATCTATACTCAGTGTTAACAAATTTTTCTTCTTCAGAAACGCTTTCCTGGCCATAGACGATCTACATTTTATACCCTCTCTACCTCGACCATCATCAGTTATTTTGCTCCCCAAATGGCAAAACTCTTTTACCACTTTAAGTGTCTCATTTCCTAATCTAATTCCCTCAGCATCACCCAATTTAATTCGACTACATTCCATTATCCTCGTTTTGCTTTTGTTGATGTTCATGTTATAGCCTCCTGTCAAGACACTGTCCATTCCGTTCAACTGCTCTTCCAGGTCCTTTGCTGTCTCTGACAGGATTACAATATCATCGGTGAACCTCAAAGTTTTTATTTCTTCTTCGTGGATTTTCATTCCTACTCTGAGTTTTTCTTTTGTTTCCTTTACTGTGTGGTCAATATACAGACTGAATAACATCGGGTATAGGCTACAACTCCCTTCCCAACCACTGCTTCCCACTCACGCCCCTCGACTCATAACTGCCATCTGCTCTCTGTACAAATTATAAATAGCCTTTCGTTCCCTGTATTTTACCCTTGCCACCTTCAGAATTTGAAAGAGAGTATTCCAGTCAAGATTGTCAAAAGCTTTCTCTAAGTCTACAAATGCTAGAAACGTAGGTTTGCCTTTCCTTAATCTAGCTTCTAAGATAAGTCGTAGGGTCCTTATTGCCTCACGTGTTCCAACATTTCTACAGAATCCAAACTTGAAACGTCCCCTTAGAAAAATTATACATGACTGTGCTTAAACTGACACACAATATTTTTAGCGCAACGCAATCTGGCTTTCAATAATCCCTACAAAAGAATGGTCCTGACTAACATTAACCTATACCTTTCACAAATCGCTTACCTCACAAAAATCTTCGTTACTCGAACTACTGCAATACAGCAAGCGCCACTACTGCCAGCTAAATAAAAGATTCAAACTACGGAAGGCACTAACTACTGATAGGCATAGTCAGTAAATGAAAGATTTTAATAGAGAACAAACAATGTATTCACCTTAATAGTGTTCAAAAGTCATAATATATATAGCAGTTCATGACATCCATTCTTACAAATTTACTGTCTCTGTCCAGATCATCCACTATCAAAAATCCACCATCTTTCTCCCCACATCCATCACTGCTGGCGGCTCACCTCTAACTGCGCAGCGCTACGCGCTATTAACATCCAGCTTCCCAACACTACAATGGCAGACAACAATGGAAACCAGTCACAGACTGCACACAGCACATCCAGTGATTTTCATACAGAGCGCTACATGGCGTTACCAATATAAAAACCTAAACAGCATACTTACATAGCCCCCATGCTCCCCACAAAAAAATTTACAAATTGTTTTCGGCAGTGGCCAATACAGATTTGAAAAAAATTTTCATAATTACAATAACAAAGAAATCAAATGCACACACTTATCGACACAATGTTGATTAAAAGCTAAAATCTTCTCACAGTCCATAAAGAGAGTCCTGATCGTTCATCACAGTAAAATTACAGTGTTTTTTTTTCTTCTCAAAGTCTGAGTAGTAAAAGAGAATGCACACGGAAGTAGTGGATTTCCATGCACTCTTGAAGAAGTAGTGTTGTCCTTCCAACAGAAAGACAGTGCTGACTCTTGAGGTGCAGACAGGTAATGGTCCACAACAGAGCAAAACCACAGCAGAGTCACTCGAAGTTTT
Source organism: Schistocerca piceifrons (assembly GCF_021461385.2). NCBI lineage: Eukaryota > Metazoa > Arthropoda > Insecta > Orthoptera > Acrididae > Schistocerca > Schistocerca piceifrons. Next base: position 594,316,614 of record NC_060142.1, on the reverse strand, counting down.
GAAGAATATTGGTAGGTAGGTCATCACAGAGCAGACCCACTGTAGTCCTGGTAGAGAGTGTTGTTTTGTTGGGCCACCAGAGGTGCAGACCCACTGCAGTCCTTGTAGAAATAATGGTATTGGTGGGCCATCAAAGATGCAGACCCACTGCAGTCCTTGTAGAGACGGCCAGCAGCCATCTGTTGCGGCTGTACGGTGTACAGTCACCATTGAAGAGTCTTGTGGAGAATATAGCAAGTCCATAAACCACCACTTGTAAACGCACAAAGTTTTTGGAATTGTCCTTAGAACCAGCAATGCTGTTAATCAGCCCCTTCCGAATTGTTAACACACGTCCAAACACGAACAGTCCTCTTTTTTTTCACATGTTGTGCATATACTATGACCGACAGAAATATGTATAGTGAAATGAATGCTTACAAGCTACTTAATTTGGTGAACTGGTGTCAATTTCAATTTTATAACATGAGAATACAATTACAAAGGTACAAAATACATCTTTAAGGAACATAATAGTACAGATAACATTTGTAGTAATACAGGCTTTACAAAAGAATAGAAATAAACATGTTCATCAGTGTTACAGGAATTATGACATAAGAAAATAAGTAAAATAATGAGAATAGTTTTTGAAACATTAATTTTACACAAGAGCATTGAAACAAAACAGAATAAATAATGTCTAACCATCTTTACAAGGTAAATAACATATTATCAGAAAAATTCTACAACATAAATCGTATTAGGTAAACACACACAGACAGGAAAAACACAAATTCACATAGTGTAGTAACACAAAAATACAGGACAGGGTTTATTTACAGTGTAACATTTGGTACTGCAGTCCAACCCAAAACTTCATTCCATAGATCTTTCGTCTTATTTCAACATTTGTTTCCACCAAAAAAATGCTATCCAAGCATGCTTTCTGTATTTATATGTTCACATATTTCTTACCTCATTATTTATTTTCCATTATCTTACCTCATCATTTATTTCCAAGAAAATCCTACCTAAACCTGTTGTTCATATCCTCTTTTGAAATACTTTTTTGGCCAAACCATTTTCTTATAGCTTCTCAATGCATTTCTTTCCATTCATCACAACTCGTTCTCTTATATAGCCTACCCCATTTTAAGCTAACTTAAATCTACTGAGCTCAGATGCTAAACTAAGGGACAAGGCAATGCAGCAGCACAAAACAATTAACACAAACAGCAATGATAAAAAATGCAAATTGGCAAAGCAAGCAGCATAAATTAGAAAAGCAAATGCAATATCACAGCTAATATAAGGCAATGCACAGCAAAGAAGAAAAATAAATCCGTAGTAAAACTGGCTTAACAGAGTAATACAAAGTCAAATTCAGTAACATTATGCCGGGATAACAGCAGCAGCAAATGCAATAACTTATATCTAAACACAACAAAGCTCAAACAGAAAAAATAGTACACTTAAGACAACAATGCAGATAAGGGAAATGTCTATTCGTACCTTAATGTCTATGTAATTAAATGGTGCACCACAACTTATTCTATGAAATAAATTACCAAGTACTCAAAAAGAAAATTATGTATGCAGTTCCTGTGAAGGGAAATGTCTTTTTGCGCTCCCTCGTTTTTTTTGGAAGTAGATCATAAAATTATTCTTTCTGGGTCTGTAGACAGAAAATAGTGATATTAGTACATCTATTAAATTTTATTTTAACCAATGTTGCAGTGCAGCTACAAACTGGATATTAAACAAAATGTAAAAATGTTTCTCATGTTTTCATTAGGCAATTTAGTAAATATCATAAATTAAGAGCTCCACAGTGTAATCATATGTTTTCAAGTTTGGGCGTGTCGTATTTGCGATGCTTTCTACGAAAAAATGTCAATAGCGAGGATAATGGCCTCTTATTTTTCTCCACCCGTGCCTCTGAAAGGCACACACTAATGGCTTTTTTCCAGGCGACTGTCGCGCAGCTGGGTACCCACGACGCATTACGTGAAGGTGATCACTTAACTTTCTTACCGAAGTATTTACGACAGCAGTTTCTGCTACAGTGACAGTCTCATATAAAATTTCACAGGTCGAGAATTTGCGTAACAAATGTATAGAAACAAAATCCTGAAAATATAACAGTGTCCAAATAATTTTCGGCGGCGTTGTGATACATTCACGCATTTACACACATTTCATAACTCTTAAAGTACGATTCTTGGTTTCCAACATCCTTTTTTACAAGTCAGAGTCGCTAACCACTTCTCATTATTCCTTACTTTATTACACACATACATATTCGTCGACACTTCTTCAATATTTCATCATAATAAATACATATCATAATAAACATTCCTCAACAGCATAATACACATCGTCGTCATAATAATAACAACATAACACCTCAGTCAAATCTCGAAAACGTCGTAGCTTCCTCCAATAATTTCAAAACCTAAAAAAAACTTCTCTGCTCATTTCAATAGTGTCATCTACCTCAAATGCACTTTAAAAATCATGATCCCATACCAAATATCATACAAAGCTCTCATAGTACCACAATGGTTCCGAAAAATATATGAACAGTTCACCAAGTACAGACAAAATACGATTTCGTAAGTGTGAAGTTATCCAACTGTGTAACTGCGTAAACCTCTGTCACTGATGTAGTAAAAAAATGTTTGTTTCTCTGTTAAATAATCAGATAGCTGTGTAATTCTGTTTTAGAGAACGATGTGTAAAGTTGTATAAGCAAATACCATATTAGCTAGGGCTCCTAGCACTCGGTACACGCATAGCACACAAAGTAGGCGTGTACTCCCCTGAGGATTAATGTAATTATATCCTCAGATGTTACAGATTACAGCAATGGAATGAAATGTATCAAGGAAAACTATCTTTGTAATTCAAAAATCTTTTAAAATAAACGTTTTAAGCACAAAATTAATCACTCAAATGCGTGTCCTGTAGCCCTAAATTGTGCGTCTTGTTGTAACATAATCTCTGTCATTACTTAAGGGTGAAAAATGTGCCAAGTGTCGTAATTATCGTCGTCCATAAGCAAAGTTCTTTAGAAGTCAATGCACAAGGTGCATTCAAGTTCTAAGGCCTCCGATTTTTTTTCTCCGGACTGGAAAGAGATAGAAACATGTGCGTTGTTTTAAAATGAGGCCGTGTTCATTGTCAATATGTCCCAGAGATGGCAGCACCGTATGGCAGATGGAATTTTACCGCCAGTGGCGAGAACGAGAACTGTTTTAAATACTTAAAATGGTGACGTTTTCCTTACTTGAACAGCGTGCAATCATTCGTTTTCTGAATTTGCGTGGTGTGAAACCAATTGAAATTCATCGACAGTTGAAGGAGACATGTGGTGATGGAGTTATGGATGTGTCAAAAGTGCGTTCGTGGATGCGACAGTTTAATGAAGGCAGAACATCGTGTGACAACAAACCGAAACAACCTCGGGCTCGCACAAGCTGGTCTGACGACATGATCGAGAAAGTGGAGAGATTTGTTTTGGGGGATCGCCGAATGACTGTTGAACAGATCGCCTCCAGAGTTGGCATTTCTGTGGGTTCTGTGCACACAATCCTGCATGACGACCTGAAAATGCGAAAAGTGTCATCCAGGTGGGTGCCACAAATGCTGACGGACGACCACACGGCTGCCCGTGAGGCATGTTGCCAAGCAATGTTGACGCGCAACGACAGCGTGAATGGGACTTTCTTTTCATCGGTTGTGACAATGGATGACACACGGATGCCATTTTTCAATCCAGAAACAAAGCGTCAGTCAGCTCAATGGAAGCACACAGATTCACCGCCACCAAAAAAAAAATTTCGGGTAACCGCCAGTGCTGAAAAAATGACGGTGTCCATGTTCTGGGACAGCGAGGGCGTAATCCTTACCCATTGCATTCCAAAGGGCACTACGGTAACAGGTGCATCCTACGCCGGCTGAAGTGGCCGTGCGGTTAAAGGTGCTGCAGTCGGGAACCGCAAGACCGCTACGGTCGCAGGTTCGAATCCTGCCTCGGGCATGGATGTTTGTGATGTCCTTAGGTTAGTTAGGTTTAACTAGTTCTAAGTTCTAGGGGACTAATGACCTCAGCAGTTAAGTCCCATAGTGCTCAGAGCCATTTGAACCATTTGCATCCAACGAAAATGTTTTGAAGAACAAATTCCTTCCTGCACTGCAACAAAAACGTCCGGGAAGGGCTGCGCGTGTGCTGTTTCACCCAAACAACGCACCCGCACATCGAGCTAACGTTACGCAACAGTTTCTTCGTGATAACTACTTTGAAGTGATTCCTCATGCTCCCTACTCACCTGACCTGGCTCCTAGTGACTTTTGGCTTTTTCCAACAATGAAAGACACTCTCCGTGGCCGCACATTTACCAGTCGTGCTGCTATTGCCTCAGCGATTTTCCAGTGGTCAAAACAGACTCCTAAAGAAGCCTTCGCCACTGCCATGGAATCATGACGTCAGCGTTGTGAAAAATGTGTACGTCTCCAGGGCGATTACGTCGAGAAGTAACGCCAGTTTCATCGATTTCGGGTGAGTAGTTAATTAGAAAAAAAATCGGAGGCCTTAGAACTTGAATGCACCTTGTACTTACCTCGACATAAACAAAAGCGAAATGCTATACGTATAGATATCGTAGTTATTACGTGCAGTACTGTGATCAAGAAAGTGCTACACTGTAAGTATTGTTGTGCTACAAAAAAGGCTGTCTTATTGTAGCTATACCACAAAGGTACTACTAAAACATGTTTTACTTTCCAGAAGAATTCAGGAAAACTGTGCAGATATAAAGCAGATACAGCACAGAAGCAATAATGTAAATTGTGTCACACATCAGTAGCGTTGCGACATAATTGTGTAGCTGTCAAAGAAACCAAATGCTAAGAGATCTTTAATCTCACAGAATGTACTTCAAATGAAGAATGACATTTCAAGTAAACCAAAATGTAGCATTAAGGTCTCATTAGCAGTATATGTTCTCAGTATGTAAGCCTTATAGTCATTACGTGATCATGCAACTAACAAGCAAGAATGAACAAATAACAACACTGTGTCGTCTGTTCACTATAAAAATGCTCTCGTAAATACTGTCTAAATATGTTCCCTAGATTCTAGACTGGATAGTTAACTTCAAAACATTGTTCCATGTTAACAGTTTCTCGGTGTGACAAATTGTACTAGTAACGTGAAGTGAAAAATTTTATGGCAAAGACTAAGTTAAGAAGCAGATTATCTCTCAATAAACGGTTTTACATGTAAAATGTGGTGCAAGCCTTTACTCTTGCTTCTATGCAGAGCTCCAGCTTCAACGGAATTATCATGTGGTATATGGTACATCGGTAAAGAGTGCTCAAATTTTTCTCAAGGTTAGCGTCTATGTTATTTTTCTCTGAGCCAGCCGGCGCACGTGGCTGCCTGCGGTGCGAGTCATTGTCTGCTATCTCTTTGTTGGCGTGCGTCGTTATTGGGATTAGGAGACCTAACTTCTACAAATTCACCTTGCCAAGAGGGCCCAGCCCTGTTTGAATCCCGCCAGTTCCGATGAAATTCAGGTCTGTCGTTATGATTACGAGGGCAGTTCAATAAGTAATGCAACACATTTTTTTTCTGAAACAGGGGTCGTTTTATTCAGCATTGAAATACACCAGGTTATTCCCCAATCTTTTAGCTACACAACACTATTTTTCAACGTAATCTCCATTCAATACTACAGCCTTACGCCACCTTGAAATGAGGGCCTGTATGCCTGCACGGTACCATTCCACTGGTCGATGTCGGAGCCAACGTCGTACTGCATCAATAACTTCTTCATCATCCGCGTAGTGCCTCCCACGGATTGCGTCCTTCATTGGGCCAAACATATGGAAATCCGACGGTGCGAGATCGGGGCTGTAGGGTGCATGAGGAAGAACAGTCCACTGAAGTTTTGTGAGCTCCTCTCGGGTGCGAAGACTTGTGTGAGGTCTTGCGTTGTCATGAAGAAGGAGAAGTTCGTTCAGATTTTTGTGCCTACGAACACGCTGAAGTCGTTTCTTCAATTTCTGAAGAGTAGCACAATACACTTCAGAGTTGATCGTTTGACCATAGGGAAGGACATCGAACAGAATAACCCCTTCAGCGTCCCAGAAGACTGTAACCATGACTTTACCAGCTGAGGGTATGGCTTTAAACTTTTTCTTGGTAGGGGAGTGGGTGTGGCGCCATTCCATTGATTGCCGTTTTGTTTCAGGTTCGAAGTGATGAACCCATGTTTCATCGCCTGTAACAATCTTTGACACGAAATTGTCACCCTCAGCCACATGACGAGCAAGCAATTCCGCACAGATGGTTCTCCTTTGCTCTTTATGGTGTTCGGTTAGACAACAAGGGACCCAGCGGGAACAAACCTTTGAGTATCCCAACTGGTGAACAATTGTGACAGCACTACCAACAGAGATGTCAAGTTGAGCACTGAGTTGTTTGATGGTGATCCGTCGATCATCTCGAACGAGTGTGTTCGCACATTCCGCCATTGCAGGAGTCACAGCTGTGCACGGCCGGCCCGCACGCGGGAGATCAGACAGTCTTACTTGACCTTGCGGCGATGATGACACACGCTTTCCCCAACGACTCACCGTGCTTTTGTCCACTGCCAGATCACCATAGACATTCTCCAAGTGCCTATGAATATCTGAGATGCCCTGGTTTTCCGCCAAAAGAAACTCGATCACTGCCCGTTGTTTGCAATGCACATCCGTTACAGACGCCATTTTAACAGCTCCGTACAGCGCTGCCACCTGTCGGAAGTCAATGAAACTATACGAGACGAAGCGGGAATGTTTGAAAATATTCCACAAGAAATTTCCGGTTTTTTCAACCAAAATTGGCCGAGAAAAAAAAAGTGTTGCATTACTTATTGAACTGCCCTCGTATATCGTCTGTCGCCATGTCGGTAGTTCCTGTAGCTTCTTTCTTGTCGGTTAAGTGGTGGAGAATTTCTCCCTGCATTAGCACTGCACGGTGGATCGTTGCATCTGAAGTTATTCTGTCTCCCTTGATAATAATTATTTTGGTTCCCATATTGTCTGTTTCTATGATTGTCTCTGTCATGTTCATTACTACGAAAATGCGATCTTTCTCTGTAACTATGACTATTCTGCCAACGTTTGTCATACGGGTGGTGTCTGTTTTGGTCACGATTTACGTTGTAAGAATAGCCTTGTCGTGTCCTACTATTATTTCTGTCGTCGCGGAATTGCGACGGATGTGACCTGTAATTGTTGTGTTCCTGTTTCTGCGTTCCGCGATTGTCAGTGTCAATTTCTAATTCTTGTAAGAGTCCCTGAAAAGCTTCAATGTCGTCTTTGCAACGTCCTGCCAAAATAATATGTCGTAAATGTTCAGGTAATTTGATTAAGCAAATGCGGATGAGTTCTGAGGGGCTGTATGGGTTTGACAGGTACTGATTCTTGTGCAACATGTCTTCAAAATATTTCACAAGACTGGAAAATTCAGATTGTTCGAAATGTTTCATCATTATGATGCTATGTTTTACTCGGTCTTGTGTAGCTTGAGACCAATATGCTGAGAGGAAGGCATGATAAAATTCTCCTTCACTGTGGCAATCGTGAATGACCGATCGCATTCTTACAGCTGGTTCATTCTCTAAATAACCACACATAAATTCTAATCTGTGCTCTAATGACCAGTTGGGAGGAAAACAATGAGAGAATTGATGGATCCATGCTTGTGGATGAATGTCTTTGCCAGAATTCTTAAATGTTTTGAATTTATGTATAGTAATAAACAGCTTATAGTCAAAATCATCATGTCGGCGAGTCGCATGTCGGTCATTGT